>NC_089843.1:62438014-62769681 GCF_035609145.1 Eleutherodactylus coqui | reverse complement strand
CAAACGGAAGCGGGTGAAGACAGTATGTCGCTGGATAGTCAGAGCACCCTCATGTCTATATCTCAGCGCATTGAGGAGGAGGAGGAGAGGGAGGAGCATGAGGAGGAGGGGGAAGAGACAGCTTGGCCCACTGCTGAGGGTACACATGCTGCTTGCCTGTCATCCTTTCAGCGTGTATGGCCAGAGGAGGAGGAGGATCCTGAAAGTGATCTTCCGAGTGAGGACAGCCATGTGTTGCGTACAGGTACCCTGGCACACATGGCTGACTTCATGTTAGGATGCCTTTCTCGTGACCCTCGCGTTACACGCATTCTGGCCACTACGAATTACTGGGTGTACACACTGCTCGACCCACGGTATAAGGAGAACCTTTCCACTCTCATTCCCGAAGAGGAAAGGGGTTCGAGAATGATGCTATACCACAGGGCGCTGGTGGACAAACTGATGGTAAACTTCCCATCCGACAGCGCTAGTGGCCGAAGGCGCATTTCCGCAGGCCAGGTAGCAGGGGAGGCGCAGAGATCAGGCAGCATGTACAGCGCAGGCAGGGGACCATTCTCCAAGGCCTTTGCCAGCTTTCTGGCTCCCCAGCAAGACTGTGTCACCGCTCCCCAGTCAAGGCTGAGTTGGCGGGAGCACTGTAAAAGGATGGTGAGGGAGTACGTAGCCGATCGCACGACCGTCCTCGGTGATGCCTCTGCCCCCTACAACTACTGGGTGTCGAAGCTGGACATGTGGCCTGAACTCGTGCTGTATGCCCTGGAGGTGCTTGCTTGTCCTGCGGCTAGCATCTTGTCAGAGAGTGTGTTTAGTGTGGCTGGGGGAATCATCATGGATAAGCGTACCCGCCTGTCAACCGACAGTGCCGACAGGCTTACACTCATCAAGATGAACAAAGCCTGGATTTCCCCAGACTTCTCTTCTCCACCAGCGGACAGCAGCGATACCTAAGCAATACGTAGGCTGCACCCGCGGATGGAAGCATCGTTCTCTATCACCATCAAAAACGGGGACCTTTTTGCTTCATCAATCTGTGTATAATATTCCTCCTCCTCCTGCTCCTGCTCCTCCTCCTGATACCTCACATAATCACGCCGAACGGGCAATTTTTCTTAGGGCCACAAGGCTCAGTCATATAATTTTTCTAAACAATTTTTATACGTTTCAATGCTCATTAAAGCGTTGAAACTTGCACCTGAACCAATTTTTATTTTAACTGGGCTGCCTCCAGGCCTAGTTACCAATTAAGCCACATTAACCAAAGCCATTAATGGATTTCACCTGCCCTCTTGGTTGGACATGGGCAATTTTTCTCAGGTACATTAGTACTGTTGGTACACCAATTTTTGGGGGCCCTCGCCTACAGTGTAATCAAATGAATTTTTAGACCACCTGCATTACAGCTGACGTTACATCAGCTGTGTTGGGCACTGCAATGGGATATATTTATGTACCGCCGGTGGGTTCCAGGGAGCCACCCATGCTGTGGGTCCACAGGGAGTTGGAACTGCATGTGTCTACTTCTAAAGAACCCCAGTCTGACTGGGGCATGCAGTGTGGGCCGAAGCCCACCTGCATTAAACATGACATTACCTCAGCTGTGATGGGCAATGCAATGGGATATATTTATGTACCGCCGGTGGCTTCCTGGCACTCACCCATGCTGTGGGTCCACAGGGAGTTGTAACTGCATGTGTCCACTTCTAAAGAACCCCAGTCTGACTGGGGCATGCAGTGTGGGCCAAAGCCCACCTGCATTAAGCACGACATTACCTCAGCTGTGTTGGGCACTGCAATGGGATATATTTATGTGCCACCGGTGGCTTCCTGGCACCCACCCATGCTGTCGGTCCACAGGGACTTCACAATAGGGAGTTGTACCTGCCTGTGTCTATGAATTAAAAACCCCGGTCAGGTTGGGGTATGCAGTGTGGGCCGAAGCCCACCTGCATTTAACATGACATTACCTCAGCTGTGATGGGCAATGCAATGGGATATATTTATGTACAGCCGGTGGGTTCCAGGGAGCCACCCATGCTGTGGGTGCACACGGAATTCCCATTGCGGAGTTGTACCTGCCTGTGACTATTTATAAAAAAATGCGGTCTGACTGGGGCATGCAGACACCTTGACAGAATGAATAGTGTGTGGCACATAGGTTCCCCATTGCTATGCCCACGTGTGCAGCTCCAAAGTTCGTCTCGAGTAACGAGCACCCGAGCATTTTGGTGCTCGCTCATCTCTAATTATAAGTCCTGTGTGTTTGGCTAATTAATTCACTGGAAAGGACCCACTAGAAAATAATTGTTTTACAAATTTGATCGTTTGAACAAATAGCAGGCACATTAATCGCAATAATCATCAATTACTGCGCCCTAGAAATGCAATATTTTCCCAAAGATCCACGTTTTTTTGTGAATAACTATAAGTGTATCAGTTTCAATAAATTATAATAAACTGCACTAAAGGAGTGGAATAATCACACGAGATCCACGGTCTAATCCTTTATACAGTCAAGGCCATATCTGGGCCAACTGTTTATTTTGTGACCTTTGGATCTCTAGGTAACAGACCATTTTCAGGGTGATCCCTATTATATGCGCATACCTCCACATAAGCAATAACAAGTATCAAAATAACTGTCATTTATTGCAAATACAGTACTGATAACGGAGGTATTATTAATTTTTTTGTTGTCATATATGTTTGTCTATTTTAAATAGGATAAATAAAAGTTATTTTTTAATTGTAAAACAATTATATTTTCTAGTGGGTCCTTTCCAGTGAATTAATTTACATTAAACGAGAACCCTACTGTCGCAGTGAATAAATACTGTGTGTTTGGCTGAACTATTAGCAGGATGGAATTCTTAATTATGTACATGATAACCATGCTTATAAACAGTCCTGGAAGAAAAGGCAGTGTCTCTTTAGACCGATTTCACATGGCCGTGAAAATTGCGCAAGATTTGTGCGTTGTGAGGCACATAAATCTTGCACAAATATGAACCCCATTCTTTTGAATGGGGTCATATACATGAGCGATAATCTTGCTACATCTCATTGCGATGAAGGAAAAAAAATCGCAGCATGTCCTATCTTTGGGTGTTCCATCGGAACACATCGCCCATTGTTTTCAATGGGGCCGGAAAACACATCATCGCATCAGAGGATCGCAACTGTACTGAAGTGATGGGAGGCTTTTTTTTTTTTTTACAAAAAAACACCTCACATCCACAAGCTCATTGCATGTTCATGAGCATATTGGGCCAAGGTTCATGGCCCGATATCACACTTGGCTGTGGGTAGGTAGCCTTAAGGTCAGGGATGAATAACATATCACTGAAGTGGACCTGCTCCATATTCCTAGGAGCCTCCTCCCCATTCCTACCAAGTCCCAAATGATTCATCAGTCAAGGAAATTATGGTTTGGAGGTTTATTCAATGCTGTAAGCATAGAAATGCCTCTGCGAATGGCCAACCATACTTCCAACAAGACAACACTAGAGATGAGCGAGCACCAAAATGCTCGGGTGCTCGTTACTCGAGTCGAACTTTCAGTGATGCTCGAGAGTTCGTTTCGAGTAACGAACCCCATTGAAGTCAATGGGTGACTCGAGCATTTTTGTATATCGCCGATGCTCGCTAAGGTTTTCATTTGTGAAAATCTGCAAAACACAAGAAAGTGATGAAAACGACACAGAAACGAATAGGGCAGGCGAGGAGCTACATTTTGGGCTGTATCTCAAGTTCCCAGGTCCCACTATTAAGCCACAATAGCGGCAAGAGTGAGACCCCCCCCCCCCCCCACCACTGTCAGCATAACGATCGTTCTCCTCAAGAACGATGTTAGCCCATTGAATTCAATGGAGCCGTCAATACAGCCGACTCCATTGAAAGCAATGGGCTGCCGGCGATCGCGGGATGAATTGTCGGAAAGGGCTTAAATATATAAGCCCTTCCCTGCAATTCATCCAGAAATGTGTAAAAATAAAAAATATATATATACTCACCTGGTGCCGGCAGACGGAGTTCAGCGCGGCAGGCTGCAGTTCTCCTGAACTGCTCTGAACAGCTGTGAGTAGTATTCAGCAGCCGGGGATTTAAAATCCCCACCTGCTGAATAAGATGCCTCTGATTGGTCACAGCCTGACCAATCAGAGGCCAGCCCTCACTCACACCCATTCATGAATTCAGTGGAGTCGGCTGTATTGCCGGTTCCATTGAATTCAATGGGCAAACATCGTTCTTCTCTGTCACAGCTGTTACAGCTGTGGCAGAGAAGAAGGATTTGTCTTCTATATGTTCTCAATGGGGTTGGCGCTGCTGCCGCCGGCCCCATTGAGCGCATATAGAAAAGATTTCTCAGGGAAGAAAGTTAAAGTAATCCGAACATCGTGTGGTGTTCGTTACGAATAACGAACATCCCGAACACCCTAATATTCGCCCGAGCATCAAGTTCGGACGAGTACATTCGCTCATCTCTAGACAACACGTCTTGTCACAAATCCAGTATTGTTTTATGCTGGTTTGAGTACATGGATATTTCACGATTGGACTGGCTTCACAGAGTATCGATCTGAATCCTTCTGAACAACTTTGGCTGGAGCATTGGTACTGGAACATTGGGTCAGGAAATATGAACAGCATCCATCTTCTTTTCGAGAACTCAACAGACGTTTACAGGATGAATGGAGGGAAATACCAGCTAATGTGTATCAGATGGTAATAGAAAGTATGCCACAGAGATTACACTTGTAATTAGGGCCAAAGAGGGCGCCCTAACTAATTAACATATGAACATATTCTTGCTCAGGTGTCCAATTACTTGGTAGGACAGTGAATATTAATACTGAGGCGAAGGTGAGCACTGAAGGAAGTGGTGAGCTGGTACTATTGTAGACGGTGGAGAGTACTGCTGTGACTAATAAGTTAATAGTGAGGCAACTGCTGTTATTGTTAGGGAAAGGGGGAAACATTTTTGAGTATAAACTTATCCCTATGATGGTATTGATAAATCTTCCCTATTGGCTTTACCATTATCTGCCTGGAAAAAAAAACTGCTTTACTACAATGTCCACAGGGAGCGGTTTAAGGCTATTCTGACCCATTTACTCACTCGACTGTTCAAATAATCCTATAGCAGGTTTTTATCATTCAGAGTTTTTTAGTACATTTTGATTTTGCTGATCCAAGTCGAACGCTAAATTTTACATTGATCAAAAGAAGATGCAGTACTTGACTATACATGTAGATAATTAATTCCTGATTACATTTTCCTCAAGTTACATAATTGCACATTAACATCTCTTTCAAGGAATGGAGATATCTCCTACGCTATTATGCTAAAACGATATTCTTTAGTTTGTAATTTGCAGTAATGTATTCTGTGCGTTACACTTACTCAACAGCAAAATTTCATAAGAGAAAGAAGTGGAGTAATATTACTGTATCAGGTGTAATTTAAGATAAGTATTTCTAAGTGCTCATACTAAGTAGGTTAGCTTATGCATTTATGGTTTAACTATACTGCTATTATGATTGTCTAGGATTCTTTTTTACACTTAATGTCAATACAGCAGTGTATGGCCAATGCAGAAGGCAGCCTACTATCCCCATTACAAAACCTCTTCTGTCCACCCATAATGTGCAAAAATATAGCTTGTAATGAAGAAATTATGGTAGTAATCGTCAGCTTGTTTAACAAAAACTTGGGTAAGAACATTCAATAAATATGAGCAATGTGTAGTGACCCAGAAAGGTCCTACATTAAGCTGTCACTGTAGTGAAGGGGTTTAGGTATTCACCTATTTCCCACAATGGGTTAAAGGTAGTGCCCATTAAGTGAAGGGAAATCTGATTAGCAAAAGGGTCCAATAGACTCTTGCTATTAGTTGTTGGAAGGCCCATTTCTCATTAGCCAGTCTAGCCTATGAGAAGGTTTTTGGCATTGGCTGATAGACAGTGCGGAGAGAGAAGCAAAAGTCCTGCACAGGAAGATCGGAAAGTACGCAGGGGATTGGGGAGTCATTGTAGGGAGAAGCCGGGGAAGGGGAGCGGAACAAGGAGCGGGGAGTAGAGAAGGTATGGTACAGGTGAGCAGTTCTGAGGAAGGAGTCTAGAGAGGTCTTTCTTCCCGCTGGAGTCACAAGTGAACCTATAACTGTGAATGAGTGCACCCAAGTGCCTTAGGCCTGGCCTGGGTGAGTGAATCGGCACAGTATCTAGTGCCTTAATCTATTGAGAAGGGAGTACACAGAGGCCAGCACCATAGTCTCCAGTGCCACAGAAGCCTCCTATTCACTATTGTCCTATTGCCCTGCTAACAGCAGGGCCCAGTTTTAGGCAAACTGCTAACCTCCAACACCTCCCTAGATCACTCAGGCTACCTGACTGCCATTGTACAGTTGACAAATATTGTAAATAATTGCACACTGAGAAACAGTGAATGTTATAAAACTGCAAAGTTCAGTAAACCATTGCAACAGGGTTCTACTGCGACCCTTATTCTCTACCTGACTGCTTCTCTCACAACTCTGTGTTGTATACCACTGGCATCATAACAAATTACACTGGTCAACACTGAAATTGTTACTGACTTAAAAAGCACCTAATCTGTATTATCTTGGTGTGCTGAACACAAATATGACCATGAAAATTTTTTATTGGTTCTTGTTTTGAAGAGATTTTATATAGTTAATTTTCTGTGTTTCACCATGTAAATTTATCCAGTAGGCCTGTAACAATATCCTTACAGTTTGATATTGAGGGCCTCATGAATGCCTTAGAAATCACTCATGACCCACAAGAATGGAGAATATTTGTAGACTCTTCGAAACTGAGTCTTAAGGCTGTGCTTTTGTATGATGGAGACCGTCTTCCGTCCATTCTAGTAGCGCATGCTGTCCACATGAAAGAGACATACGATAACTTAAAGCAGTTACTAAATTCCATTGAGTATAACAAGTACAGCTGGCACCTCTGTGGTGATTTGAATGCAGTTGCCCTTTTAATGGGAATGCAGCATGGATATACAAAATACATGTGTTTCTTATGAGTGGCATAGCCCAGCAAGGGAATTTCACTACTTGTGGAAGGAATGGACTGGCAGACAAAATGTAGCAGTTGGAGAGAAGAATATCCAGCACCAAGCTCAGGTCAGTTCAAGCTCAGGTCAAGGCTCACAAAATCCTGCTACCTCCCCCCCCCCCCCTTCACATCAAACTAGGTGTGATGAAGTACTTCGTAAAAGCCGTGGACCAGACTTTGCCAGCTTTCCAATACCTTCATGATAAATTCCCTAGACTCAGTGAGGCAAAGATTAAGGAGGAAGCTTTTGTGGGTCCTCAGATTCGAGAGCTCTTCAAAGATGACCAGTCCAACAATGAGACGTTAGTCGACAGTATGCCATGGAGAGTATCCAATGCCATTACGGCGAAAGGAGCCCCACTAAGTATTAATATATGGTAATAAATACTACTTTTGATTCTTGCTCAGGTGTCCAATTACTTTTGGTAGGATAGTAAAAATATCAGGCATCAAAGTGCTCATTGCCATCTGCTTTATCTGTTTGTGTGATGTGAAATTACATTGGGAACAATATGCTATCTGGCACTAAGATGTGCTAACAGTTTGCTTTGTAGTTTGTGGCTTCTACTGTAGGGACAATATGCTATTATTCTGGCACTATGACTGTAAAGACATGATATTTCTGGAAAGAATTAGTTGAAATAATTGCTGGGAACGCTATAATTATACTGCATTGGTTGAATGGCGGAATATATCATCTAATATGCAGGTTAACTGACACATTTGTGCTATAATTGTATTAGTAATAGAAACATTGTAATTACTCAAGTCAAAGCCAAAATTATAGGTCTTGTTTACACATGACCACACTGAAATGCATGGCGAACGAGCAACAGAATGCATTTATATCAACAAGATTATGTAATCATTGACTTATAAAAAGTAGATCCTCTGTGCCTCTAAACAAGAGGTGCACAACTTTTTTTGGTCTGTGGGCCACATTGCCATACTGAACCACTTTCAAACACCACAAGGGTATTCCCATCTTAGACATTTGAGGTATATCCTAAGTATATGCCATGATAAATCAATTCCACTTCCAGGACTCCCACCTATTGGGAGAATGGGGGTCACCTTCCTCCTCAGTCAGCACTCCAAAGAAGAGGAGACAATGCATGTGTCTCTCCATTATAGATGATGGATGTTGAGGTAGCAGCCTGGCAGTATACATGCTGCACTACTTGCAGATTGGCAGCATCTCTGCCAGCCTATACAGCCATATAATAAACTGGCTGGTTTATCAATGGTAAGGCTGGCCAGCCCTCCTTGGGCCCTGTTTTCTCTTTCCATTGAAATGTATGCAGCAGACAGAAATTTGCTAAAGGAAATCAAGTAAAATGTACATGTCGCAGTACAGTGAGCCCCCAAAATGAAATATACTGGTGGGCCCTAAGCACCGTAGTATAAAACTAGTTGGAAGTTTTTTTTTACTTGGGGGCTTCATCCTCCTCCCATTTGAGTCATGTCACCAAGCAAGGGGCTAGCATTCTACTAGTTCTAGCGGTGGCTACAGGTTAGATTTTTAATAAGGTTTTGGTGGTGCTGACTTATTAATTTCCACATAGGCTTTTGGAAGTTGGCCATCCACGCCTATGTTTTAGGGCTCCCACACACTTGATTTTTTTTTAACACTGCGATATCGCTATGCTTTTTTTAAGCAGATTATCAATGGGACTTTCTAATGTTAAAAACGCATCACACAAATCGCAAAGCACAAACGTGCGATGCGGTTTTTTTTAACATTAGAAAACAAGTTAAAAAACGCATGTGGGAAAAAGCCCTTAGTGTGAATATACACAAAATTACACACATGATACTAACTGATGACTGCTGGTCACATTTCATGGCTACCATCATTACCCCTTTATTTGAAATATCATTTGATGTTGTCTTTTTTTAATAATAAAGTGTTTATATTCTATTTTAGGGGATATCACCTTTGAGTATTTTTTGCCTTTGGCAATTAGTATTGTAATTCTCTAGTTCTTGATTCTCTGTGCAAAAGAGCACCCTTAGGGCTCCCACACACTTGCATTTTTTTAACGCTGCGATTATCGCTGCGTTTTTTAACGCGATTGTCAATGGGACACTCTAATGTTAAAAACGCATCGCACAAAAATTGCAAAGCACAAACATGTGATGCGTTTTTAACATTAGAAAGTCCCATTGACAATTGCGGTAAAAAAACGCGGTGATATCTCAGCGTTAAAAAACGCAAGTGGGTAGGAGCCCTAAGGAGTAACAGAGATTTACAGGTTGGCAATAGTGAGGGATCACTGCATCACAAAGTCTGCCACAAAAACGATGTAAATGTGATCATTGTGAAAAATCATCTAAAAAGCATTACAAATAGCGCATCATGTGGCTCAGAGACTGCACCATGCCCTAAAAAAATACATTTTTTTTAGACATTTACATTAAATAATGAAAAAAATCAAGGTGTGCAATACAGGCTGCTGCACCCTCGGATACTGATAAATCTATTGCAACTTAATAGGAGTTATGCCAAGATGCATGACGTGTTTGAGAATGCAGGGCTCAGGGCAATCAGCACTCTCGGCAAACAGCTGATTTTGATAGGGAAGCTACAGACCGCCTGACATTTCCCCTGCAGGGAAATTGTAGTATTGTAGGAGGACTTCCAACAATCTTATAAATAAAGCATAACAGGCAACACAATGGGGAACAGAGCATAAAGGGAATGCTTACATGTTTCAAGCCATGTTAACCTAGCTCTTAGTCTTGACATAGTTCCGTTGCTCTGCTGCTGAGTATTTTTCTTTCCTGCTCTGCTGCTGAGTATTTTTCTTTCCTGCTCTGCTGCTGAGTATTTTTCTTTCCTGCACCTCCTTATTCGCATGAGGACTGTTTCAATCCTGTGGTGGTGAGCTGTTCTCGTCTATCTATTTGTACAGTATTACAGTAGGACCTTTTACTTGAATGGCCAACCTATAATAACAATACAGCAGAAGGTCCGCCAGGACCCTACTCTATGACATTCATATGGCCTAATGCAGGCATATGAACATGGATCTCATCTTGGCACAATCCCTTTAATGACAAAAGGAAGAATTAATAATAGCAATTGTGCCAGAATTCTTGCAAATGCTACTTGCAAAAAACTCTTGGGTATGTTTTTTGCACCCTTCGCCACATTTGTAAAAAGTGGGCAGAGGGTAGTGGGAAGGGGCTGGGCCACTTATGGCCTATACAATGTACTATAATTTATGCCAGAAACGGATGCAGTTTATAGTGGAGACCTGTGCCATGTCTTACCTGCACAAAATGTATTAATAGGCTTGTGCATCCTAATGCATTTGGTGCATCTTACTCCAACAGCACTTCACTAAGGTCGATGTATAAAACACCAGGTTTAGAAGAATGTAACCCAAAATCTCTACTGTTGTCCTCTTTGTCCCCATTCCCCCTTCCCCTTCAATACTGCACTTGATAAAACAAGGAACAGTGAAATAGGGCTAGATCAAAATTGGTCCCCCAAAGTCCCAGGGGATCCTCTGATGGGTCCAGGTCCCGACACAATAATGCGCCTACAAGATCCGGCAGAGGATAACCCCATTTAGAAGTGACTTTGGAAGCAATCACTTACAACTAGGGTCTATTTCTCATGAGTTGACTGAAAAATAACCTATTAGATCTTATTGATGATTTGTCCTGTGTGTACAATAACTACAGAGATTACAATGAAATTAAAGGGGTTTTCCAGGGAAATACTATTGATGACCTCTTCTCAATATAGGTCACCAATATAGGTCATCAATAGTTGATCACTAGGGATCTGCTGTCAGGACAGGGGTCCGGGATACTGGAGGTCCCTGAAAAAACCCGCAACCCCTGTCCCTACCTACTTGCCCCCCTAGGCTAAGCCCCAGGGCGACAACTGGGTGACGGTCCCTACACTCACTAAGGAAGGGGGACAAAGGACTAACGAACAGACAGACACTGGGACAAAAAACAGCAAGGCAAGTCAGACTATCCGGGTTGGCAACAAGAGGGTACGCGGTACAAGAGGGTCAGGCAAAGGCAACGTTAGGTCCAAAAAACAGGGAGTCAAAACACGAGTCAAAGCACGAAGTACGCGGGTGTAGCAGGAAGACCAAACTAACATTGGCACTGGTATGCAGACACAAGCAGGTTTAAATGCTGTCAGAACTCCCGCCCCAGGGGCGGGGAGTCTGACAGCAGCTGAGAACACCCAGCAGCGCTGGAGAACCCGCCTCCAGCCCAGCAGGAGGCAGAGAAGGTGAATCATGCCAGGTTGCCATGGTACAGAGGACGCGGCGCGGGGCAACACCCGCCACATCCCTAGCAACCCGGTGGCGAGGAGGAGCTTGGCCGCCAGGGGAGGTGACGAGGACTGGGGCTCCCCTGCGCCGCATGGCAGCCGCCTGTGTGACAGGACCGATGGTGAGGGCACGAGGGACCCGTGAGCTGCCAGTTCTGACATCTGCATGCCAATCAGCTGAGCAGGCAGACGCTGCCAGCACCACTATTCACAGGGGTCAGAGCAGAAGCTGCTAGTCCACCCCCTGTGTGTAGCAGCGCTGATGGCAGGCACCCAATCAGCTGATAAGCAGTGATCCCCAGCAGCAAACCCCAGTTGATCAATTATTGATGACCCATCTTAAGGATAAAGCTGTCTCTACATGGCTGAGAATAACGTACAAGTACTGTGGGATTGCAAGACACACAGAATTTGCGCTTTGTAATAACCCTTCATTTTAAATGGGTGTATTTATATGGGTGATTTTTTTCTTGCAGCGATGCTGCCAGACAGATATGTGACAGCGTGTCCTATTTTTCGGACAATATCATCTATTTTTCTCTATGGGAGCCAAAAAAAGCCAAAATGCATTGCACTCGCGTGCAGATGCAATATTCATGCGATTCTCATGCACGTGAAAATCGCATGTGCAAAGATGTGATGCATTTCTCTTGCAAAATACGCGATATTGATCCAAGTTTCTCGATCTGATTTCACACTCACCCATGTAAATGTGGCTTTAGGCAAGCTTCACACAAGCATAAGCGTTATTGAGCATAGCATATTTTACTATACGTTTTATGCCCACAATGCATGTTCACTTGCATGCAGCAAACAAAGACGCACCGATTAAAATGGTTAATTAGTCTTAATGATTAGTCTTAGTTAATTAGGCCCTGCTTGTCTTCTGCATCCTCCGCTCGGAGCACTTAGCTGTATAATATTAGGGTGCTCAGAGCAGAATACAGCTGGATGCAGAAGACAAGCGGCTCCGCTTGTCTTCTGCATACCCCACTCAGGGCGCTCAGCTGTTTACCAGCTGAATGCTCCGAGCAAGGAACAGCTGGATGCAGAAGGCAAGTGGCCCCGCTTGTCTTCTGCATTCCCCGCTTGGAGCACAAAGTAATTGCTCAACGTTTGAGCGATCACCTTGTGCTGTAAAGGCACACAACGATTCGCTCACAAAACATCTTTTGAGTGATACTCGTTGTGTCTAAACCAGGCTTAAGCCTGTAGCGAGTCGCTGGTCAAGTGATGCCACATCCGCATGAGGGGAGCGCTGCATCTGCTGAAATTATCTGTGGATACACAGTTGTGCGGACTCTGACTCTACTTTGAATGTGGAGATGCTGCGGAATTTGCAGCAGAATTTTCTACTGCAGACACTTCGCAGTATTTCCGCCCTCTGTGAACATACCTTTAAGTCCAACACTGGATGTGGGGAACAGCAGCTTTGAATATATAGAACCTTTTTCCTTGTAGTTATTACCATTTTGACTATTCTGTTACTTATTTTCTGCCCTACATTTCTTTTTACTCTTTAACTCCACCCAATCTGACTTTCATCTGGATTCGCTCTCATGACTATCTTAGCGTTTTTCTTTAATCCAGAACCAAAAAAAAAAATCTAAAAAGCCTCTTATCTCTTGACTTACAGCATTATAATGCCTCTAAAATGTATGCAAAACTGGCATTTTTTGACACGAAGAAGTTGCTGATGCGTGTCTTATCCTAAAAGTAACTGATTCACTCATATCAAGTAAAAGTAGCACTTATCTGCATATTTCAAATAGTCTGGAGCCTGATTACATTTTACTAAACCCAGCCAGCTGCGGTGTCTATTTTAAAGTATATCACTACGAGCTTCACTGCTAATATCATTTTAGGAGCAAAGTTGTTTTTTTTTTTTTAAATGGAGACATGTGTTAATCATGGAATTAGCATGATAAATATTTATAACGCTAAGCTAAAGGGGTATATATTAGCAAACTTGTTTTTCGTAAACCGACAAGTTTGGGGGATTTTCTTTTGCGTGAATGTTATCCTCAAAGCTTGTGGGGCAACTAGTAATTAGAGATGAGCGAGTATACTCGCTAAGGCACATTACTCGAGCGAGTAGTGCCTTAGCCGAGTATCTCCCCGCTCGTCTCTAAAGATTCAGGGGCTGGCGCGGGTGACAGGAGTTGCGGCGGGGAGCGGGGGGAGAGAGGGAGAGAGAGATCTCCCCGCTCTCCCCGGCGGCCGCCACCCCCCGAATCTTTAGAGACGAGCGGGGAGATACTCGGCTAAGGCACTACTCGCTCGAGTAATGTGCCTTAGCGAGTATACTCGCTCATCTCTACTAGTAATCCAATGGCCACATATCATAAGAGGGATAGCCATAAGCCACTATCAGAAGGGAGGCTGTAATTGTAATAATTGGACATTCACTAAAAAAGATAATCTTATACTTTTCCATGAAGATATAATCTTCACGGAATTGAAATCTTTTTCTTTTACTGATTTTGACTTTAATCAGTAAAAATCAAAATTCTGCAGGCTTTTTTTTACTTCTAATTAACCTTTTCCTTTAGGACTCTGCTTGTTCAGTGTGTATGCACAGCACGGTTCACATTTTGGGAGGTGCTCAACTGACTGTGGTTTTTATTCGACATCTGTACAAAACATATCTGTCAGTCAGGTGGATGTGGATCCATCTTGCCACATAGTGGTTTGACCTTGGGCTATCTGGGGAGGCAGAACCTGGGGAACCCTGGTTTCTGCCGTTGGCCCCTGCAAGTGGGATATGGCTGTTACTCGTCAAGATAGTCCTGCTAGTTTGGCTTCTGATACTGCACAGGACCGA
Source organism: Eleutherodactylus coqui (assembly GCF_035609145.1). Taxonomy (NCBI): domain Eukaryota; kingdom Metazoa; phylum Chordata; class Amphibia; order Anura; family Eleutherodactylidae; genus Eleutherodactylus; species Eleutherodactylus coqui. The sequence continues at coordinate 62,755,465 of NC_089843.1, read as the reverse complement.
GGCGCAGTACCTGAACAAGAGTCTTGCAGGTATACCGGCTTTGCTCAGGGCTAGCAGCACAGGTGTGTTCACTTGGTCCAGGCTGAAAGGCAGGGCAAACTATACAATAAAGAATATGAACACATAGGGGTAGATTTATGAGTGTCTAAAAGGAAAACTATCTTAATTGCATTGAAACTAGAGATGAGCGAACGTACTCGTCCGAGCTTGATACTCGTTCGAGTATTAGCGTGTTCGAGATGCTCGTTACTCGTGACGAGTACCACGCGATGTTCGAGTTACTTTCACTTTCATCTCTGAGACGTTAGCGCGCTTTTCTGGCCAATAGAAAGACAGGGAAGGCATTACAACTTCCCCCTGCGACGTTCAAGCCCTATACCACCCCCCTGCAGTGAGTGGCTGGCGAGATCAGGTGTCACCCAAGTATATAAATCGGCCCCTCCCGCGGCTCGCCACAGATTTGTTCTGACATAGATCAGGGACAGTTCTGCTGGTGCCGGAGCTGCTATAGGGAGAGCGTTAGGAGTTATTTTAGGCTTCAAGAACCCCAACGGTCCTTCTTAGGGCCACATCTAACCGTGTGCAGTACTGTGGAGGCTGCTTTTTGCAGTGTTGCACTTTTTTTTTTTTTGTATATCGGCCGTGCAGAGCATTGCGCCCTGCAGTAATTATACATACTCCAGGGCCAGTAGTGGTGGTGAGGCAGGGACAGAAGACATATATTGTGAGGCAGGGACAGAAGACATATATTGTGAGGCAGGAACAGAAGACATATATTGTGAGGCAGGGACAGAAGACATATATTGTGAGGCAGGGACAGAAGACATATATTTATTGAATATAGGCAGTGGGCCTTTCCAAAAACATTTGGGAAAAAAAATCTATTTGGGCTGCCTGTGACTGTCCTCAGTGTACTGGGTCTGTGCTGGGTGTAGTTGTCCTCCTAATTCATACGCAGCCAGCTAAGTGTTACAGCAGGCTTGCGCAAAATTATTTCCTGGCGTTCTGTAAGCGAAGTCAGCCTTCAACCACAGGCCAATAAGCGGCACATTTAATTACAGCGTTCTGTTTCTGCACTACTGGTAATACACCATGCTGAGGGGTAGGGGTAGGCCTAGAGTACGTGGATGCGGGCGAGGACGCGGAGGCCCAAGTCAGCGTGTGGGCACAGGCCGAGCCAGTGCGGTGGCCAGGGGTAGAGGCAGGGCCAGACCGAATAATCCACCAACTGTTTCCCAAAGCGCCCCCTTGCGCCATGCCACCCTGCAGAGGTCAAGGTGCTCTACGGTGTGGCAGTCTTTCACAGAGACGCCTGACGACCGACGAATAGTGGTGTGCAACCTTTGTCGCGCCAAGATCAGCTGGGGAGCCACCACCACCAGCATGCGCAGGCATATGATGGCCAAGCACCCCACAAGGTGGGACGAAGGTCGTTCACCGCCTCCGGTTTGCACCACTGCCTCTCCCCCTGTGCCCCAACCTGCCACTGAGATCCAACCCCCCTCTGAGGACACAGGCACTACGGTCTCCTGGCCTGCACCCACACCCTCACCTCCGCTGTCCTCGGCCCCATCCACCAATGTCTCTCAGCGCAGCGTCCAGACGTCGCTAGCGCCACTGTTTGAGCGCAAGCGCAAGTACGCCGCCACGCACCCGCACGCTCAAGCGTTAAATGTGCACATAGCCAAATTGATCAGCCTGGAGATGCTGCCGTATAGGCTTGTGGAAACGGGGGCTTTCAAAAGCATGATGGCGGCGGCGGCCCCGCGCTACTCGGTTCCCAGTTGCCACTACTTTTCCCGATGTGCCGTCCCAGCCCTGCACGACCACGTCTCCCGCAACATTGTACGCGCCCTCACCAACGCGGTTACTGCCAAGGTCCACTTAACAACAGACACGTGGACAAGCACAGGCGGGCAGGGCCACTATATCTCCCTGACGGCACATTGGGTGAATTTAGTGGAGGCTGGGACAGAGTCAGAGCCTGGGACCACTCACGTCCTACCCACCCCCAGAATTGCGGGCCCCAGCTCGGTGCTGGTATCTGCGGTGGTGTATGCATCCTCCACTAAACCACCCTCCTCCTCCTACGCAACCTCTGTCTCGCAATCAAGATGTGTCAGCAGCAGCACGTCGCCAACAGTCGGTGTCGCGCGGCACGGCAGCACAGCGGTGGGCAAGCGTCAGCAGGCCGTGCTGAAACTACTCAGCTTAGGAGAGAAGAGGCACATGGCCCACGAACTGCTGCAGGGTCTGACAGAGCAGACGGACCGCTGGCTTGCGCCGCTGAGCCTCCAACCGGGCATGGTCGTGTGTGACAACGGCCGTAACCTGGTGGAGGCTCTGCAGCTCGGCAGCCTCACGGACGTGCCATGCCTGGCCCATATCTTTAATTTGGTGGTTCAGCACTTTCTGAAAAGCTACCCACACTTGTCATACCTGCTCGGAAAGGTGCGCCGGGTCAGCGCACATTTCCGCAACTCCAAGACGGACGCTGCCACCCTGCGGACCCTGCAACATCGGTTTAATCTGCCAGTGCACCGATTGCTGTGCGACGTGCCCACACGGTGGAACTCTACGCTCCACATGTTGGCCAGGCTCTATGACCAGCATAGAGCTATTGTGGAATACCAACTCCAACATGGGCGGCGTAGTGGGAGTCAGCCTCCTCAATTCTTTACAGAAGAGTGGGCCTGGTTGGCAGACATCTGCCAGGTCCTTGGAAACCCAGATGGTGAGCGGGGATGCTGCAATCATTAGCGTCGCCATTCCTCAGCTATGCCTCTTGAGAAGTTCCCTGCAAAGCATAAAGGCAGACGCTTTGCACTCGGAAACGGAGGCGTGGGAAGACAGTATGTCGCTGGATGGTCAGAGCACCCTCATGTCTATATCTCAGCGCGTTGAGGAGGAGGAGGAGGGGGAGGAGCATGAGGAGGAGGGGGAAGAGACAGCTTGGCCCACTGCTGAGGGTACACATGCTGCTTGCCTGTCATCCTTTCAGCGTGTATGGCCGGAGGAGGAGGAGGAGGAGGAGGAGGAGGATCCTGAAAGTGATCTTCCTAGTGAGGACAGCCATGTGTTGCGTACAGGTACCCTGGCACACATGGCTGACTTCATGTTAGGATGCCTTTCTCGTGACCCTCGCGTTACACGCATTCTGGCCACTACGGATTACTGGGTGTACACACTGCTCGACCCACGCTATAAGGAGAACCTTTCCACTCTCATTCCCGAAGAGGAAAGGGGTTCCAGAATGATGCTATACCACAGGGCTTGGTGGACAAACTGATGGTAAACTTCCCATCCGACAGCGCTAGTGGCAGAAGGCGCAGTTCCGAGGGCCAGGTAGCAGGGGAGGCGCAGAGATCAGGCAGCATGTACAGCGCAGGCAGGGGAACATTCTCCAAGGCCTTTGCCAGCTTTCTGGCTCCCCAGCAAGACTGTGTCACCGCTCCCCAGTCAAGGCTGAGTTGGCGGGAGCACTGTAAAAGGATGGTGAGGGAGTACGTAGCCGATCGCACGACCGTCCTCGGTGACGCCTCTGCCCCCTACAACTACTGGGTGTCGAAGCTGGACACGTGGCCTGAACTCGCGCTGTATGCCCTGGAGGTGCTTGCTTGTCCTGCGGCTAGCGTCTTGTCAGAGAGGGTGTTTAGTGCGGCTGGGGGAATCATCACGGATAAGCGTACCCGCCTGTCATCCGACAGTGCCGACAGGCTTACACTCATAAAGATGAACAAAGCCTGGATTTCCCCAGACTTCTCTTCTTCACCAGCGGACAGCAGCGATACCTAAGCAATACGTAGGCTGCACCCGCGGATGGAAGCATCGTTCTCTATCACCATCAAAAACGGGGACATTTTTGCTTCATCAATCTGTGTATAATATTCCTCCTCCTCCTCCTGCTCCTCCTCCTGAAACCTCACATAATCACGCCGAACGGGCAATTTTTCTTAGGCCCACAAGGCTCAGTCATATAATTTTTGTAAACAATTTTTATACGTTTCAATGCTCATTAAAGCGTTGAAACTTTCACCTCAACCAATTTTTATTTTAACTGGGCTGCCTCCAGGCCTAGTTACCAATTAAGCCACATTAACCAAAGCGATTAATGGGTTTCACCTGCCCTCTTGGTTGGGCATGGGCAATTTTTCTGAGATACATTAGTACTGTTGGTACACCAATTTTTGGGGGCCCTCGCCTACAGTGTAATCCAATTAATTTTTAGCCCACCTGCATTACAGCTGAAGTTACATCAGATGTGTTGGGCACTGCAATGGGATATATTTATGTACCGCCGGTGGGTTCCAGGGAGCCACCCATGCCGTGGGTCCACACGGAGTTGTAACTGCATGTGTCCACTTCTAAAGAACCCCAGTCTGACTGGGGCATGTAGTCTGGGCCAAAGCCCACTTGCATTAAACATGACATTACCTCAGCTGTGATGGGCACTGCAATGGGATACATTAATGTACAGCCGGTGGGTTCCAGGGAGCCACCCATGCTGTGGGTGCACACAGAATTCCCATTGCGGAGTTGTACCTGCCTGTGACTATTTATAAAAAACCGCAGTCTGACTGGGGCATGCAGACACCTTAACAGAATGAATAGTGTGTGGCACATAGGTTCCCCATTGCTATGCCCACGTGTGCAGCTCCTGATGGCGGTGGCACAGGATTATATTTCTCATTGCTTCTGTACAGCATTGTGGGCTATCGCCCCACCCCTTTTAAAGAGGGTCGCTGCCTAGGCGTGCCAAACCTCTGCAGTGCCTGCGGTTCCTCCTCATGGCAGACGCACTTATAAATAGACATGAGGGTGGTGTGGCGTGAGTGCAGCTGAAGACTGCGCAGGGACACTTTGGTGTGTGCTGTGGACACTGCGTCGTGCGGGGAGGGGGGGGGGGTTGGGCAGCATGTAACCCAGGAGAAGTGGCAGCGGAGTGTCATGCAGGCAGTGATTGTGCTTTGTTGGAGGTAGTGTGGTGCTTAGCTAAGGTATGCATTGCTAATGAGGGCTTTTCAGAAGTAAAAGTTGTTGGGGGGGGGGCCACTCTTGCCGCTATTGTGGCTTAATAGTGGGACCTGGGAACTTGAGATGCAGCCCAACATGTAGCCCCTCGCCTCCCCTATCCGTTGCTGTGTCGTTCCCATCACTTTCTTGAATTGCCCAGATTTTCACAAATGAAAACCTTAGCGAGCATCAGCGATATACAAAAATGCTCGGGTCGCCCATTGACTTCAATGGGGTTCATTACTCGAAACGAACCCTCGAGCATCGCGATAATTTCGTCCCGAGTAACGAGCACCCGAGCATTTTGGTGCTCGCTCATCTCTAATTGAAACCAATCATAGTGCAGCTTTAATTTTACCAGAGCTGAATACAAAATAAAAGCTGTGCTGTGATTGGTTGCTATGAAACTGGCAGTTTTTATTTTAACCCCTTAGTGAACAAGCTTGTTTGCGCCCTAATGACCAGGCCAAATTTTGGAAATCTGGTGCGTGTCACTTGAACATAGAAAAACTCTGTAAAGGTTTTGTATATCCAAGTAATTCTGACATTATTTTTTCGCCACATATTGTACTTCATTTAGATGCTAAAACAGTCCAATAACATTTGTGCATATTTATTAAGAGCGACAAAAATTTGGAAAATTTTAAGACTTTTTTCACATTTTCAGCTTTAATATGTCAAATATGTGCAAACATACTGTACAAATGTTTGATAAAGTATACATTTCCATCTGCTTACTTTATTCTGGAAGCACATTGGAAAAACTTTAGGTTTTTTTACCATTTAGGAGACATAGAAATTTAACATTAATTATTAACATTTTGAGGAACATTTTGTTTTCCTACACCAAGCTAAGATTGCAAAGGCGCATAGGTGTCATAATGATAGATACCCCCACAAATAACCCCATTTTAAAAAATGCACCCCTTAATATATTCACTGAGGGGGTCATGAGTATTTTGACCGCACAATTTTTTTTCAGGAATTAATGCAATTTAGAGGAGAAAAAATAAAATTTCATATTTTTTCAAATATGTCATTTTAAAGACAGATTTTTTTTTCTATAGTGCATATGAAAACGAGGATTTGCACCCCAAAATGGATACCCTTGTTTGTCCTGTGTTCAGAAACATATTTGTTGTGGCCCTAATCTTATGTCTGTGTGCACAACGGGGCCAAACCGAAAGGAGCAGCTGGTGGTTTTCAGAACAGACATTTTACAGGCCCCATTGCACTCTTGTAGAGCCCTTGAGCGGCCAAAACAATGGAGAACCCCCACAAATGACACCATTTTAAAAACTAGACCCCTTAACAAATTCATCTAAGGGTGTACTGCATATGTTGACTCTAAAGGTTTTGAATTCATCTAAGCAAAGCAGAAGGAAAGAATTAGGATTTTCATTTTTTTGGCAATTGTGTCCTTTTAAAAACATTTTTTTTGTACAACACACATATAAATGAAGACTTTCACCCCAAATAGATCCCCCTGTTTGTCCTGTGTTCAGAAACATACCCATTAGGGCCCTAATCCTATGTCTCTATGTTTAACGGTGCCCAAACCAAAAGGAGCAGCCGGTGGCTTTCAGAACAGGCATTTTGCTTGAAGGCATTTTAGGCCCCATTGCCCACTTGTAGACCCCTTGAGCAGCCGAAACAATGGAGAACCCCCACAAATTACCAAATTTTGAAAACTAGAACCCTTAACAAATTCATCTAGTTGTGTACTGCGTATTTTGACAGTTTTTGAATGAATCTAAGCAAGGCAACAGGAAAAAATTATGATTTTCATTTTTTTGGCAATTGTGTCATTTTAAAAACAGTTTTTATTTGTACAGCATACATAGGAATGAAGACTTTCATCCCAAAATGGATCCCCCTGTTTGTTCCCTGTTCAGAAACATACCCATTGTAGCCCCAATCTGCTTACTGGTCACATGGCTATGCCTATAATGGAGAGAACACCCGTTGGATTTCAGGGCACAACTGAATAAATTTCATGCCCCACTGCTCACTTATGCAGAAAACAATTGACTCCCTAAAAATACCCCCCCCCCCCCCCCTGCCTTTTTGGCATTCCCTAAATCTTTGATAAAAGTAATAATATAAACTGCTTGGTATGTCTGAAAACAGGGGTGACAATGGAGACCTCATTGTAGTGGGCACATAGGGCAATAAAACCAATAAACCCTCCTCCTCCCATGCTAGCAGCAAACCTAGCACTTTTTAGTGGGCATTTCTTGACCTCAGTGGCAGGGATGAGGTGTAAAAAATAATGCTCTGTGAGGCTTTGTAAGCTTGCTAAGGTGCGGCGGTCTCACACAGAAGGCGCTCAAGAAGCTGCCCCTGGAACTGCCGGAAGGCTTCTTGTAAATTACATACTACAGGTAGCTGTCTGAATAATGTCAGGCTCACATGTCCGTATGTGGAATCCGCTTGCAAAGGCCCGCAGCGGATCCCAGCTGTGAGCCCGGCCGTAGCCCTACGTATGGCCGCGTAATGTACTGAGTATGATTGTGTACTCATATAGGCGACCATGCGGAGTACAGCTTTTTGTTTTTGTATTTCCCGCACCGTCACTTAGCGATGATGCAAGTACCCACAGCCCTATCACATTGTAATTGCTTATGGGCTGCGGGTATATCCACGACCAAAGAGCACAATGGGTTCTATGTTGCATATATCGGCGGTAAAATAGAACATGGTGCGTTGTGTTTTCTGCGGGTGGATTGTGTAATTCCAACCCGCCAATGTGAGTAGAATTGTGTAATCCGTATTACAGCGGATCAAATGCATGTGGAATCCGCAATTCCTATCCACTCCTGTGAGACCGGCCTACGGTAGATCGCTACATTTTTAGCACGTGACCAGGGACCGCTCATCGAGGCCACCGTTCGCTGCTCCAGGCTCTTGGCTACCGTTGGTAGCCAGGAGCAAGAGGATTTTAAATTTCACAAGCCCTCCCTGGCTCTTGCGCATGTGTTTGGCATTTTGTTGGTGGGTGCATGTGCAGAAGCCGGGGAAGGTCCGTGGTAGATGATCGCATTGGGGTTCAAATGTGAAGACCTCTGGTGAGAAGTTTCATCTCCTCTCACCGATTGCTCAAGAGGGAAGATTAAACTTCAACTTTTTTTTACTTTTACGTGATCGCCATTATCCATTGTATAACTGAAATCACGTGACTGGAGACAGCTCACCTCGGTGCTCGGTCACGGCACAAGGCTCTTGGCTACCTTTAGTAGCCAGATACCCAGTTTGTGAAAACATGTATGGGTGGTCTCTATGGGGTTAAACAGTTTCATTAATCTCCTCCCTTGATGGTCTCAACATTGCCCTGAACTACATGTCTCTGTATATGGACACTTCCATTCACACCCATCAGCCTAATTGATGATGTCTTCCATCATCGCCTCCCCCACTTCATTTTACACACAAACCTGAGTTGTATAATTCTAGTCTATCTTTATGTAAATGTTCTTCCATTTGTTATCCTGCCTCTTTTAAATGTAAATTAATCACACTCTAATCTGTTGTGTTTAAATATGTGTCCTAAATTATAATCTGACAAAACCCGATGAAGTAACATTAAATAGCCTCAAAAGCTGACATATATCACTTTTCTGGTTAATCAATAAAGGTATCAACTCTATAATTATTTTGTCTTTTTTTATACAAAATCTTTAACAGAAAGTAAAAGTCTACTCCATATGCAACATGGAAGAACTAGCTAGTTGGAATAGAGGGTCTCATGATAAATTCAGGAGGGTGTGGACCCCTTGGAGGCGGATTAAACATTGAGGCACACATTGAAATATAAAATCGCCTATCTAAGCAATTAATGACCGGAACAGAAAGTAGTGCTCCCCTCTCCTTAGAGGACCACGCTTCTATGGAAAGAGACCCCGGACGCTGAGGATGATATCTATGGAACAAACCGTGTAGTAGAACTCGACAGGAAACCAAGCTTTATATATGTTGGAAAAAGGACAGGAAAAGCAATGGTTCATAAGGGATCCATTAGAACCCTGGCTCCGGCTTGGTTGGGCCGGGACGTCGCGGTGGAGAGAAGTAAGTGACAAACAATTTCAATTTAACTCCGTACATATCACCTTCCCTATCCCCCCCCCTCCTTACCCTCCCCCCCCTCCCTTCCCACTCCGCCCTTCCCTCACCCCCACAACCACTAAGGTTGTCTTCTGTTAATTACATGTTTATTCTGATACTTCATGTCTCCCCCGTCTCTGCTCCAGATTCCCCCCGCAGCAACAGACTTTGACTCTAGCCACTGAGTTGACTAACATGACAAACTGGATTGTATGAGACCTGTTTGTGGGTGGGGAGAGTGACATGGCATTTCTCCCTGCGAGGAGACAAATTATTTAAAATTGTTTAACACGTTTAAACCTGTAAAATACCAATAAAAATCTGATTTTAAAAAAATATATATATATATATATATTTAACATTACTGAATACATACAAAAGGTTTTTTAAGATGCAGTGCTCATGTATGTAAAACATGCACCCACGTACTTCCATCTGGCACATTTACAGATCCCACAGGTCTGAAGAGTTTTGATATTAAAACATTTATTAACTGCTGAACTAGTTGTGAAATTTGTCATCTATCATATATTGGTGGTACCATCAGAAAGCTCAAAACAAGGATCTTGAATGTAAATAGACCACAACAAAGAAATATATCTAATGTATCATGATATTTTACACTTATTGTCAAAAAATAAGCCATTCCCCAAAAGGAGCTGTTGTAATTGAATGGAATTTTCTCTGTGTGATTGTAACGTTGAGATAAGTAAGTAATTATAATATCATTTATTGGGGAAAACTACACACTTAAAGGGAGGCTCTAGTACCCTCATTGTACCACCTCTAGCTTGGATACCAGTTGTGATACGGGCGGTCATGGAGGCTCTAGAACCCTACTGCACCGCCTCTAGCTTGGATACTAGATATGATATGGGTTGTACCCTGTTGTACCCCTCTAGCTTGGATACAAGATATGATGCAGGTGGACATGAAGGCTCTAGTACCCTGTTGTACTGCCTCTAGCTTGGGTACAAGATGTGATACAGGTGGGTTTGAAGGCTCTGGTACCCTGTTGTACCACCTCTAGTTAGGATACAAGATGTGATACAGGTGGGTTTGGATGCTCTTGTACCACCTCTAGCTGGGATACAAGATGTGATACAGGCAGGCATGGAGGCTTTAGTACCCTTTTGTACAACCTCTAGCTTGGATACAAGATGTGATGCAGGTAAGTATGGAGGCCTTAGTAGCCTGTTGCACCACCTCTAGCTTAGATACAAGATGTGATACAGCAATTATGGAGGCTCTAGTACTCCTTTGTACCACCTTTAGCTTGGATACAAAATGTAAAACAGGTGGGCATGGAGGCTTTAGTACCCAGTTCTACCGCCTCTAGCTTGGAGCAAGATGTAATACAGGTGGGCATGGAGGCTTTAGTACCCAGTTCTACCGCCTCTAGCTTGGAGCAAGATGTAATACAGGTGGGCATGGAGGCTCTTGAACCCTGTCTTACGGCCTCTAGCTTGGATACAAGATGTGATACAGGTGCGCAGGAGGCTCTAGAACCCCATTGTACCACCTCTAGCTTGGATACAAGATGTGATACGGGCGGTCATGGAGGCACTAGAACCCTGTTGTACTACCTCTAGCTTGGATACAAGATGTGATACAGGTGGGCATGGAGGCTCTAGTACCCTGTTGTACCTCCTTTAGCTTGGATACAAGATGTGATACAGCAAGGCATGGAGGCTCTAGAACTCTGTTGTACCACCTCTAGCTTGGATACAAGATGTGAAACAGGTGGGCATGGAGGCTTTAGTACCCTGTTGTACCGCCTCTAGCTTGGATACAATATGTGAGACAGGTAGGCATGGAGCAACTAGCACCCCGTTGTACCACCTGTAGCTTGGATACAAGATGTGATATAGGTGAGCAGAAGGCTTTAGAACCCTGTTGTACTGCCTTTAGCTTTGATGCAAGATGGGATACAGTTGGGCATGGAGGCTCCAGTATCCTGTTGTACCCCTCTAGCTTGGATACAAGATATGATACAGGTGGACATGAAGGCTCTAGTACCCTGTTGTACTGCCTCTAGCTTGGGTACAAGATGTGATACAGGTGGGTTTGAAGGCTCTAGTACCCTGTTGTACCACCTCTAGTTAGGATACAAGATGTGATACAGGTGGGTTTGGATGCTCTTGTACCCTCTTGTACCACCTCTAGCTGGGATACAAGATGTGAAACATGTGAGCATGGAGGCTTTAGTACCCTTTTGTACAACCTCTAGCTTGGATACAAGATGTGATGCAGGTGAGCATGGAGGCTTTAGTAGCCTGTTGCACCATCTCTAGCTTAGATACAAGATGTGATACAGCAAGGTATGGAGGCTCTAGTACTCCTTTGTACCACCTCTAGCTTGGATACAAAATGTAAAACAGGTGGGCATGGAGGCTTTAGTGCCCTGTTCTACCGCCTCTAGCTTGGATACAAGATGTGAGACAAGTAGGCATGGAGCAACTAGCACCCCGTTGTACCACCTCTAGCTTGGATACAAGATGTGATATAGGTGAGCAGAAGGCTTTAGAACCCTGTTGTACTGCCTTTAGCTTTGATGCAAGATGGGATACAGTTGGGCATGGAGGCTCCAGTATCCTGTTGTACTGCCCCTAGCTTGGATACAAGATGTGACATAGGTGGGCATGGTGGCTCTAGTACACCATTGTACCACCTCTAGCTTGGATACAAAATGTGATACAGGTGGTCATAGGTGCTCTAGAACCCTGTTGTACCACCTCTAGCTTAGACACATGATGTGATACAGGTGGGCATGGAGGCTCTAGAACCCTGTTGTACCACCTCTATCTTGGATGCAAGATGTGATATCGGTGGCCAAGGAGACTTCAGTACCCTGTTGTACTGCACCGAGCTTGGATACAAGATGTGACATAGCTGGGCATGGGGACTCTAGAACCCTGTTGTGGCACCTGTAGCTTGGATACAAGATGTGATACAGGTAGGTATGGAAGATCTAGTGCCCTGTTCTACTGCCTCTAACTTGGATGCAATATAATATAATAATAATAATAATAATCTTTATTTGTATAGCGCCAACTTATTCCGCAGCGCTTTCAGGCATGGATAAATGCAAAACAATACAACAATTACAATATAAGGTACATTGGGTTAGACACAAATGGGTTGAGGGTGGTACAGGAGGTGCAGGGGTTGGGGAACACAGGCAATAGGAAATTTTATGTACAGATCATTTATCAGAAGGCAAACAGGGTGGGGCACCATAGGGAGGGGCGAGGGACTAGGTCAGGAGATTTGGTATGCTTCCCTGAAGAGGTGCGTTTTTAAGGCACGTCTGAAATTTCGTGCATCGGGAATTGTCCGGATGCCTTGGGGTAGAGCGTTCCAGAGGATGGGTGCTGCTCTGGTGAAGTCCTGTAGGCGAGCATGAGCGGTTCGTATTACAGGGGTGTTTAGTCTGAGTGTGTTAGCCGATCGGAGTGAGCGGGCTGGGTGGTGTACTGACAGGAGGGAGGCGATGTATGGTGGCGCAGCGCCATGCAGAGCTTTGTGAGTGAGGTAGAGGAGTTTAAATTTAGTTCTGCAGTGGATGGGCAGCCAATGCAGCGACTGGCATAATGCAGAGGCGTCTGAATAACGACTGGATAGAAAAATGAGTCTAGCTGCTGCATTTAGTATGGATTGGAGCGGAGCGAGTCTAGTGCGGGGGAGGCCAATGAGTAGCGAGTTGCAGTAGTCAAGCCGGGAGTGGATGAGCGCAACCACGAGCGTCTTTAGCGTGTCCGTGGTTAGGAACGGACGTATTTTAGCAATATTTCTGATGTGCATGTGGCATGTTTGGGCCAGAGATTGGATATGGGGGGTAAAGGAGAGGTCAGAGTCCAGTGGGACCCCAAGGCATCGGGCATGCCGTCGGGGGGTTATGATGGTGCCAGACACTGGAATGGAGATGTTGAGGGGAGGTTGGTTAGAAGGTGGAAAGACAAGGAGGTCAGTTTTAGAGAGGTTTAGTTTGAGAAAAAGGGAGGACATAGTGTTAGAGACAGCGGACAGACAGTCGTTGATATTTTGGAGGAATGGTCCAGAGATCTCACGAGAGGAGGTGTATAGTTGGGTGTCGTCAGCATAGAGATGGTATTGAAGGCCGAATCTGTGGATTGTTTGTCCAATTGGGGCAGTATAGATAGAGAAAAGAAGGGGACCAAGGACCGAGCCCTGGGGTACCCCGACAGCGAGAGGAAGTGGAGCAGAGATAGAACCAGCAAAGGAAACACTGAAAGAGCGGTCAGAGAGGTAGGAGGAGAACCAGGAGAGAGCAGTATCCTTTAGACCAATAGAGTGGAGCATAGTGAGAAGGAGATTATGGTCGACAGTGTCAAATGCAGCAGACAGGTCAAGGAGGATTAGTAGAGAGTAATCACCTCTCGACTTTGCAGTCATCAGGTCATTTGTTACTTTTGTAAGGGCAGTTTCGGTCGAGTGTAGAGAGCGGAAACCAGACTGGAGGGGGGCGAGGAGTGAGTTGTCAGAGAGAAAGCGAGTAAGCCGGGAGTAGACCAGGCGTTCCAGTAATTTGGAGATAAAGGGGAGGTTTGAGACGGGTCGGTAGTTAGCAGCATTAGTCGGGTCCAGGGTTGGTTTTTTAAGCAGTGGGGATATAATGGAGTGTTTGAATGAGGAGGGAAAAGTGCCAGAGGTTAGGGAGAGGTTGCAGATTGTGGTAAGGTGAGTAATGAGAGCTGGGGAAAGGGAGCGGAGGAGGTGAGAGGGGAGAGGGTTGCTGGCGCAGGTGGTAGGGCGGGCAGTGGAAAGGAGCCTGGAGACTTCTTCCTCTGTCGTTGGTTCTAGCGTAGATAGTGAGTAGGTGCTGGGTGCAGTGCTGATGGAGCTGGGATCAGGGCTAACCATGCAGCTTTCAGAGATTTCTTTTCGAATGTGGTCGATTTTTTTCTTTGAAATAGGCAGCTAGTTCTCCAGCAGTCAGGTCTGTCGCAGGGGCCTGTTCCTTGGGGCTGAGGAGGGAGTGAAAGGTCTCAAAGATTTGTTTGGGGTTGTGGGATAGTGAGGAGACAAGGGAGGTGAAATAAACTTGTTTGGCATGGTGAAGGGCTAGGTTATACATTTTAAGCATGAATTTGAAGTGGAGGAAGTCTGCTGGCAGCTTTGACTTTCTCCACAGCCGCTCGGCGCACCTAGAGCACCGCCGGATGAAGCGCGTTTGGGACGTGAGCCAGGGTTGCCGTGGTCTGCGTTTGACAGCTCGCATCACGGGCGGTGCCACTTCATCCAGGGCACGGCTGAGGGTGGTGTGGTAGTATTCGGCTGCCAGGTTAGGGTAGGGGAGGCGAGAGATGGGCGATAGGGAGGACTGAATAGTTTCAGCAAACTGTTTAGTGCGGACAGACTGGAGGTTCCTAGAGGTGCGATAGATAGGAGGGTCAGGAGAGATGCTAGGGTGCCTGATGGAGAAAGAGAGAAGGTTGTGATCTGAGAGTGGAAGGGGGGAACTAGTAAAGTGAGAAGCAGAGCAGAGACGGAGGAAAACTAAGTCGAGAGTGTTACCATCTCTATGAGTGGGGGAGTCAGAGATTAGCGATAGGCCAAGGGAGGAGGTAAGTGTTAAGAGCCGGGAGGCAGATGAGGAGCTAGAGTCGTTAGTAGGAATGTTGAAATCACCAAGGATGAGGGTTGGGATTTCACAGGATAGGAAGTGGGGGAGCCAGGCAGCGAAGTGGTCTAGGAACAGGCGGGTAGGACCTGGGGGGCGGTAAATAACTGCGACACGCAGAGGCAGTGGGCGGAAGAGTCGCAGGGTGTGGACTTCGAAGGAGTGAAAGGTAAGCGAGGGAGCTGCGGGAATGACCTGGAAGGTACAGTTTGGGGAGAGGATGATGCCTACTCCTCCACCGCGTCTGTCATCCGATCTGGGGGTGTGGGAGAACTGCAAGCCATCATAGGACAATGCAGCGGGGGAGGTAGAATCGGACTGCTGTATCCAGGTTTCCGTGAGGGCGAGCAAGTTCAAGTGTTTAGTGGTGAAAAGGTCATGGATAGTTGGGAGTTTGTTACACGCAGATTGGGAGCTCCATAGGGCGCATTTGAATGGGGCAGGGGGGGCATTTTGGTAGAGAACAGTACGGGGTGGGCCTGGGTTGGGAGAGATGTCCCCTGCAGCTAAGAGTAGCAGAGTAGCAAGGGTGAGCACATGGCTAGGGGATTTGTGTGGGTGTCTGAGATGTTTCTTTGCAGTATTAGGGGGTTGAAGGCGTCTTAGGAAGTTGAACAGTGCATGGGAGCCATACATAGGTGAGGAGAGGAGGGAAGGGCTGATGTGGATGGAGTGTGTTGGGGCTGGGCGTTGGAAGAAAGTGTGAAGGCTTGAAAAGAGGATAGTGATGGAGATCAATGCAAAGATGAGAGCATTTCGCTCCAGGCTTTGGTCAGTTGTGCATGTTACCTGTCTCCTGCACTGTCGAACTGCGCTGTATAACTGCATCATTCTACAGCATCAAACACTTGTATGATGCAAGTGAGCATGGAGGCTATAGTACCCTGTTCTACTGCCCCTAGCTTGGATACAAGATGTGACGTAGGTGGTCATGGAGTCTCTAGTAACCTACTGCACCGCCTCTGACTTGGTTACAAGTTGTGATACGGGAGGGCATGGAGGCTGTAATTCCCTATTGCACCATCTTTAGCTTGAATGCAAGATGTGATACGTGGATACGTGGGGAGGGCATGCAGGTATGCAGGTTCCAAATATAATCCTGCAGCATATTGGGTCACATTTGCTGTAACTGAGCCTATAGATCGTGCAAACTCACAGGCTGTCGAAGTTGGCATCCCAGATAGTCCCACACATGTTCTATTGGCAATGCAATTGTGACAATGTTGTGGAGGCTCCTGTGACAACCCTGTGTTTGCAGCCAAGGATTATCTTGCTGGAAAATGCCTCTTGGAAGCCGCCATGAGAGGAACACATGTGGCTGCAGGATGTTCTGAACACATCCCTGAGCTGCCATTGTCCCAAATACTACTAGGGGTGACTGACTGTCGTATGCGATGGCCATCACATCACACCAGCAGTAGGGGCAGTGTCCGACTCCACAGCAAAGACAGGATTGAGGCACTCACCCCTAGGTCTCCAGATATGAACACGGCCGTCGTCAGTGCCCAAACTAAAAATGGATTTGTCACTGAAGACAACCCGGTTCCACTCTGTAGCAGTCAAGTTTAGTCATTCATGACACCACAGCAAATGGAAGTGATGGTGGGTGGGTGTCAAAGACAGTACACAATGGTCAAGGCAATAGACGTAATGGGCGCCATGAGACCAAATGTTTTTCAGCGAAGCACCACCTGTCTCTGCATGACAAGCGAAACAGTTAGAGCTGCTCATGCTTGTCAGACAATGAGATGTTCCTCTCTACTGGTGATTTGTCGAGGGCTTCCTTAACCCACAAAAAAGGCAGGATTGAGGTGCTCACCTCTAGGTCTCCAGACATGAAGATGGCTGTTGTCAATGCCCAAACTAAATCTGGATTAGTTGTTGAAGACAATATGGTTCCACTCCATAGCAGTCTAGTTTCAACATTCACAATAACACTGCAAACGGAGGTGATAGTGCGTGGGTGTCAAAGACAGTACGTGTAATGGACACCATGAGACCAAATGTCTTTCAGCCAAGCACCTGGAAATGTTTTCAACAGACACAGAGTCTGTAACGATGGTGCCACCTGACTCTGGGTGATGGAAAATGAAACAGTTGGAGCTGCTCATGCCTGTTGGACGATCAAATGATCCTCTCATCTGATGATCACCTTGTGTGCATGAACTCACACATCCACTGGTCCTAACACCTCCTGATAGTCTGGTCAGATCGTCCCAGATGGTGGGCAATTCGTTGATACGACCATCCAGATTCTCAGATTCCAATAAAGCGCCCCTCTCAAACTGAGTGAAATCTCTTCCCTGCATCATAGAGGCATCTAGTAGGAAACAAGCTTTACACAAGTGGAAAAAGAGGTCCACTACACACAAGTAGCCTCTCAGAACCTTTTATAGTCCAAGGGTGGAACCAATTTTAGGGTGGCAAGACCGTTCATCTAATCAGGTCACAACTCTAATCATTTGTATATCTGCCTGAGATGGAACTGCATGCCGAGTTTTGCAGCAAAACAACAACTCCTTCTGGGTGCCTGATTTTTTCTTTTACAAAGAGTGTAAAATCACCACACAGGTTTTGTTGTACATTTGAAAATAGTGACAATAGAAAAAAGATAAAAAACCTAGACGTGGGGCTGATTTATATAGGATACTTTTAAACCATGAGGCATATTGGATTTTCCATCTGCGTACATGTGTGCCTCATGGTTTAAATCTCAAATGTGAGATCATGTTGATTTATTAATAAATTTCTTCTCTGTAATGTATATTTATCTTTATTGTAATAAGAAAGACAAAGGATATTTGCAGTCTGATTTGAAACAGTGTTTCAAAGTGTCATGTTAATACATTGTTCCTCTTATGTTATAACTTAGAACACCTCATTAAGTTAAAAGGGTTCTCCTATTCTAGCTAATGATGACCTCTTCTCAGGATAGATCATCAACAGCAGATTGGTATGGGTATGCCATCTAGGACCCCAAAGTATCAGCTGTTTACCCAAGCCAGTGTTTTTGAGTACAGAGCTGTTTTGCTGTAGGAATCAGACAGCTCTATACATTGTGCATTCTATTGAAGTGCATAGGACTCATCCTGCAATACCAAGCTGGGCCACTGCACAATGTATGGCGCCGTCGTCTTCCTGCAGAACAGCTCTGTACTCTAGGACAATGGCTTAGGGAACAGAGGATCTCTGAGGGGTTGTCTTCCAAAGCCTTAATATAATTTGTGTCAAGACCAAAATGAAATTCGTAGTAGTACTTTTTTGATTTTAGAAATGGGTCCAGAAAAGTTTAAATGCAGTGCCATCTTAGAGGATATACTATTGGAAGTTCTACAAAGATAGCCATACAAGGCTGAAACTTCTTTCCAAAAAGTAACAACTAGTGGACACCCCCAAAGTATGTGAAAAATTGTGCCTGGGTCAGAATGTTTTTTTGAATGTACCCTCCAGTCTTACTCCTCTTCAGATGGCATGTTTCAGAATGCCTCTAGTGGACCATTAAGTGAGGATAACCCCTGTGATGGTGTTGAGCATCAACTGGGGTGAACATGGGGTCTCTGTATGTATCAATACATCATAGCTGGAATGCTATTTGGAAATGTGCCTACTGGCCATAATGATGATGTTCATAAGGTTGTATACCCATAGCTGAGTGTGAATTGCGCACAAAATTCCCAGGCACAACTCGCATTGGATAGCGTGAGGACACTCCATCCATGTGCTGTTTGATGTGCGGGACACTGTACACTTGCATGTCCAACTCCCATGTATGCATTTGATGAGAATAGGACATGCAGCAATTTTTCAAATTTGGACTATCAGTCCAAGTGAAAAACTGCATGTGTAAATGAACCCATTCAAATTAATGAGTTATTTTCCTGAGCAATTTCTGTCCATCTTGGAATCTGTCAGAATTCACACATTGGTATTGCCAATGTGAATGCAGCCTTAGGGCTCAGTCACACGGGCGTTTATTGCCGCGATTTGCGCATGCGCATGCGTCCGGCGATTTTTTAAAACCATTGCTTTGCAATGGTATCGGACACATGAGCGCTTTTTATGCGCTCGTCCGATAAATTAGAGAACAGAAATCGCAGATCGCACCTATCTGCGATCTGCGATTCCTGTTCTCTTCTGTATATGCGCTCAATGGGGCCGGCGGCAGCAGCGCCGACCCCATTGAGAACATATAGAAGACAAATCATTCTTCTCTGCCACAGCTGTAACAGCTGTGGCAGAGAAGAACGATGTTTGCCCATTGAATTCAATGGAGCCGGCAATACAGCCGACTCCATTGAAAGCAATGGGCTGCCGGCGTGCGCGGGATGAATTGTCGGGAAGGGGTTAAATATATAACCCCTTCCCTGCAATGCATCCTGAAAAGTGAAAAAATAAAAAAAAAGGATGTACTCACCTGCTCCCGGCAGCCTGAGATCCCCGCGGCCGTCCTGCAGTGGGTGTGAAGGGGGTGTGACTCAGGCTTGCCCCTGATTGGCTCAGCCTGAGCCAATCAGAGGCTGATCTCAGTCACACCCATTCATGAATTCATGAATGGGTGTGACTGAGACTTGCCTCTGATTGGCTCAGCGCTGAGCCAATCAGGGGCAAGCCTGAGTCACACCCCCTTCACACCCACTGCAGGACGGCCGCGGGGATCTCAGCCTGCCGGGAGCAGGTAAGTACATACATTTTTTTTATTTTTTCACTTTTCAGGATGCATTGCAGGGAAGGGGTTATATATTTAACCCCTTCCCGACAATTCATCCCAGACTCGCCCGCAGTGCTTGCATTCAATGGAGCCGGCTGTATTGCCGGCTCCATTGAATGCAATGCGCTGGACAGCTCCGGCCCGTTTCTAATGAGACGCGGCTAGGAGCAGATTTTCGGGCGATTTTTCGGCCGATTTTTCAGCGCCGGTCACGCGATTTGCGCATGCGCATCCGTCATGCGATGCGCAAATCGCGTGAAAAAACGCCCGTGTGACTAAGGCCTTAGGCCAGTTTTAGAAAAGTGTATTTAGACTTTCCGTATTAACTTATGGGTCACCTGTAGAGATGAGCGAGCATGCTCGTCCAAACTTGAAGCTCATTCGAGCATCAGCCTACTCAAGATACTTGTTACTTGAGACGAGTACCACGGGGGCTTGAAAAATTTCACCTTCTCCTCCCCGCATGTTTTCAATGGAGCCACGGCTGCTGCCGGCGGCTCCATTGAAAACAATTGTCTGCCGGCACCCCTGAATTGTTTTTCATGGAAGGACTTTACATATAAGCCCTTCCCTGAAAAACAATCATTTTAGTGTAAAAAAAAAAAAATACCCTCCGCCGCTGCTGTGTCCCCCATGACAGATACAGCACAGAAATTCTAAATCCTTGCGGGGAATAAAGGATTCCCTACCACAGCTGTCACACATGACAGCTGCAGGTAGGTAATCCAGCTGCTGGCACCCTGTAATTGTTTTTCAGGGAAGGGCTTTAAATATAAGCCCTTCCCTGAAAAAGAAAGAAAAGTGGTAAAAAAAGACAAAAAAAAATACATACCTTCTTTCGGCTGCCGGACTCAGCCGCATCTTCTCCTGGCTGTCGTGGGCTTTCTAGTTCTGAGCTATCAGCAGCCGGGAAGTTTAAAATCTCCACCTGCTGGTAGCTCTGATTGTGATTGGCTGAGCGCTTCAGCCACTCACAATCAGAGCTACCAGCAGGCGGAGATTTTAAATCCCCACATGCTGATAGCTCAGCAGCGTTACAGAGCCGGGGACAGTGGCAGAAGTCGCGGCTGAGCCCTGGCAGCCATCAATGGCTTTTCAGGGAAGAGCTTCATAAGCCCTTCCCTGAAAAGCCATTTAAAATAGTGTAACAAAAAAAAAAAAAATACTCCACTGCCTTCTGCTGCCGGGGCTTAGCCCCAACTTCTGCCGCTGTTCCCGGGTCTGTAGTTCTGAGTTATCAGCATGCGGGGATTTAAAATCCCCGCCTGCTGGTAGCTCTGATTATGATTGGCTGAAGCGCTCAGCCAGGAGAAGACGCGGCTGAGCCCGGCCGCCGAAGGGAGGTAAGTGGGTTTTTTTTTGTGTGTTTTTTAACACTTTTCTTTGTTTTTTCAGGGAAGGGCTTATATTTAAAGCCCTTCCCTGAAAAACATTTCAGGGGTGCCAGCAGCAGGATCCTCCATGACAGCTGCCATGTGTGACAGCTGCGGTAGGGAATCCTTTATTCCCCACAGGGATGACGATTTCCTTTGCTGCATCTGTCACAGATGTGGCAGGTGCAGCAGGGATTTCTTTTTCCTAGCGGGGGTGCAGGAAACATCTGCCGCACGCGGCAGATGCGTTCTGCATCCCCGCGGGACATGGCAGCGACGGAGAGGTACGTTTTTATTTATTTATTTACACTAAAATTTTACTTTTTCAGGGAAGGGCTTATATGTAAAGCCCTTCCCTGAAAAACATTTCAGGGGTGGCGGGAGACTATTGTTTCCAATGGAGCCGCTGGCAGCAGCCGCGGCTACATTGAAAACAAATCAGGCAGCTACCGAGCATGGGTGAGCATGAAAAATGCTCGGGTCTCCCATTGAGTTCAATGGGGTTCGTTACTCGAAACGAGCTCTCGAGCATTACAAAAAGCTCAGCTCGAGTAACGAGCACCCAAACATTTTGGTGCTCGCTTATCTCTAGTCACCTGTTGTAAATAGTACTGTTTGGTCTGTGCTTTGCACACCGTAATACAGAGCAATTTGGTATATTCCCTGTATTGCCACTCTGGCATTTGGTGTTGGCCCGGTTGCTGTCTATCGATGGAGTATATACGTTTTACTTAAGGATGACTACTCGCTACAATTCTTTTTCACTGCGAAATTTGCAGCGCTTTTTTTTCTCCAGGGGTCTATGGGACTTGTGAATTTTAAAATCGCATCGCGCAAAATCGCGATTTTGCGGTAAATTGCAATTTTGCCGCGATGCGTTTTTAATAAAGATGAGCGAACACCAAAATGTTCGGGTTCGCGTTATTCGAAACGAACTTCCCGCGATGTTCGGGTGTTCGTTTCGAATAACGAACCCCATTGAAGTCAATGGGCGACCGGAACATTTTTGTATTTCGCCGATGCTCGCTAAGGTTTTCATGTGTGAAAATCTTGGCAATTCAAGAAAATGATGGGAACGACACAGCAAGTTCTCCTCTGCCACAGCTGTAACAGCTGTGGCAGAGAAGAACGATGTTAGCCCATTGAATTCAATGGAGCTGTCAATACAGCCGACTCCACTGAATGCAATGGGCTGCCGGCGATCGCGGGATGAATTGTCGGAAAGGGGTTAAATATATAAGCCCTTTCCTGCAATTCATCCAGAAATGTGTAAAAATAAAAAATATATATATACTCACCTGGTGCCGACAGACGGAGTTCAGCGCGGCAGGCTGCAGTTCTCCTGAACTGCTCTGAACAGCTGTTAGTAGTATTCAGCAGCCGGGGATTTAAAATCCCCGCCTGCTGAATAAGATGCCTCTGAATGGTCACAGCCTGACCAATCAGAGGCCAGCCCTCACTCACACCCATTCATGAATTCATGAACTGCTCTGAACAGCTGTTAGTAGTATTCAGCAGCCGGGGATTTAAAATCCCCGCCTGCTGAATAAGATGCCTCTGAATGGTCACAGCCTGACCAATCAGAGGCCAGCCCTCACTCACACCCATTCATGAATTCATGAATGGGTGTGAGTGAGGGCTGGCCTCTGATTGGTCAGGCTGTGACCATTCAGAGGCATCTTATTCAGCAGGCGGGGATTTTAAATCCCCGGCTGCTGAATACTACTAACAGCTGTTCAGAGCAGTTCAGGAGAACTGCAGCCTGCCGCGCTGAACTCCGTCTGTCGGCACCAGGTGAGTATATATATATTTTTTATTTTTACACATTTCTGGATGAATTGCAGGAAAGGGCTTATATATTTAACCCCTTTCCGACAATTCATCCCGCGATCGCCGGCAGCCCATTGCATTCAGTGGAGTCGGCTGTATTGCCGGTTCCATTGAATTCAATGGGCAAACATCGTTCTTCTCTGTCACAGCTGTGGCAGAGAAGAAGGATTTGTCTTCTATATGTTCTCAATGGGGTTGGCGCTGCTGCCGCCGGCCCCATTGAGCGCATATAGAAATGATTTCTCAGGGAAGAAAGTTAAAGTAACCCGAACATCCGAACATCGTGTGGTGTTCGTTACGAATAACGAACATCCCGAACACCCTAATATTCGCCCGAGCATCAAGCTCGGACGAGTACGTTCGCTCATCTCTAGTTTTTAACATTGGAAAGCCCCATAGACACCTGGAAAAAAAATGCAGCAAAATTCGCAAACGCTAGTGGGTAGTCACCCTGAGGCTGCAGGAATAAGAGGCACTTTGGCTACTGGGACATCAGCTTGGTTTGCGATTGGTCTAAATTACTGGGTGAGACCGCAAACGCCAGGTGTGTCCCGAATTCAATCTAATTTGATATAAGTACAGAATCCTAGTCTATGTGTATCCTCTAATAATGCCAGAGCGCTGATCTTTAATCATATTCATATTCATCCAAATTGGTAAGATACAACTAGAGATCAACTTTGTTAACAGACAAAAAAAAGAATCCTAAATTTGGCGAAGCAAAAAGTTGAAAAGTTAAAAGAAACAAACATTCATGAAAACTAATATAATGGCAACTCCTTTTCCAAAAATGGCGTGTGCAACAACACAAACATACCAAGTAAAACCAACATGCAAGTAAAACACAATTACCATTTTTTGCCTACATCTCCAATATCTAATTTTAATCTTTTGGTGAAAATCCTCTTAAGGACAAACATCTGAACAGATACATTTTCCAAATGAGTGCACTATTCTGGCCATTGCCACCTCCTACATTCCTGATATCAAAATCAGTTAAAAGTCCGATCACATAATGTATTTAAATAACAATTTACTCTTGGTTTTAGAAAGATCATGGTCTAGAATAATATCTAATAGATCTAGACACATTTGGCCACTGTTCCTTAATACACCAGCTCCTATACAGAATGTCTAAAATGACAAATTGGACTTGTCTTCAGAACAATGTCCTAGGAAGCTTCCATGAGTGATAGTAATATTATCTCTAATGTTTCACATATAACTCATCTGTCATGTCTAGATCACAACCATTTACCAGATGACTTTGTTTCCTAGCTGAAGACATATATTATATTAATGTCTGCTTGGCTACTTATGACTTTTTTGCTCTCTACAGAGACAAGGAGAGGTGAAGACGGAAGATGTTCTTTACAGAGTTTACTTTTGTTAGTTAACCTCATTAACAGTTTTTAGAATCTTATTATGACACCTGATGGATTCCTTGTGTTAGTTAAACCTTGAAACTTTTTGACCTTAGTTCCTTGATGCTGCTTTTACGCACCTTGATAGCCCATCATAAGCCCATTTAAAAATACGACATCCAACTCTCAATATGCAGCTTCATAAAGGAAAATTGCTAAGACTTTTGTGCTGAGGAAGGAAAATCAATGAATTAAAATATTGTGAAATAATATTCATTTTAGAGAGAAATACAGTTTAAATTGCATTAAAAGGATTTTCATATGTCTATCTTAGCATATCCAGAGGTGTAACTTGAATCTTCTGGGCCCCAATGCACAACCTGTAACAGGGCCCCCAACTATAATGGTTTATTCATAGTACTGGGCTTCCTATATGGAGAAGAGAGGCCTTATGGGCCCACTAAGGGTCCTGGGCCCGGATGCAACCGCATCCCCTGCATCCTCTATAGTTACGCCACTGCTCATATCATATACCCACATTCTATCTTAGAGCAAGAAGAAACTTCTCTGATATATATCTAGCTTTAAGTCTGAATGTGTGACCCTACACCAAAGATTTAGCCAATGTGGCTATCTTCCCTTTTTTTATGGAAAGCATATAATAAGGTGCAAAATACTTTATTGCTTCCCAAAACTTCAAAGGATATACAAAACATTAAAACCATCAGATGCATTGGAACATATGATGGGTACACAAACCAAATTTACAATATATTAAATAAATACTGGCCAATGCTGAAATCCAATCCTCATCATGTCAAAGTTATTTCAAATCACCTGAGTATTACATTTACACAAGAACCTTAAGGACATTCTAGTCTGTAGCCATTTTACTTGGCCCTCGGTGAAATAGGTAAATATGGTAACTGTACATTTTGTTCAGTAGTTATGAATGCCTACCATTTCTTGAACCCCCTAGATAATAAGGTCTGTGGGATCAGGTAATATATCAACTGTAGGAGTAAGGCATTAATATATGCGGCAGTCTGTCCTTGCCCCAAGGTGTATGTGAAGTTAGGTAGGAACTGTCACGTTTGTCCTGGACTGCCAACACGAACAGGGTATGGGGGCAGCCAAGACGGACGCAGAAAAATGCTGGAACAGGTGGCTAGATGCAGCTCAGACAGGGAGCACCTCTGCAGGAAGGTGATGGTGTCTATATCTCGACCGTGCAACGAAAAAGCAAAATAAACTAAGGGGAAACCTTTCCCTGCAAACCCCTACCATGAGAGGGAACCCTGCCTACTCGGCGAACCGATCGCTTCCGACAGATGCGGACCCACACTCATGCCTAGGCCACTACCTATCCCTACCAGGGAGCCCTGAACTCGCGGGGTACAGTGCATGGAAATAAACAGAACAAAAACAGACAAACAATAGACAAGAACAGGGACCAAACCAAAGTACCGGAGCCAGAACACACAGCAGGTCTGAGAAGGAGGACTGCTCAGGGATCACTGGAAAATAATCAGCAACTTCCAGCAGCAAGAGCTGGATCTTATAGGGAGAAGGGAGAAGCCGATTGGCTGACAGACAAGTCAATCACCAGTCACACCTCTCAGACACTAGTAGGACTAATTAACCTAGACTAGAAAGCACATGAGCAGTTAAACCTGGCAAGTCTGGATAGAACCTACAGAAACTAGGTGTGCTGGCAAAATTATTAACCATGTGCTGACTGAGACGGGACAGGAACTTTTTAAACGTTGATCCAGGGAGTATTCTGGATGCCATTATGGAGTCAGAAAGGAATTCCCCCCCCCCCCCCCCCCCCCGAATGGGCTAAATTGACTTCTGCTTAATTGGAGAATTAATTAATAATTTTTTTTGCCTTCCTCTGGATCAACCAAAGGGAAGGGGGGGAATCGGCTGAACTGGATGGACATTGTCTTCTTTCAGCCTAACATACTCTGTATGTTACTGTGTATTGTATGAAATTTTAAAATGTATATATAGTGTGATTTTTTTTTTTTAGTATATAATAATAAAAGTTATATTTTAAGGTCACACTTTGGGGTTTATTGCTTCTGGCATATGGTATCATACTAGTTAAAGTTTAACCCAAGCGGGTCTTCAGCCTGCTATTTTTGAGTTGTACTTTTGTTAGTTAATATCATTAACAGTTTTTAGAATCTTATTATGAAGCCTGATGAATTCCTTGTGTCAATTAAACTTTGAAACTTTTTGACCTCAGTTCCTTGTTACTGCTATGATAGCCCATGATAAGCACATTTAAGAATACGGCATCCACACATCCAACTCTCATTATGAAGCTTCATAAAGGAAAATTGCTAAGAGTTTCATGCCGAGAAGGAAAAATCAATGAATTAAAATGTTCAGTGAAGAGAGTTGTGGAATAGATATTCATTTTAGAGAAAAATACACTTTAAATTGCATTAAAAGGTTTTTCATATACCGTGTTAGGGATTGCTGAGTTATTATAATAGGGATCATTATTTAGGACTCCCCTCTATCAGTGAGCAAGGAGAATGACTACACAGAGGGTTTCTCGCTCCGGAGTACTCAGCATATCTGGGTATTAGATGAACAACTTGCTGATTTTAGGATGCGCCAATGTAACATTTCATTACCACTATGGTGATATAATTGAACACTTGCTGTTGGGTTCCCCTACAGATTAGTTGATTGCTAGAAGAGTCCAACAGCAGTGCACCCTGTAATCACTATAACCTGCAGTGGACCCTTCTAACAAAAATTTGTGAACCTCTTACAGCAGTAAATTAGAACTACTGTAATGATCACACATTAGAAATGTGCATTCTCTAAGCCGAGAACAGTCTGGCGCTGGCTAGATTGGGGTACAGAGTCCAAAGGATTTCCTGGTTTTCACTCTTAACCCTTACAAGGAGGTGTAGGCTTTTCACCTGTCTTCAGCAGATGTCTTGCTCCAATTCACGGACAACAGCCTGGAATGCATAAGGCTGTATTCTTAAAGGGCCAGTACGCAGTATACATACTCGTTCCCTGACAATCATGTTGACTAAATCCTCCTCTTATTGAGGGTGCCTGAATTTGTGATCTTTTGGTCCTGACATAAGCTAAAACTCACAGTTGGTTCACCTTAAAAAGTAACATTTATTGGTATATAGTAAAATATATTGTAGTAGCAATGAATTAAAAAAATCATAGTCTTAATGTAGTGTGAATGAGTGTAATATATTAGAAAAAAACAGTCTAAGAGAAACACTATCCTGCCTTGGTAATTATGCACAAATATCAGGATCATTACTAACACTTGCTGTAAATGCTGTGCGCTACCATGCAGCAGTACACTGCTATGTACTAAAGATATGGCAAGTGATTAGATCCCTGCATGAACTGCCAGCATGTGTGATAAATGCTGCCAGACAAACTAAGTCTGAGATGAGCTTTAGCAGGATGGACTACATCAGGCTCTGTGCTAAAAGACCAGCTCCCCCAACATGTTTCACCAGAACTCTGGCGTCATCAGGGGTATAGGAGCTCCCATACCCTCTGGTGCATGACTTCAGCTAATCCTGACTTTGCTCCTGTCTCCTCCTGACCCTGGCTTTTTATACTGACCACGCTTCTGTCTGCTGCCTGCACTGACCTCTGGCCTGCTATACTGTGCTGAAACTAGTCTGTGTGTCCCAACGTCCAGTTTATTCCGCGTTCTGAAGTAGTGCTGTCTTTCCCAGCCCAGATTGTCTGATTATGCTTCTGTTGACACCCTCAGGTGCTATGATTCAGTCTATAGTAGTGTTCGCTACCACATTACTAGAACCACTACCAGAGTAACAGTCTGAGGACCCTTCCTGCATCTTAATTGGTGGGGTTACAGTGTGAAGATAGGGGTATCTCAGATGTTGCCTCTGGATTTAGCCTTAAGCCAAACCAGTGTATAGCACAGTGGATTTATATCTGCTGATCCTGACAGTAAGGACCAGACAAGCCAGGAACAGAACCAAGAGTTGGAGCAAACAGTGGAACTACCAGTACTAGGCAGACGATCCAAGGGACAAGGCAAGAACTAGGTCGGGAGCAAAGCCAAGGCCAGGATCAGGATTAAGAATAAAGTCACATAGTAACATAGTATGTTAGGCTGAAAGTAGACAATGTCCATCTATTCCAGCCTGTTTCCACCCCCCTTGTTGAAGAGCCAGAAAAGGATGGACCTCAAACACCAAGCAAGGCTTAGCAGGCTAATGGACCTTTATATATTGTAGGCCGTCAGAGTCAGCAGCCTCAGCAACCATGCCATAAATCCATAGCAATGGCCTGAACCGAGCAGTGCTGCTGTAATGTGCAGGAAAGGAGCAAGTGAGGCTACAGACAGAAGTCATGATTGCCTGCAAGAATGCGCCACTGGAACCAAGCTAGGCAAGTAAACAGTTTGTCTTGGGTTTTATCTTCCAGATGAAAGCTACATAGCTGCAGTGATTTTAGTCAAACAAATCTGCATTGGTAGATTCTCATAGCAATTTTCCTGCACTTCTAGAGAATAGGTTGACCAAAGAACAATATTAAGGTCACACAATGTAAGAAATGATGGGCTTGGATATAATACACTATACCCAATATTGGAAGATATTTTTTTTTACCTCATCACCTTTATTTAGCATTGAAACTTTTCTGCATGGCACATAAAAATCATATGTACAGCACTGTGAAAAAGTTTTAGGCAGGTGTGGAAAAAATGCTGCCAAGTAAGAATGCTTTCAAAATAGTAGGGTTAATAGTTTTTGGTCAATTAACAAAATGCAATGTGTATGAACAAAAGAACAAATCTAACTCAATTCAGTATTTGGTGTGGCCGGCCTTTGCCTTCAAAACAACATCAATTCTTCACTTGTACACAGTATTTGAAGGAACTCGGCAGGTAGGTTATTCCAAACATCTTGTAGAACTAAGCAAAGATCTTCTATGGATGTCGGCTCGCTCAAATCCTTCTGTCTCTTCATGTAATCACAGACAGACTGGATGATGTGAGATCAGGACTCTGTGGGCCTAAATCATCACTTCCAGGACTCCTTCTTTACACTGAAGATAGTTCTTAACCCCTTAACGACCAGCCCATAGTGTTTTTACGTCCTCCCGAAGTGGGCTTTATTCTCTGAGGACGTAAAAACATGCTTCCTGCAGAGAATAATGCCCCTCAAGCTGTGGATGTGACAGCTCCATGCTGTCGGTGTCCGCAGGTAGCTGACAGCATGGAGCTGTCATCCCGGGCTGTTCGGACACCCCCCCGGCATTGCGATCGGCGCTATGCAATGGATAGCGCAGATCGCAAAAAAAGTAAATAAAAGTACACAAAAGTTAAAGATTCAGCTGCTCTGATGGATCGAATCCATCGGAGCAGCTGAAATTACTCACCCAGGTCCGGCACGCTGCTCCCCGCTCTCCTGCCGCTCCGGGGCCCGAAGCCGGTCTTCTGCGCATGCGCGCCAGGCGGCATTACGTCAGCCGCATGCGCAGAAGGCCCGGCGGCGCGGGAGATTTAAAATCTCCTGGCTCCCGGCTCCTGTAGGTAGCCGGGAGGCAGGAGATGTCAGCGGGGACTGCGGTGAGCGGTCCCCGGTACCGCGATCGCCGTTATCCAATGGTTAGCGGCGATCGCGAAAAAGTTAAAAAAAAGTTTTAAAAAAGTAAGTTTCACCTCCCCTCATGGATCGGATCCATGAGGGGAGGTGAAAATACTCACCCCCAGTCCTCAGCGGTGTCCCGATGTCCCGGGACCCGAATCCCCGTCTGCGCATCCGCGCCCGATGATTGACATCGGGCGCGTGCACAGACGGGCTCGAGCCCCGGGGAATTTAAAATCCCTCTGCTCCTGGCTGCCATGTGTAGCTAGGAGCAGAGAGATTATACCGGGGACATGATCACTGTCATCCATTGGATGACAGTGATCATGTAAAGTGAAAAAAAAGTGTAAAAAAGTGAAAAAAAAAAAAAGTTAAAAAAAGTTTTTAAAAGTTTAAAAAACATACGTTTCATTTCCCCTCATGGATCATATCCGTGAGGGAAGATGAAAGTACGTACCTAAGGCCCCCAGATTTATCCGCGGACCTTACCACAGCTTCTGCACACGCAAAAGCTGTGGATTGCCAGGATAATTTAAATTCTCCCTGCTCCTGGCTACAAAACGTAGCCAAGAGCATGGAGATTTAATGGGGGTCCGCGGTGAGCGGTTCCTGGTCACGTGTTCGCCATTATCCAATAATGCCGATCACGTAAAAGTAAAAAAAAAAATTTGAAGTTTCATCTCCCCTCACTGATGCGATCGGTGAGAGGAGATGAAACTTTTTACCGGAGGCCTGCGTATTTGAACCCCGACGCGATCTTCCTCCGTGGACCTTCCAGGATTCTGCACATGCGATTGCCGGCAAAAAGCCGGACACATGCGCAGGAGTCAGGGAGCCCAGGAAACTTAAAATCTCCTTGCTCCCAGCGACCAACGGTCACAGAGAGCCTGGAGCAGTGATGGGTGGCCTCGTTGAGCGGTCCCCGGTCACGTGATAAAAAGGTAGCGATCTACCTTAGGCCGGTTTCACATGACCGGATAGGAATTACGGATTCTGCATGCTTCTGATCCACGGTATTACGCAGATCAATCGCATTGGATTACACAATTCCGCTCACATTAGCGGGTCGGAATTGCGTAATCCACTCGCAGAAAAGAGAACGCAGCAGGTTCTATTTTACTGCGGATATCGGCAACATAGAGCCCATTGTGCTCCGTGGTCGCGGATATGCCCGCAGCCCATACGCAACTACATTGTATACGGGCTGCGGGTACCCGCGTCATCGCTAAGCGATGGTGCGGGAAATACAAACAAAGGTGTACTGTGCATGACCGCCTGTGTGAGTAGGCAGTTATGCGCAGTACATTACGCAGCCGTACGCAGGGTCACAGCCGGGCTCACAGATGGGATCCGCTGTGGGCCTCCGCAAGCGGATTCCGCCTGCACCCGCGTGAGCCCGGCGTTATTCAGACCGCTACCTGTGATACGTATTTTACAAGAAGCCCTGGGAACGCTCGCCTTCCTGCAGTTCCAGGAGCACCTTGTTGAGCGCCTTCTGTGTGAGACCGCCGCACCTCATCAAGCTTACGGAGACTCACGGAACGCCACTTTTTACACCCCATACCCGCCACTGAGGTCATGAAATACCCCCAAAAAGCATGAGAGGAGGGGGGGGGATACCCGTTTTTATTGCCCCATGGGCCCATTCCAACCAGCCTCCGTAATTACCCCTGTCTTCGGAAATACTACACAGTTCACATTTTTACTTTTATCTAAGATTTGCGAACGCCAAAAAGGGCGCGGAGGGGGAGGGGAGGAATTTTTAGGGAGTCAATCTTTATTCTGTACAAATAAGCAAATGGGGCCTGGAATTTATTCAGTTGTGCTGTACAAAAAAAACTGTTTTTAAATTGACACAATAGCCCAAAAAATGAAAATCCTATTTTTTTCCTTTTGCTTTGCTTGAATTTATTCAAAAACTGTGGCGTCAAAATATGCAGTACATCCCTAGATAAATTCGTTAAGGGGTCTAGTTTTCAAAATGGGGTCATTTGTGGGGGTTCTATATGGTTTTAGGCGCTCAAGAACTCTACAAGTGGGCAATGGGGCCTAGAAGGACTTCAAGCAAAATCTATGTTCTGAAAGCCACCGATTACTCCTTTTATTTTGGGCCCCGTTGTGCATGCGGACATAAGATTAGGGCCACAATGGGTATATTTCTGAAAACAGCACAAACAGGGGTATCCATTTTGGGGTGTAAGTCTTCCTTCATATGTGTGCTGTACAAAAAAAGCTGTTTTTAAAATGACAGAATTGCCAAAAAAACAAAAATCCAAATTTTTTCCTTTTGCTTTGCTTGAATTTATTCAAAAACTGTGGGGTCAAAATACGCAGTACACCCCTAGATAAATTCGGTAAGGAGTCTAGTTTTCAAAATGGGGTCATTTGTGGGGGTTCTCTATGGTTTTGGGCGCTCAAGAACTCTACAAGTGGGCAATGGGGCCTAAAAGGACTTCAAGCAAAATTTGTGTTCCGAAAGCCACCGGTCGCTCCTTTCATTTTGGGCTCCGTTGTGTATCCAGACATAAGATTAGGGCCACAATGGGTATGTCTCTGAACACGGGACAAACAGGGGTATCCATTTTTGGGTGCAAGTCTTCCTTAATATGTGTGCTGTACAAAAAAAGCTGTTTTTAAAATGACAGAATTGCCGAAAAAACGAAAATCACAATTTTTTGCTTTTGCTTGGTTTGAATTCATTCAAAAACTGTGGGGTCAAAATATACAGTACACCCCTAGATAAATTCCTTAAGGGGTCTAGTTTTCAAAATGGGGTCATTTGTGGGGGTTTTCTATGGTTTTGGGCGCTCAAGAACTCTACATGTGTGCTATGGGGCCTAAAAGGACTTCAAGCAAAATTTCTGTTTTGAAAGACACTGACTACTCCTTTCATTTTGGGCCCCGTTGTGGACTCAGATATAACAATAGGGCCACAATGGGTATATTTCTGAACACGGGAGAAATAGGGGTATCCATTTTGGGATGTAAATCCTGATTTTCATGTAAACTATAGGAAAAAAATATGTCTTTAAAATGACAGATTTGCAAAAATATGAAATTTTACTTTTTCTCCTCTAAATTGAATTAATTCCTGAAAAAAAACTGTGGGGTCAAAATACTCATGACACCCCTCAGTGAATACACTAAGGGGTGTAGTTTTTAAAATGAGGTCATTTGGGGGGGTATCTATTATTCTGACACTCATGAGCCTTTCCAATCTCGGCTTGGTATAGGAAAACAAAGTGTTCCTCAAAATGCTAAAAAGTAATGTTAAATTTGTACGTCTCCTAAATAGTTAAAAAAAAACGAAAGTTTTTCCAATGTGCGCCCAAAATAAAGTAAACGGGTGGAAATATAAATCTTAGCAAAAATTTCTATATTATGTTTGCACATATTTAAGATATTGCAGTTGGAAATGTGAAAAAATGACGATTTTTTCAACATTTTCCCAATTTTGGCGCTTTTAATAAATAAACACAAATTCTATTGGTCTATTTTTTCTGCCTAAATGAAGCACAACATGTGGCGAAAAAACAATGTCAGAATCACTTGGATATGCAAAACCTCTTTGGTGTTTTTCCATGTTAAAGTGACACATGTCAGATTTGCAAAATTTGGCCTGGTCATTAAGGCGCAAACAGGCTTGGTCACTAAGGGGTTAATGACATTGGCTGGATGTTTGGGGTTGTTGTCCTGCTGCAGAATAAATATGGAGCCAATCAGACACATTCTATTTTTAAAAAAATTCTTACTTGGCAGAATATTTTTCCACAGCTGCCTAAAACCTTTACACAGTACTGTAGATTTAACATAAGCTCCACAGCCCATAGAATATTGTGTCTGTGTGACAGTCATATTCTAATCATAGAAAGGTATGGAATGCCAAAAATATATATTTTTAAAATCAAATATATTGAATATTTTAGGACAAACTATAAAACATATAATATGGTTTGTATTATTTTGGTGCTTCAGAAAGTTGATCTAACATGCCCTTTTTGCTATTTACTTTTTTCATAGATTTGTCCATTTTTCTTGCCTGAGAAACAGTAATCAGAACAAAGCAAAAAATGTTTTTCTTTTGAACAATTCTTCCTTTGTAGAATGGATGCTCAACCACAAAATTATCCTTTTGTTTTTCACCCTTTCGGCCCTATATTTCGTTCTGCAAGAAAGCCATTATATATCACTTCTGTGGTCAATATTTGCTCTTGCACTTTAACCTTCACGTAACAGTCACTAATGGATTTGGGTAATAGCCCATGGCTCTCAGGAGAGCGCTGTACCACTTCACCTGAAATTACATTCTTATACATGACATAAAATGATTACATTTTGTAATAATACGTAAAGCAGTTTTCTGGGACTCTAATATTGATGACCTTTCTTTAGGATAGCTGATCAATATCTGATTTGGGGGCCCATCGCTTAGAGCCACCAATGATGACTGTGTGAAAAGGGTACATTGCCGCCTCTTCTCAGGCATGTGACATCACATTTATCGGTCACAGCCTGAAAGCAGCTCAGTGAATTGGACCGAGCTGCTTTACAAGTCACAGTACAATTTATGGTGCTATGCCTAGTAGGCAGTGAAGATGTCGCGACATCGCCTTAGCACTGCAGCTTCTTCAAACAGCTGATCATTGGGGATTATGTGTGGCAGATCCCCATCAAACTACTAACAACCACTTTTCAGTTAGTATGTGAGTGCTTCTCATGCTCCACCCTTAGTGGTGACATCATTGAAGGTCCTACAACACATATAAAACACAGAGCCTGACCAACAGAAGAACAACACAGTTAGGGCTCTTGAAATGGGGAGGACAAAAATAAGAAAGTGAGAATACAACTAAGCCGTTCTTATCTCAGACACAACTCAGTGGTCCTGAGAGAAGACACCGACCTACCACCACCACCACCACAGAGATCTGGTGAGCTAAAGGATCTGCAGTGACATCACTGCTGTGGGAGGGGCCAATCTGTTTTTTTTCCTGTGTGAGAATCAGGATGCATGTAGTAGAGCTGTGTGTGTGTGATGTGCTGTGTGCGTAATGTGTGGGAATCAGGATGGATATAGTAGAGCTGTGTGTGTAATGTGTGGGGTGAGGATAGATTTAGTAGAGCTGTGTGTGTGATGTGTGGGGATCATAATGGATGTAGCATGTAGCACAGCTGTGTGGCGCATTGTGCCACCAGAAACACTGGTACTATAATTTCCTAATAATTACTAGTCAATCTGACATTGATGACCATTTTGTGACATATTTGTCTGTGGCATATTTTTTCTCTACATGTGAAGATGCTCTAACAGAAGATGATATAAAAAGGGGCAGATGAAGTGAGTTACCACATCAGAATGCATAGGACATGTCAGATTCCACTCATTTGTGGTATGCAGCTTTAAGAAAGTTATACATGTCTAAAGTTTTGTTTCATGTAATGTTCCTAATGTTTGATTTTGTTTTCTACCCTTAGGTGTTGAGGAGCAAATACTAGGGATACACAGCAAAGGACTCGTGAGAGATGGAGCTAATATATAGGACAGCCGAAACTTGAGCTGCGCAGTTGCAGTCAGTGAACGTTATCATAGAGCATATACATGGCTTGCTGAGAGATTCCAATAGGCGCGTCTACGGAGAGTCTCTAAGAACTGAGCTAGGCTCACGTGGCTGGAGCACACCTTGACCACTGAAGTCCAAGCAGTATATGTGATTGAAGACGCTGAGCTATTGAGTGCCACCGCTTGCATCCCCAGTACCAGCAAACCACACCAGAAATGTAGCTATGTTAATAAGAAAGTTTACTAAAAATAATCTGGTTGCCAATGAGATGTTTCACTTAAGCTGGGTCTTGTGACCAGGCCCACTTTGTGAGTTAGAGTGGTTGTTTTGCTTGACAACTCACAGTTACTGAGGAGAAGGTGAGCAGAGACGGTTAAGCCCCCTGCACCATAGGCATAGCTTCAGGGGTTGCTGGGGTCGCTATGGCGACCCAGCCCCTGCACTCAGGGGGCCCCAAGGCCACCATCCGCCATGCCCACATGCACATTCAGTGCATTAATGGCTGGCTGTTCTATCTGCAGCAAGATTCCCATCATGCGGCAGCCAGAAAGGCCAGCCTGAGAGGAAGAGCAGGGAGGAGGAGGAAGGAACTCACCTGGGCCGGCAGGGGAGGAGGGAGGAAGTCACATGGGACGACAGGGCACAGTGATCATGTGCTGCCCCCTGCTTCCTGTTGCACGGATGCTTCTGAGTTTACCTCTCCTGCTGCTGCTGTCACATGGAGGAGAAGTGGACCGGGCCCTGGGGTAAGTGTATATATGTGTGTGCATCTGTCTGTCTGTCTCCTTTATCTATCTCTCATATCTATCTATCTCTCTATCTATCTAGCTTTCTATCTATATACTATCTATCTATCTATAAACTATCTATCTATATACTATCTATCTATCTATCTCATATCTATCTACATACGATCTATCTATCTCATATCTATCTACATACGATCTATCTATCTCATATCTATCTATCTCATATATATCTCATATCTATCTATATAATATCTATCTATCTCATATATATCTATATACTATCTATCAATCTATCAATCTTTCACATATCTATCTATCTATATACTATCTATCTATCTATATAACTATCCCATATCTATCTATCTATCTATCTATCCAACTATCCCATATCTATCTATCTAACTATCCCATATCTATCTATCTAACTATCCCATATCTATCTATCTAACTATCCCATATCTATCCAATTATCCCATATCTATCTATCTATCTATCTATCTATCTATCTATACCATATCTATCTATCTATCTATCTATCTATCTATCTATCTATCTATCTATCTATCTATCTATCTATCTATCCACACCATATCTATCTATATATTATCTATCTATCCATCTATCCATCCATTCATCCATCCATCGAATATCTATCCATCTATCTATCTATCTATCTATCTATCTATCTATCTATCTATCTATCTATCTCTCTCTCTCTTATCTCTCATGTCTATCTATCTAATATCTATCTATTTATCTATCTATTTATCTCATATCTATCTATCTATCTATTAGAGATGAGCGAGAACCAAAATGCTCGGGTGCTCGTTACTCGGGACGAAATTTTCGTGATGCTCAAGGGTTCGTTTCGAATAACGAACCCCATTGAAGTCAATGGGCGACCTAAGCATTTTTGTATATCGCCGATGCTAGCTAGGGTTTCCATTTGTGAAAATCTGGGCAATTCAAGAAAGTGATGGGAACGACACAGCAACGGATAGGGCAGGCGAGGGGCTACATGTTGGGCTGCATCTCAAGTTCCCAGGTCCCACTATTAAGCCATAATAGCGGCAAGAGTGCCCCCCCCCTCCCAACAATTTTTACTTCTGAAAAGCCCTCATTAGCACTGCATACTTTAGCTAAGCACCACACTACCTCCAACAAAGCACAATCACTGCCTGCATGACACTCCGCTGCCACTTCTCCTGGGTTACATGCTGCCCAACCCCCCCCCCCCCCCCCCGCATGACCCAGTGTCCCCAGCGCACACCAAAGTGTCCCTGCGCAGCCTTCAGCTGCCCTCATGCCACACCACCCTCATGTCTATTTATAAGTGCGTATGCCATGAGGAGGCACCGCAGGCACACACTGCAGAGGGTTGGCATGGCTAGGCAGTGACCCTCTTTAAAAGGGGCGGGGCGATAGCCCACAATGCTGTACAGAAGCAATGAGAAATATAATCCTGTGCCACTGCCATCAGGAGCTGCACACGTGGGCATAGCAATGGGGAACCTATGTGCCACACACTATTCATTCTGTCAAGGTGTCTGCATGCCCCAGTCAGACCGCGTTTTTTTATAAACAGTCACAGGCAGGTACAACTCCGCAATGGGAATTCCGTGTGCACCCACAGCATGGGTGGCTCCCTGGAACCCACCGGCTGTACATAAATGTATCCCACTGCAGTGCCCTGGACAGCAGAGCTAACGTCCGATTAAATGCAGGTGGGCTTCGGCCCACACTGCATGCCCCAGTCAGACTGGGGTTCTTTAGAAGTGGACACATGCAGTTACAACTCCGTGTGGACCGACAGCATGGGTGGCTCCCTGGAACCCACCGGCGGTACATAAATATATCCCATTGCAGTGCCCTGGACAGCAAAGCTAACGTCAGGTTTAACCCCTTAGTGACAGAGCTTTTTTGCTTTTTTCCATTTTTGTTTTTTCCTACTCCCTTTTAAAAAATCGTAGCTCCTTAATTTATCCATCAACATCGCTGTATGTGGGCTTGTTTTTTGCGGGATGAGTTGTATTTTTCAATGGCACTATTTATTGTACCATATAATTTACTGAAAAACTTTTTAAAAATTCTTAGCGGAGAGAAATGGAAAACAAACGACATTCCACCATCTTTCGGTGCGTCCTGTTTCTACAGCACACAAATTGCAACAAAAACGACCTGATATTTTTATTCTATGGGTCAGTACGATTGCTACGATACCAAACTTGTATAGTATTTTTTTTGCGGTAGTACTTTTATTTTTTTTTTTAAGATATTTAATTTTTTTCAATTATTTTCTGCGGTCATTTTGTGCGCGCAATACCTTTTTTATTTTTTCGTCGACGTAGTTGAGCAGGGGCTCATTTTTTGCGGGATGTCCTGAAGTTTCCGACAGTAACAATTTGGAATACATAAGACTTTTTAATCGCTTTTTATTGCGCTTTTTCTGGGAGACAGGGTAACTAAAAAAGTGTATTTCTGGCGTTCTTTTTTTTTTTTTTTCAGACGACGTTCACCGTGCGGGAAAAATAATGCACTACTTTGATAGATCGGACTTTTCCGGACGCGGCGATATCAAATACATATTTTTATTTTATAATTTAGATTTTTTAATAATGGATATGGCAAAAGTGGGGTGATTTAAACTTTTATAACTTTTTTTTTTTAACAATTAAAAAAACTTTATTGATTATTTTTTTACATTACTTTGAAGTCCCCCTGGGGGACTTTAACAGGCGATGCTTTGATCGCTCCTGCAGTATGACGTAATGCCATAGCATTACGTCATACTGCTTTTTTACAGGCAGTCTTTCAAGCCACCCTGTGTGGATGACTTGATGGGCAGTCTGCTAAGGCAGCCCTGGGGCCATTCATTAGGCCCCCGGGTGCCATGACACCTGCACGGCTCCCCCGATCTCACCGCGGGGGGCCGTGCGGGACCCCCAAACAGCGTTCGGGGGATTTAAAGGGTTAATAGCCGCGATCGGCTGAACGGCCGAGCGCAGCTATTGCCCGTGGGTTTCAGCTGTAATAAACAGCTGATGCCCGCGCTGTATGGAGGGAGATAGCGCCGCTACCTCCCTCCATACACGTCCTGCAAAAGCAGGACGTAGTTTTACGATAGGGCCGTCACTAAGGGGTTAATGCAGGTGGGCTTGGGCCCACACTGCATGCCCCAGTCAGACTGGGGTTCTTTAGAAGTGGACACATGCAGTTACAACTCCATGTGAACCGACAGCATGGGTGGGTCCCAGGAAGCCACCGGCGGTACATAAATATATCCCATTGCAGTGCCCTGGACAGCAAAGCTAACGTCAGGTTTAATGCAGGTGGGCTTGGGCCCACACTGCATGCCCCAGTCAGACTGGGGTTCTTTAGAAGTGGACACATGCAGTTACAACTCCGTGTGGACCGACAGCATGGGTGGCTCCCTGGAACCCACCGGCAGTACATAAATATATCCTATTGCAGTGCCCAGCACAGCTGAGGTAATGTCAGGTTTAATGCAGGTGGGCTAAAAATTAATTGGATTACACTGTAGGCGAGGGCCCAAAAAAATTGGTGTACCAACAGTACTAATGTATCTGAGAAAAATTGCCCATGCCCAACCAAGAGGGCAGGTGAAACCCATTAATCGTTTTGGTTAATGTGGCTTAATTTGTAACTAGGCCTGTAGGCAGCCCAGTTAAAATAAAAATTGGTTCAGGTGAAAGTTTCAACGCTTTAATGAGCATTGAAACGTATAAACATTGCTTACAAGAGTTATATGACTGAGCCTTGTGGGCCTAAGAAAAATTGCCCGTTCGGCGTGATTACGTGAGGTTTCAGGAGGAGGAGCAGGAGGAGGAGGATGAATATTATACACAGATTGATGAAGCTAAAATGTCCCCGTTTTTGATGGTGATAGAGAACGATGCTTCCATCCGCGGGTGCAGCCTACGTATTGTTTAGGTATCGCTGCTGTCCGCTGGTGGAGAAGAGAAGACTGGGGAAATCCAGGCTTTGTTCATCTTTATGAGTGTAAGCCTGTCGGCACTGTCGGTTGACAGGCGGGTACGCTTATCTGTGATGATTCCCCCAGCCACACTAAACACACTCTCTGACAAGACGCTAGCCGCAGGACAAGCAAGCACCTCCAGGGCATACAGCGCTAGTTCAGGCCACGTGTCCAGCTTCGACACCCAGTAGTTGTAAGGGGCAGAGGCGTCACCGAGGATGGTCGTGCGATCGGCTACGTACTCCCTCACCATCCTTTTACAGTGCTCCCGCCAACTCAGCCTTGACTGGGGAGCGGTGACACAGTCTTGCTGGGGGGCCAGAAAGCTGGCAAAGGCCTTAGAGAGTGTTCCCCTGCCTGCGCTGTACATGCTGCCTGATCTCCGCGCCTCCCCTGCTACCTGGCCCTCGGAACTGCGCCTTCTGCCACTAGCGCTGTCGGATGGGAAGTTTACCATCAGTTTGTCCACCAGCGCCCTGTGGTATAGCATCATTCTCGAATCCCTTTCCTCTTCGGGAATGAGAGTGGAAAGGTTCTCCTTATACCGTGGGTCGAGCAGTGTGTACACCCAGTAATCCGTAGTAGCCAGAATGCGTGTAACGCGAGGGTCACGAGAAAGGCATCCTAACATGAAGTCAGCCATGCGTGCCAGGGTACCTGTACGCAACACATGGCTGTCCTCACTCGGAAGATCACTTTCAGGATCCTCCTCCTCCGCCTCCTCCGGCCATACATGCTGAAAGGATGACAGGCAAGCAGCATGGGTACCCTCAGCAGTGAGCCAAGCTGTCTCTTCCCCCTCCTCCTCATGCTCCTCCCCCTTCTCCTCCTCCTCCCCCTCCTCCTCAACGCGCTGAGATATAGACATGAGGGTGCTCTGACTATCCAGCGACATACTGTCTTCACCCGCCTCCGTTTCCGAGCGCAAAGCGTCTGCCTTTATGCTTTGCAGGGAACTTCTCAAGAGGCATAGCAGAGGAATGGTGACGCTAATGATTGCAGCATCCCCGCTCACCATCTGGGTAGACTCCTCAAAGTTTCCAAGGACCTGGCAGATGTCTGCCAACCAGGCCCACTCTTCTGTAAAGAATTGAGGAGGCTGACTCCCACTACGCCGCCCATGTTGGAGGTGGTATTCTACTATAGCTCTACGCTGCTCATAGAGTCTGGCCAACATGTGGAGCGTAGAGTTCCACCATGTGGGCACGTCGCACAGCAGTCGGTGCACTGGCAGATTAAACCGATGTTGCAGGGTGCGCAGGGTGGCAGCGTCCGTCTTGGACTTGCGGAAATGTGCGCTGAGCCGGCGCACCTTTCCGAGCAGGTCTGACAAGTGTGGGTAGCTTTTCAGAAAGCGCTGAACCACCAAATTAAAGACATGGGCCAGGCATAGCACGTGCGTGAGGCTGCCGAGCTGCAGAGCCGCCACCAAGTTACGGCCATTGTCCCACACGACCATGCCCGGTTGGAGGCTCAGCGGCGAAAGCCAGCGGTCGGTCTGCTCTGTCAGACCCTGCAGCAGTTCGTGGGCCATGTGCCTCTTCTCTCCTAAGCTGAGTAGTTTCAGCACGGCCTGCTGACGCTTGCCCACCGCTGTGCTGCCACGCCGCGTGACACCGACTGCTGGCGACGTGCTGCTTCTGCTGACACATCTTGATTGCGAGACAGAGGTTGCGTTGGAGGAGGAGGAGGAGGGTGGTTTAGTGGAGGATGCATACACCGCCGCAGATACCAGCACCGAGCTGGGGCCCGCAATTCTGGGGGTGGGTAGGACGTGAGCGGTCCCAGGCTCTGACGTGGTCCCAGCCTCCACTAAATTCACCCAATGTGCCGTCAGGGAGATATAGTGGCCCTGCCCGCCTGTGCTTGTCCAC
This sequence comes from Eleutherodactylus coqui, assembly GCF_035609145.1. Classification (NCBI taxonomy): domain Eukaryota; kingdom Metazoa; phylum Chordata; class Amphibia; order Anura; family Eleutherodactylidae; genus Eleutherodactylus; species Eleutherodactylus coqui. The sequence goes on along the minus strand of NC_089843.1, from coordinate 62,713,627 downwards.
GTGTCTGTTGTTAAGTGGACCTTGGCAGTAACCGCGTTGGTGAGGGCGCGTACAATGTTGCGGGAGATGTGGTCGTGCAGGGCTGGGACGGCACATCGGGAAAAGTAGTGGCGACTGGGAACCGAGTAGCGCGGGGCCGCCATCATGCTTTTGAAAGCCTCCGTTTCCACAAGCTTATACGGCAGCATCTCCAGGCTCATCAATTTGGCTATGTGCACGTTTAACGCTTGAGCATGTGGGTGCGTGGCGGCGTACTTGCGCTTGCGCTCAAACACTTGCGCTAGCGATGGCTGGACGGTGCGCTGAGAGACATTGGTGGATGGGGCCGAGGACAGCGGAGGTGAGAGTGTGGGTGCAGGCCAGGAGACGGTAGTGCCTGTGTCCTCAGAGGGGGGTTGGATCTCAGTGGCAGGTTGGGGCACAGGGGGAGAGGCAGTGGTGCAAACCGGAGGCGGTGAACGGCCTTCGTCCCACCTTGTTGGGTGCTTGGCCATCATATGCCTGCGCATGCTGGTGGTATTACGAGTAGAGCAGAAACAGGACACTGTAATTAAATGTGCCGCTTATTGGCCTGTGGTTGGAGGCTGACTTCGCTTACGGAACGCACAGCAGAGCCAGGAAAGAATTTTGCGCAAGCCCGCTGTAACACTTAGCTGACTGCGTATTAATTAGGACTACTACCCCCAGCACAGACGCAGTACACTGAGGACGGTCACAGGCAGCCCAAATAGAAAGTTTTTTCCCAAATTTTATAGGAAAAGCCCACGGCCTATATAGACAGTATATCTCTTTCAGCTTTTTCACTATCCCTGCCTCACCACTACTTGCCCTAAACTATGTAAAATTACTGCAGACTGAGGACGCAATGCTCTGCATGGCCGATATACGAAAAAAAAAAAAAAATGTGCAACACTGCAAAAAGCAGCCTCAACAGTACTGCACATGGTCAGATGTGGCCCTAAGAAGGACCGTTGGGGTTCTAGAAGCCTAAAATCACTCCTAACACTCTCCCTATAGCAGCTCCGGCATCAGCAGCACTTTCCCTGAGCTATGTCAGAATGCATCTGTGGCGAGCCGCGGGAGGGGCCGATTTATATACTCGGGTGACACCTGATCTCGCCAGCCACTCACTGCAGGGGGGTGGTATAGGGCTGGAACATCACAGGAGGAAGTTGTAATGCCTTCCCTGTCTTTCTATTGGCCAGAAAAGCGCGCTAACGTCTCAGAGACGAAAGTGAAAGTAACTCGAACATCGCGTGGTGCTCGCCTCTAGTAACGAGCATCTCGAACACGCTAATACTCGAACGAGCATCAAGCTCGGACGAGTACGTTCGCTCATCTCTACTATCTATCTATCTATCTATCTATCTCATATCTATCTATCTATCTATCTATCTATCTATCTCATATCTATCTATCTATCTATCTATCTATCTATCCATCTAGCTCTCTATCATTGCTCTCTCTATCATCTCGCTCTGGTATAAGTTATACATCTCCCTGGATTTACTGGATTTATTTGCACACTTTACACACAATAAAAAAACGAATCTAAACCACATGCGGTTATTAATTGTGTCTGCAGCTCCTTAATAACTTACGTGGTCTTTAAATTCTGCATGCAGGTTTTTATGTGTTTTTCTTTACTGTGGTTCTAAAGTGCAACAAAAACATGAACCCCCCTAAGGCTGCTCTGACACATGTGTTCAGAAAACGCAGCTCGAAATCGTGGCATTTTTACCGGAATTTTAAGCAGTGTTTTTAAACACAGGTTGCAGCGTTTGACAGCACTTTTTAATGCACCCCATCATTGTGATGGGTGATGGGGTGTGTTAAAAACCACGAAAATGCAAAAACAGAACAGACAGCTCTCAAAAATCACAGCGTTAGAAACACCATGTTTGAGCGCAGATTTGAGTAAGCTCATTAACATCTATAGGAGTGTTGTACCGCGGTTAGTACGGCACTCGGGACGCTGTGCTAATAGCGGTAAAAAGCGGTGTGCCTGAGAGAGTGGCCTACGGGGCTACAAACAAATTTGCATGTTCAGGAAATGCGTCATGTTTGGAAAGATTACGCAAAGGGGCAAATCATGTTTGCAGCACGGGGTAGGGAGACCCGAGCTGAACTTTTGCACCCGGGCCCCTGAGCCTTTAGGTACGACCCTGCTCTGCACCGATGCCTGAATTCTGGTTTCCCCTTCCTGACACTCTGGGGTATCACACAACAATGGAGACTCATATATCTACATGGAAGCTGTGCACAGAAAATGGTAGAAGATTCCTAATAAAAACCTTCATTTTTAATTTTGACCCATTGTAACATTTCAAAAATTGGTTACTAAGGTATACAAACTCTACAAGCTTCCTGTGTAAAGGTGGCCATACACATTAGATAGCAAGATGTTGATGACTAAACAACTGTTGAGCGAACAATCATCTGGAAAACGACCATTTTGCTGACAAAGCCATCCAAGTTCATATTGGCTGTTACAGTCTTTCAAACTGGCCATACATGTTCATTGATATCGAGCAACGGACAAGCCATCTTTCATCATGGAACATTCTTTCACAGGAGGATTGTATGTGTAAAGGCCAACTGCACAGTTTACATTGAAGAACTAGCGACTAATGAGGGAAACTTTTAGACACGACTGACTTCTTTCCAGGTGATGATGGTCTGTCAACCATTGGCCAAAACGATCGTTCATTATTAAATTGCACCCAATGAGCGATCATTTTCCTTAACATTGTCCATTTTGATAAAACTCTAGACTATTGTGTGTTTATCATGAAACCACTGACTGATACCACTATACTGAATGCATAAATATTTTTTATGTACTTACAGATTTTTTTTATAACCTGTATTATTTATGCTGTATACTGTAGGGATATAATTCAGCAAGACACAAACTGCAGTTAACAATCCCCAGTGCATAGTTATTAAATACATACTATACATTTCCAAACGTTCACACTAGCAAAAGCGGGAATAGAAATTCCATTTTCACGTACCTTATTAACACTTTCAAGACAAGAGATACTTTATTTTTTCATTTTGTGTTTTTTTTTACTCCACCATTCAAGAGAAGAAACTTTTTAATCTTTCCTTACATAACTGCATGAGGGCTTGTTTTTCGGGGACAAATTTTAATTTTTTAATAGTACCTTCCAATGAACCATAAAATGTACTAAAAGACTTTAAAAAATTTTTAAGTGGGGTGAAATGTAAAAAGAAAAATGCAACTGCACCATTTTCTTTTTTGGGGGGAGGGAGTCTTTACCGTGTTCACAGTGTAGTAAAAATGGCATGTCCATTTTATTTTGTATTTCGGTATGAATATGGCACATTTATACAGTTTTTTTTATGTTTTACTACTTTTCAAAAGAAAAAATAAATAAATAAATTTAAAAAATATATATATATATATATAGTGGCTTTATGCCACTATATTCTAAGATTTGTTTTTAAGTGAGAAGTAGCAGTAGATTTTCTTGTAGGTTCTGTTGGTACCACTTTGAGGTACATAAGACTTTTTGATCACTTTCTTATTCTGTTTTATTAGGAGATAGATTGTGCAAAGAACCATTATTCTGACATTGTGCTTTTCCCCCCCCTTTTTATAAGATTAATAATGCAATAATAATAGTAGTAATAGTTCAAACTCCTTCACACAAAAAACTTTTTCTGGCTTACTAGGAAAGTTGTGATCATTTGATCCCTTGTATGATATACAGAACTACAGTACTTCTGTATATAGTTCTTCAGCTGATATCTATTAAGCCCTGCCAAGGGAAGGACTTAACAGTCATCCATACATTAAAGCCCTGGGAGCCAGTTAAACAGTCACAATTGGAGCTAGTCTAATACTGGCTGTTAAAAGTAGCCAGCACCCGCCAAGTATGGAGTGGGCTGCATTATATATATATATATATATATATATAATATTAGTTTTGTCTTTTTTTCATACTATGGTTGTAAAGGGATTTTCCAGGCACAAATACTATTGATGACCAATCACAATAGTTCATCAATGGTTTAAAAGCCATCGTCCGCCGCACGGGAGCTGCGCCTGCAATTACAAGTGCCGACCACTACACTGGGATAAGAGCAGCGGCTTCCACTCCAACACCTGTGTATAGTGGTGCTGACAGCATGCGCCCGCTCAGCTGATCGGCCATGTTCCATAGCAGCGAACCCCAGTCGTTCAACTATTTAGGACAGATCACTAATAGTATTTGTGCCCGGAAACCCCCTTTTAAGGAATCTTCCTTTAATTGTTGTAGACGTTTTCTTACTAATATACATTCATTACAGCAGACGTCCCATTGGAGAGCTTTGTGAATTAACACTAACAATATTCTATATAAGATAGGATATATAGCAAACTGATAACTAATGTTTTAGAACACTCCAGGAAATGATACTGCACTCATTAACATCAGCAAATTAGTAAAATGACACTTTTAAGATATAACTGATTACTTTAATCTGATGTGTGTGGAAGGTAGAATAAAGGTCACTCATAGTTCATTAAACACTCATTAAATTATATTAAATTAATTCTGACAGCAGAGAAAAAAAATTGCCCAGCGCTCACAGAGAATAAATGGTGTTTAGTTGCCACTTATTAATTTCATTTAATTTATGGACATAAAACCAAGCGTATAATTATTTTTATTAGTGGGATAATTATTATCTTCTACCTCCAGTTACAACGACATTATCTCTGGCTTTAAATAAAATGTAACCATAACCAGTGAAACAACTACTCAGAATATGATAAAGTGAATGGCCACTTTTTTAGAGGCGCCAATCTCATAGTGTTTTGAACCTCCTTTGGCCTTCAGAACCACAGTAATTGATCATGGCATCCATCCACAGGTATCAGAGGATCCGGAGAGCGCCAAGACAGCATTCCCCACACTACTACTCCACCTCCACTAGCCTGAACTGTTAACTCCTAATATGAAGGGGTCATTGATTCATGCTGCTTGTGCCACATTCTGACCTCCTAACAGCACGGAGCAATAGAAATCTGGATTTATCTGATGAAGCGATGTTTTTCCACTACTCGGTGATCCGAGTTTTTTGCCCCCTTTTGCCCAATGGAGTCTCGCCTTGCTGTTTCTCTTAGAAAGCAATGATTCTGGTCATCTGCTGTTATAGCCCATCTATGTTAAAGAATAACAAGTTGCGTCTTCGGACAATTAGTTGGAGCACTAGTGTTATATTTGTCTTCAAACTGCTAGACTGTGCACTGTTTGTTCCTCAAAACGATTCCTGACACCCTCCTGTGACCCCTTTCGTTAATGAAATGCTCACATCCACAGGACCCTCTTTCACTGGATGCTTTTGCCCCTTCACATCATTCTTAGTATACTCTCCACACCGTTGCATGAGAAAACCTCACAAGGTTGGCAGAGTATGGAATCCTGGCCCTGGTTAGTCCAGCACCGCTGATCAGGCCTCGTTGGAAGTCGCTCAGATCACTGGATTTTCCCATCTTATGTGGATTCACACTGAAAATGATACATGGAAAACATGTCCACTTGATTGTATGCTGCACTCCTGGATCACATATCTAATTTCCATACAGTAACGCTATGCCAGCCTTAGGTTAGATGGCACCACAAGCAGAATTTTTTTTTGTGCCCTCCACCTGAGGAAAATAACTATATATATTGCACTGACAGGCAGTCTGCATGTATTCTGCTTGTGCAGAAAGATAGCAGCATAACCACAGCAGAGCAGCTCAGTGAATAAATACTCTACCAGAACCAAGCTCTGTACATAAACAGCACCAGGACCAAGCTCTGTACATAAACACAGAACCAGGACCAAGGTCAGTACATAAATACAGCACCAGAATCAAGCTCCATTCATTAATACAACACCAAGACCAAGGTCAGTACATAAACACAGCAGAACCAAGCTCAGTACATAAATGCAGCACCAGAACCAAGGTCTGTACATAAACACAGCACCAGAACCAAACTTAGTACATAAATACAGCACCAGAATCAAGCTCCATATGCAAATACAGCCCCAAGACCAAGTTCAGTACATAAATACAGCACCAGAATCAAGCTCAGTACATAAATACAGCACCAGGAGCAAGGTCAGTACATAAATACAGCACCAGAATCAAGTTTAGTACATAAACACAGTACCAGGACCAAGGTCAGTACATAAATACAGCACTATGACCAAACTAACAACATAAATGCAGAACAAACCAACCTGCAGTAAATAGATACAAAAGCAGAACTAAGCTCATAACCTAAATACAGCAGCAGAACTAAGCAAATGTGTTGCAGGGCACCGATTGTTTGACAGTGGCACTTTGGAACATCAAGGGAGAGGAGACAGACCTAGGAGGACCTAAGGGGTATTCTCACCCCTAGTTTACCTCCATCTGGTGCCTATCCATTACTACGCTGTTTGTCAGCGCTCTGGGCTACCATATGGGTCACAGGTAGCTAAAACTGGCCTTGCAGGTAAGCTGCAATTGTGAAATGGTCAGTCTGTTTATTAAAGTGGATATTCAGAATATACCGCAATCCAAAATGCACCTTAAAATAATCTTTTACCGCTATTTATACAGAGCTTACGTATCTCGGGCACTGTACACAGGGTGTAAACACTTAGAGCGGTGCGGTCTCGGTGCGCCCACAATCTAACATTTCATACATATACTCTGCCAGTTTCTTTACAAGCCAATTAACCTTATCAGTACGTTTCTGGCGTGTGAGAAGACACCGGAGACCCTGAAGAGTCACATTAACACAGAGAGGACATACAGACTCCTGATTGACTTCTCACTCAGCACTGAGCTGTCACATTGTTTCATTTCTCTGGTTTTCTCTCTATTAAGGCTTCAACAGACGATCATGTTACGCAATAGGCTGGTTCCTGTGCAATGTTTTTGTGCAGTGAACGGGTGCATTTAGTGCTCATGTCCGTATTTGCACAGACACCACTAGTTCACACGGGCGGAGAATCACCCCGCCCTGATTTTAAAGACTAATTTGCCTAACAAGTTACACATGGGTATGTGCTATGCTTAGCACATACCCTCACAGGCAGATGGGCGTGTTTGCGTACCTACCTAAAATATTTTATTTTAAGGTCGGACTTGGTGCTAGAAAAGAAGGCAAATGCTGTCTGCAACCTATTAAACCCTTACTGCGTACCTCCCATAGACTTCTATGGACGTCTTTGGTGCGCAAAATGCAAAAAGATAAGTCAGGTCCTATTTTTTTGCACAACGGGCACAAAAAAAGAAAGTCAGAATGAACCCATTGAAATCAGTGTTCCGCTGCTACAGAGGAGTAGGATAACAAATGAAAATGCCGATGTGAACGAGGCCTTAAAGGGGTTTTCCCATCTGGACTATTCTCTATTTTCTATACATAGTCATAGAGTATGGCTGTCATGGAGGTAATTGCCCTTCTCAGGACCCCATTCCATGAGTCAGTCACCAGTCATCGCTAAGAACTGTTAGGCTACATTGCAAAGTGTACAAAGCTCGCGCAAATATGAACTCTGTTCTCTTGAATTGAGTTATTCACATGAGCAATTTTTTCGCTCACAGCAATGCTGCAAGGTTAAAAATCGCAGCACGTTCTATTTTTTGGCGTTCCCGAGGAACGCCTCGCCCTTTTTTTTCAATAGGAGCTTTAAAGACATTGCATGCACTCTCATGCAGTGTGATGTGCGTGTGAGTGTGATGTTTCCCATTGCAATCAATGGGAAACACTTGCAATTCTCAAACGTGCGTGAAACACTACGCCTGAGGACTGAAATTTTACAGAAGCAATATGAGGCGTTTTTGAATAAAAAACACCTTGCATCAGTGTGAAAAACGCACATTGGCAAGTGCGATACTGGAATGAGTTTCTCGACCAATATCGCACTCGCCCTTGTAGCCTAAGGGTGGTTTCACACGAGCAAGAAAATAGTGCGACTTTTACCTGATGCGAGAGTCAGTAAAAAGAGCAGATTAGGAAACCAATGATGGAAACGGGCCGATGTGCCCGTGTAACTGCATGAAGAAGACGGCCGCACTGCAGGTGCTGACGACTCTCCCCACCGCCGGAAGAAAGAACACATGACTGGCAATGGAGCCGGTCATGTGTTTTTTCTCCGCACCTGCAGTGCGGCCGTCTTATCCTGCAGGAACACGGGCGCATCGGCGCCCGGATGCGCCCGTGTGACTGAGCCCTTACAGGGATAATGAGCAACTGCAGAGAATTTTGTAGCAAAAGGTAGACTTGGGTTACTACCCACTACAGTTTTTTTTCACTGAGAAGCATTTTTTTTTGCAGGGGTCTATGGGACTTGTAATGTTAAAATCGCGATCGCGCAAAATCGCGATTTCACGGTAAATTGCGATTTTGCGCGATCGCGATTTTAACATTACAAGTCCCATAGACCCCAGCAGAAAAAAAAACTGCTGCAAATTTCGCAAAAAAAAACTGTAATGGGTAGTAGTCACCCTTAGAGTGGGTAAATCTAAAAAAGAGCGGTCTAGTTGGTACAACTCTGTTAACCTCTGTAGTATCAGGGTGACTACCCACTACAGTTTTTTTTCACTGCGAAATTCGCAGCGTTTTTTTTACTGCAGGGGTCTATGGGACTTTCGCAGTGAAAAAAAAACTGTAGTTGGTAGACACCCTGATACTGCATTTGTCTATCATGTGTATAGCACTATCATGCTATATAAAAGCAGCCATATCTAATGCTAGTTAACCATCTGCTGTAAGTCCGTGCCTGGCTAATGCATTACCAGACCAGATGTCTGCTTCATAACTTGCATGTATTCTGTATGCAGAATTTTCTGCATCTTTAGGTGCATCTTGCAGCAATATTCTGCACATGGGAAAGGTCTCTAATGGGATTTTCTAGGACATGGATATTGATGATCTATTGTTAAGATAGCTCATCAATATCAGATTGTGGGAGGAAGATTCCCCACATCCCCACCAATCAGCTTTTTAAAGAGGCTGAGCATCATCCAAGGCCTGTGATGCGTTCATCGGTCACATGGCCTGTTTGCAGTTCAGTTCCACTCAAGTGAATGGGATTGAGCTGCAATCCTAGGCATGGCCACTACAAAATGTACGGCGCTGTGCAAAGAAGAGGCTGCAGTGCTCACCTGAGCACTATGGCAAATGCAATCAGCTGACCAATGAGGGGAGTGGGGTGTGGCCTGGTGTCAGTCCTCCACTGATTTGATATTGATAACTTCTACTAAGGACAGGCCATCAATATTATTGTCCAGCTACAATGTGGCAAATGTTTATAGTGTTTTGGCCATCATTATTATCTCTGAAATTGGAAAATGCATGCAGTATGTAAATTCAGTTAAAGTACCATCTATTGTCATCAACAGTATCCGTCACGGTTGGTGGTGCGACAACAGGAGGCGCAGCAGCTGACTGAACCAAAACCAATGAAATATTTCCATTCCAAAAGGGCTCAATACTTGAATGTTGCATAAACTCTCGGAATGGCAAGGCACTTCCAATCTTTGGTTACTGACTTGTCTTCAAACTAGTGCTACGTACTTCATTTTCGGAGGTCTATCACGTACACTAACATCACAGCCTCAATTTGTCTGTAGGTACTGTCTTTTCAACTAATGACCTAATGTGTCCTCTGGATAGGTCATCAGTAGTTGATGAATGGGGGTCCGCAGCTCGGGATCCATGTTCAGCTGCAATGACAGTGGGCCGGACATCATCATTAGGAAAGGAAGTAGGAGTGAAATCAGAGAGAGTGCCATGCTACTACCGTGTTTCCTGTCTTATATAAATGTTTGCCCCAAAAGAGGTACTAGGTCTTATTTTCAGGGGATGTCTTATTTCGGTCCGGGCCCTCCTGCTGCTCTTCGGAGCTCCAGTGTGCTTGCTGTAGTCCTCAGCCCCACCACAGAAGATCGCTTCCTGGTTACAAGATTCATAAATCCCGCCTCCAGGAAGGGATGTCTGTGATTGGTTCTCGACCGCTGCTCAGCCAATCAATGCTGCACTGGGTGAATCAATCATAGCGATCATGTTGTGGAGGCAGGATTTATGATTTGGCTGAGCCATGGCATTGATTGGGCAATTCATAAATCTCGCCTCCACGATGCGATGGCTGTGATTGGCTGAGCAGCACTCAAGAAGCAATCAATGCAGCGCTCGATGAATCAATCAAAGCCATCACATTGGTTCATCGAGTGCTGCATTGATTGGCTGAACAGCGCTTGAGAATCAATCACAGCTATCACTTCCAGGAGGCGGGATTTATGAAACCTGTAATCAAGAAAGCGATTTTTTGTGGGCAATGGAGGACTGCAGCAAGCGTGCTGGAGCTCAGGGAGAAATGGAAGGGCCTGGACCGAGCCTGCTAGGTAATGTATTGCTTTTGTTTAATGGAATGCAGCTAGGGCTTATTTTTGGGGTAGGGCTTATATTTAAGCCCCCCCCAAACCTGAAAAATCAGGGTAGGGTTTATTTTTGGGATAGGTCAGTAACAGGAGCAGGAAATAGAATAGTAGTGCAACACTCTCAATGATTTCAGTTGGAGTGAAGCGGTGTTCCCACTTCCTTCCCTGTCCGCTGATGACAATGTCTGCCCCACTCTACTGGACAGCAGGCCAGATAGTAAGCTGATGGACAGACATCCTCAACCTTAGACCTTCACTCATCATGTGCATATCATCCTCGGAGAGCTTTGAACTTTTATGATGCGCCAAAATTTCACATACTGGCAGTGCATGCGCAGATCACGTATCTCTTCTGTGGGCAGATTCATTGTTCCTATCTGAGAACGCACAGGGTAAGTTTATACAAAAAGCTCCAGTCAGAAGTGACAGTCCAGGCCCGCCCACCGGACCATACTATGGACATTTGCATGCAGCGTTGGAAAGTTGCAAAGGTGATCTTTGCAGGTATGGTTTGAAATGGAACAGTAAGGGCTCGTGCACATGAGTATAAGCATAAATACGCTTGCTTCGGATCAACGTATTTGTGCACTGAACAGGTTTATTTCCATGTGTAACGGCATATATTTCTCTTCTTTTTGCATTCACAATGGCTGCGATCTTGCGCTCACATAAAATCCCACTAGCAATACGTCATGCTGTCATCATTGACCCGGCCCCCTGTAATCACCCATAAATATTCCAAATGCGCGTTGAGATGCAATCAAACGTTATTTTTGGTACTTTCTGGTTTTGAGAGTCAGTAGCTGAGGTTGAAGACGTCTTCTGATGACAAAGGATGCCCTTTTGCCTTGGCAGCTCCCCTGCAGATGTTGGCAGGTACGTGAAATGGCTTAGAAAAGGAGGTGGAGTAGGAAGTTTGCGGTTCCTTCTCTGGGGCCCCAGAGTGCCAGCCTCTGAGCTTCACATTTTATGAGCAATTCCATCTCTAAATGAATGAGGATGCTCCCAAAAGGAGACTCTCGTAAGCAATATTCAAAATGTCTGCCATGTCTTCCCTGCAGTTAGCTGCAGACTTTATATACATGACAGGTGGTTACAGAAAATTGACGTTTCCCATGCATGTTTGCTCACAGTTCCTGTGCATTTCCTCGTCCTCCTATGGGGCCTTTGGAGCGCAATTCCACCCAGAACTAGAGCATATTATGTATTTTCGACAACTACGGAAATGCGCACAGAAAATTGAGCAATGTGAGGGAACCAATTGAAACCTATTATTTCTAATGGTTACGGTTCCTATGGCTGATTTTCTACGGACAAAAACGATCATCTGCAGGAGCCCTAACTGTCTTATTTTTGGAAAGAACTGTTCGTCAGTAGTCCGTAGCCTGTTTAATGGGGGCACAACCACTGATAGGTTCCCTTTAAATAAGAGATAGAATCAGATCGCTGTTACATTTGGTACTGCTGTACCTTATGGTGTGAGCTGGAATTTGTCTTGGTACATAAAAGTTTTATGTAAATAAGGGAGATGGAACAATACTTCTGCAGCACCACGTATTGGAAGGCAGCAATCCTGCAAGTCAATGTTAGACTCTTTATACAAGCCTTGTAATAATGACTGGGGATTGAAAGCAATTACAAGGCTTGTATAAAGCATCTAACATTGGCAATAGGTGGTGCTGCAGAGGTATTGTTCCATGTCCTTTATTTGCATATTACCCAGAGGAGCATGAAGTCACCTCACTCATTGCTCTCCCTAAGGAGAAAAGATAACATTCCTGGTAAATGTTTTAGGTATTTAGTGGCGCTGCATCTCCTTCCATGTGCAGGTTGAAGGAGAGATAAGACACATCATAAAACTGTCACATTCCTGAGCTCAGTGGACTGATTAAGTATTTATGTCTCAGCTCAGTTTGTTGTTTTAAGTTTTGAGTGCAAAACCGCCTCAAATTTTTGCGCGTGAACAATTGTATTTTAATCAAGAGGGGTGTCCTCTCTGCATTTGTATATTATATATGTGCCCCATCCAAACCAGTTTTATTTTTAGCCTGATGAAGGATTGATAGAAGACCCAAAAGCTCGCTGTAACATTATGTATTTGTTGTTAGCCGTTAAAAGGTATCATATCTACAAGATTACTTGGTTTCTCTCACTGAGAGCAATCGCACTTAGTTATATATACTGTACATCTAAACACCCAGGACTGATATATGTATATATAAATATATATATAATATATATATATATATATATATATATATATATATATATATATATATATATAGCGCTACCTAATGTCTAAGAGAAATAGAACTTTCAAGCAATGAAAGTACAAATCTGACATTCTACAATCAACAATAAATCTTATCTGAACTGCTGTAGAAATGATGCTTTTACTGGAAGGTCCCAATAGGAATGAAATGGTTTCTTTGTTTTGTATCTTCTGTTAGAATTAACCACTCCTGACATTTCCTCTCCGGTGAGAGTTCATCAGCTTTCTGCCTCTGCTTACAGCGTACAGGCACGGACTTATCTATAGAATTGTTCCTCAAACTGTTTTTTTTGTATTGTCTTAGTTAATCTTTCCTTTAACGATAAGTACATCTGACAGTGAAAGCTGTGATTAGACCACAGTAAAGTGGACATTTACCTTGTGACACGAGGCTAAAGTGTTTTCGCATCAGCTACCAAGCAAAGGAAGAATGAAAAAAATACATCCATGTTGTGGAATATGGCATGTGATTGTGCAAAAGATGAAATAGTCGTCTATTCCTGCACTGCCATGCTGTGACTAGTAAATATTGCATATGTGCACAGTGACAAAGCCGTGTACAGGGGGTGGACAAAAATATGGAAACACCTTAGAATGCATGGGCTTTTAATAGCACTGAGTTTTCCTTTTGACTCCTACTTGGTTGAGAGCTTTCCCACCAAATTTGTGTTTACTTCACCTCTTGCCCTTCTCTGGGTGGTTTTGGGAGACAGCTGGTAACAGCAGCTGAGTGGCTCAAACCTCTGACCAATGGTACCTTGTTGCTCGGACAGATGTTCACATCTGTCCAGCAGCATCTGTGTCATTTTACCTCCACTTAAAATCAGTCTCTACATGTCTTATTGGAATTTGATTTATAATCTTATGTGACATAAGGCATGCATTTCGTACGGTGTTTCCATATTGTTGTCCACCCCCTGTACATATTGCCACCCGCCCAGTTAAAAAAATGTCCCATATGCATCGCAGACACAAGAAGGAGAGGTCAGGTGTCACAGCTCTAATTATGGTGGCTGGATGGGAGCTAAAGAGAAAAAGAGTGCATTAAATAGTAGATGCTGTTGGGTTACTGCAAAGTCACAGGTTCATGGCATGGAGGGCATAGAGTAGACTTTATTACTAGTGAGGTCACTAACAGAGTCACTATTACTATTGGGGTCATAACTGGGGGCTTTATTACTATTGAGGCCACTACTAAAGACACTATTACTATTGGTGCAACAATCGGAAGCACTGATACTTTGGGGGCACTATTACTATTGGGGTCATAACTGGGGGCTTTATTACTATTGAGGCCACTACTAAGGACACTATTACTATTGGTGCAACAATCGGAAGCACTGATACTTTGGGGGCACTATTACTATTGGGGTCATAACTGGGGGCTTTATTACTATTGAGGACACTACTAAGGGCACTATTACTATAGGGGCCACAATTAAGAGCACACATAAAAGTTGCAGTAACTAGAATAACTAAGGTAAAAACATACATTGTGATAAGCAATGCTCCTAACCACACCCCATTTTACCTTGGCTGGCGACCAAACAATGGATTTTATGCCAGCCTAAAAACCATGGCTAACGATAACTAAACAAATAGTGCATGACTGCCTGTGTTTATATGTAACGATTATCGCTCATTTTCAGCCAATTGAACGAACTTTGAGCGATAATCGTTCCATGTGAAAGGTCCTTAAGATATGTCTGCTTGTGAGTGTTGGCATAGCAGACCAGCAGCAGATAGGTGTGGCAAGAAATGCAGCCTCAGACCGATGGGTATTATGTTTGCCACAATTTTTCACTAGTATCATTGTTTCCAGGGAATAATATCTCCATTAGGGTGACTACTAGAGACGAGCGAGCATACTCGCTAAGGACAATTACTCAAGCGAGCATTGTCCTTAGCGAGTACCTGCCCGCTCGGAAGAGAAAAATTGGGTGCCGGCGGGGGGGGGGGGGGGGGGGGGATCAGCGGGGGAGAGCAGGGGGGAACGAGGGGAGATCTCTCTCATCCTCTCCCCCCCCCCCCCCGCTCCCCCCTGCTCACTCCCGCAACTCACCGCTCACCCCCGCTGGCACCCGATCCTTTTCTTCCGAGCGGGCAGGTACTCGCTAAGGACAATGCTCGCTCGAGTAATTGCCCTTAGCAAGTATGCTCGCTCATCTCTAGTGACTACCCACTGCAGTTCTTTTTCACTGCGAAATTTGCAGCGTTTTTTTCTCCAGGGGTCTATGGGACATGTTAACGTTAAAATAGCTTTGCGCAAAATCGCGATTTCGCTGTAAATTGCGATTTTGCCACAATGCATTTTTAAATTTGGAAAGCCCCATAGACACCTGGAAAAAAAACGCAGCAAATTCGCAAACGCTAGTGGGTAGTCACCCTAATATGGCATCCAATAGAACATGGTATGATTTTTTTCAATTGAATTCTGTATTACATAGCTAGCCTTCCCTAGTAGTAATGCGCTGTATATTTCGTTATGGGATTAGAGACATATGAAGGATGTGCCCATACACTTGTATAGATTATGTATTATTGCCCTGTACAACTTGTAGGTTGTGTATGAGCCCACACTCAAAATCATTAAATTTGTCTTTTCTGCACTAAACTCTTCCCTCTTTAATCTATCCTGAATGTAGCAGCCAGGCTCATCCTTCTGTCCAACTGCTAAACCGATGCTTCCACACTGTGCCAAACACTCTAAAATGCTCTGATAATCCACTTTTATTCCTCTTGTGACATGTGGACTTTGCTTGATAGTTTTAACCCCCCCCCCCTTCCCCCTTACCATCCCTTGTCAGTTATCAGTGATTGTTTTGTTTGACTATGGACTCATTTTCCCTTTATCTAGCCTTGATCCTATGTTCTTTATACAATATCAGAAGCTCCTGTTTATTCACTTTGCCATTTGCTGTGGTTTATGAGGCTATATATTGTGAGTTCTTTACAATGATTCATGCTATAGGAATGGGGGTTTGTTTATGGTTCACTTTCCATTGTGCTAGTGAAGCACATGGCCATCGGCCACTGCTGTACGCTGCTCAGTTGTAAACAGTCCTATGGCAACCTGACCATATCTTGATATAGCCCCTAAAGGCCCACTTAGACATAACGATTATCGTTCACATTTCGCTCAAAAGCCATCTTTTGAGTGATAATCGTTGCTTGTAAATGTGCCCATCTTTCTCTTTTTTGCCAAACGATGATTTTAGTTCTGCATGAAATCCATCGTTTGGCAGAACAGCTGATAAAACGGACCGCATGCTGTGTTCTGCCCGGGAACCGCTGATAACAGCTGATTACATTCTCTCAGCTGTCAGCCCCGTGGCAGAACAAAGGAAATGTATTCGGAGAACAGCGGGTGGTCTGTTCCCTGAATACAGCTCCCGGTGGCTCACATGTTACTAATTGGTAATAATAGGCATTAGTACCAATTAGTAGTTTATGCAAAATGATCACTCAAAAGCATCTTTTGAGCGATCATCTTTGTGTGTAAATGCTGTACTCCACCCAGCACCACTGGCACCATCCTGCCAACTTTGCCAGTTTTAAAGCAGGTAGCGTTATGGTGTCACGTAATGCATTTGTCTGTATTTACTTCTAATAAGTAGAGATGAGCGAACGTACTCGTTTCGAGTAATTACTCGATCGAGTACCGCTATTTTCGAGTACTTCAGTACTCGGGTGAAAAGATTCGGGGGGCGCCGGGGGGCGGGAGGAGGCGTGGCGGAGTGGGGGGTAGCAGCGGGGAAGAGGGGGGAGCCCTCTCTCTCCCTCTCCCCCCCACTCCCCGCTGCAACCCCCCACTCACCCACTGCGCCCCCCGAATCTTTTCGCCCGAGTACGGAGCTACTCGAAAATCGCGGTACTCGGGCGAAAAAGGGGCGTGGCCGAGTACGCTCGCTCATCTCTACTAATAAGCTTTTTTGGTAGTTCTATATTTTCTACATATTTATTTATAGATGAGTATGTCTTTTTTATGTTTTCAGGTACAGTTTTCTCAAGTTCTTCATTTAGTTTATAAGTGTGAGACTTACTGCGCACCGTATTATCATTTTTAGGGTGCATTCTCTTTGGTTACAAGAAAATATAGCTTGCCACAAAGTACACATAATTAATAATAGCAGATGAATATCAACTGGAGGCGCTCTGTTACATAAAAAGCAAAAGTCACTTACAAAGATCCATTCAGCAAGAACCACATGCAGCATTCACACTGAGGAATGTCAAAATAGATCTTTATTGAGACTACATAGCAAGTACCAAGTCCTCATAGCACCTTCACCGAGGGCCTATTATCAATGTACATCCTACATGACGCTTTCTCGCAATGCAACACACTTGTAGGCTTTCAGTAAATGAGCTCAAATATTTGTTCCCTGCTATGTGCAGTATTGTCAATGAAGATGGACAATATGTAATATGCTCTGTGTTATTTGTAATTTTCTATAAGACTGCAGTTAAAATTATGGAGTTTGGAAATTATAACCTTCTGAGTTGCGCAAATTTAGTTATCATAGAGCAGGGAGGAAAAAAATCAAATGTTTAAATTAAACTGGTGTCTGAGATGTATAGCAGAGAACTTTTAGGACTCCTGCCCACGGACAGATATTTACTGTAGAATCCGTGGCGGGTGTCCGAAACGCAGATCCACAGCAATAGCGCCCATAGCATGCTATGGGAAAGTCAATTCTTCTTCCTGCACACTTGCGGAAACCAATTGCGGTTACCGCAAGCTGAGGAAAAATTGCAGCATGCTCCATTTTTGTGCGGATTCCGCACTGATGGCTTCCATTAAAATCAATGGGAACCGTCCAATCCGCAGCCCTTCCGCAATCACATTGCGGAAAGGTGACAGATTCTGCGTCACTGCTGGGCGATGATATAGGAAAAGCAGAACTTAAAAAAAAAATCTGCACCGCACATGTCTGATGGCTCGCCATGCGGACCATCCGCGGTACAGCTTGAAAATGCAAGTAACTGGTACGTGTGGACACCGCCGCTCCCAGGGCTTTTTTCCGTATGCGGAATCCGGCCCTGCCATGTGCAGGAGGCCCTAGGCTAGGGCTACACTTAGACGTTTTACGTTTAACACAGATTCAGGATACATTTGCAGCAGAAGGAGTTACAAAATGATTAGAGATGAGCGAACGTACTCATCCGAGCTTGATACTCGTTCGAGTATTAGCGTGTTCGAGATGCTCGTTACTCGAGACGAGTACCACGCGATGTTCGAGTTACTTTCACTTTCATCTCTGAGACGTTAGCGCGCTTTTCTGGCCAATAGAAAGACTGGGAAGGCATTACAACTTCCCCCTGCGACGTTCAAGCCCTATACCACCCCCCTGCAGTGAGTGGCTGGCGAGATCAGGTGTCACCCGAGTATATAAATCAGCCCCTCCCGCGGCTCGCCACAGATGAATTCTGACATAGCTCAGGGAAAGTGCTGCTGATGCTGGAGCTGCTATAGGGAGAGTGTTAGGAGTGATTTTAGGCTTCAAGAACCCCAACGGTCCTTCTTAGGGCCACATCTGACCGTGTGCAGTACTGTTGAGGCTCCTTTTTGCAGTGTTGCACCTTTTTTTTTTTTTTTTTGTATATCGGCCGTGCAAAGCATTGCGTCCTTAGTCTGCAGTAATTTTACATAGTATAGGGCCAGTAGTGCTGAGGCAGGGACAGTGAAAAACGTGAAAGACATATACTGTCTATATAGGCAGTGTGCTTTTCCCAAAAAATTTGGGACAAAAAAATATATTTGGGCTGCCTGTGACCGTCCTGACTGT
The DNA here is from genome assembly GCF_035609145.1 of Eleutherodactylus coqui. NCBI lineage: Eukaryota > Metazoa > Chordata > Amphibia > Anura > Eleutherodactylidae > Eleutherodactylus > Eleutherodactylus coqui. Next base: position 62,695,128 of record NC_089843.1, on the reverse strand, counting down.
ACTGCGTCTCTGCTGGGGGTAGTAGTCCTAATTAATACGCAGCCAGCTAATTGTTACAGCGGGCTTGCGCAAAATTCTTTCCTGGCTCTGCGTTGCCCGTTACATCATTGCTGTCATCCTGTCCAGAGGGAAACAGTCTGCACTGCAGTAATTTTACCTAGTATAGGACCAGTAGTGCTGAGGCAGGGACAGTGAAAAACGTGAAAGACATATACTGTCTATATAGGCAGTGTGCTTTTCCAAAAAAATTTGGGAAAAAAATATATATTTGGGCTGCCTGTGACCGTCCTGACTGTACTGCGTCTCTGCTGGGGGTAGTAGTCCTAATTAATACGCAGCCAGCTAAGTGTTACAGCAGGGTTGCGCAAAATTCTTTCCTGGCTCTGCGTTGCCCGTTACATCATTGCTGTCATCCTGTCCAGAAGGAAACAGTCTGCACTGCAGTAATTTTACCTAGTATAGGGCCAGTAGTGCTGAGGCAGGGACAGTGAAAAACGTGAAAGACATATACTGTCTATATAGGCAGTGGGCTTTTCCAAAAAAATATATATTTGGGCTGCCTGTGACCGTCCTGACTGTACTGCGTCTCTGCTGGGGGTAGTAGTCCTAATTAATACGCAGCCAGCTAAGTGTTACAGTGGGCGTGCGCAAAATTCTTTCCTGGCTCTGCGTTGCCCGTTACATCATTGCTGTCATCCTGTCCAGATGGAAACAGTCTGCACTGCAGTAATTTTACCTAGTATAGGGCCAGTAGTGCTGAGGCAGGGACAGTGAAAAACGTGAAAGACATATACTGTCTATATAGGCAGTGGGCTTTTCCAAACAAATTTGGGAAAAAAAAAAATATTTGGGCTGCCTGTGACCGTCCTGACTGTACTGCGTCTCTGCTGGGGGTAGTAGTCCTAATTAATACGCAGCCAGCTAAGTGTTACAGCGGGCGTGCGCAAAATTCTTTCCTGGCTCTGCTGTGCGTTCCGTAAGCGAAGTCAGCCTCCAACCACAGGCCAATAAGCGGCACATTTAATTACAGCGTTCTGTTTCTGCACTACTGGTAATACACCATGCTGAGGGGTAGGGGTAGGCCTAGAAGACGTAGACGCGGGGGAGGACATGGAGGCCCAAGTCAGGGTGTGGGCACAGGCCGAGCTCCTGATCCAGGTGTATCGCAGCCGACTGCTGCGGGATTAGGAGAAAGGCACGTTTCTGGCGTCGCCACATTCATCTCACAATTAATGGGTCCACGCGGTAGACCTTTATTAGAAAATCAGCAGCGTGAGCAGGTCCTATCGTGGATGGCAGAAAGTGCATCCAGCAATCTATCGTCCACCCAGAGTTCTGCGCCGTCCACTGCTGCAACTCTGAATCCTCTGGCTGCTGCTCCTCCTTCCTCCCAGCCTCCTCACTCCATTACAATGACACATTCTGAGGAGCAGGCAGACTCCCAGGAACTGTTCCCGGGCCCCTGCCCAGAATGGGCAGCAATGGTTCCTCTCCCACCGGAGGAGTTTGTCGTGACCGATGCCCAACCTTTGGAAAGTTCCCGGGGTCCGGGGGATGAGGCTGGGGACTTCCGGCAACTGTCTCAAGAGTTTTCAGTGGGTGAGGAGGACGATGACGATGAGACACAGTTGTCTATCACTCAGGTAGTAGTAATTGGAGTAAGTCCGAGGGAGGAGCGCACAGAGGATTCGGAGGAAGAGCAGCAGGATGATGAGGTGACTGACCCCACCTGGTTTGTTAAGCCTACTGAGGACGGGTCTTCAGACAGGGAGGCAAGTGCAGCAGCAGGGCAGGTTGGAAGAGCCAGTGCGGTGGCCAGGGGTAGAGGCAGGGCCAGACCGAATAATCCACCAACTGTTTCCCAAAGCGCCCCCTCGCGCCATGCCACCCTGCAGAGGCCGAGGTGCTCAAAGGTCTGGCAGTTTTTCACTGAGAGTGCAGACGACCGACGAACAGTGGTGTGCAACCTTTGTCGCGCCAAGATCAGCCGGGGAGCCACCACCACCAGCCTCACCACCACCAGCATGTGCAGACATATGATGGCCGAGCACCCCACAAGGTGGGACGAAGGCCGTTCACTGCCTCCGGTTTGCACCACTGCCTCTCCCCCTGTGCCCCAACCTGCCACTGAGATCCGAACCCCCTCTCAGGACACAGGCACTACCGTCTCCCGGCCTGCACCCACACCCTCACCTCTGATGTCCTCGGCCCCATCCACCAATGTCTCTCAGCGCACTGTCTAGCCGTCGCTAGCGCAAGTGTTTGAGCGCAAGCGCAAGTACGCCGCCATGCACCCGCACGCTCAAGCGTTAAACGTGAACATAGCCAAATTGATCAGCCTGGAGATGCTGCCGTACAGGCTTGTGGAAACGGAGGCTTTCAAAAGCATGATGGCAGCGGCGGCCCCACGCTACTCGGTTCCCAGTCGCCACTACTTTTCCCGATGTGCCGTCCCAGCCCTGCATGACCACGTCTCCCGCAACATTGTACGCGCCCTCACCAACGCGGTTACTGCCAAGGTCCACTTAACAACGGACACGTGGGCAAGCACAGGCGGGCAGGGCCACTATATCTCCCTGACGGCACATTGGGTGAATTTAGTGGAGGCTGGGACAGAGTCAGAGCCTGGGACCGCTCACGTCCTACCCACCCCCAGAATTGTGGGCCCCAGCTCGGTGGTGGTATCTGCGGCGGTGTATGCTTCCTCCACTAAACCACCCTCCTCCCCCTCCTCCTACGCAACCTCTGTCTCGCAATCAAGATGTGTCAGCAGCAGCACGTCACCAGCAGTCGGTGTCGCGCGGCGTGGCAGCACAGCGGTGGGCAAGCGTCAGCAGGCCGTGCTGAAACTACTCAGCTTAGGAGAGAAGAGGCACACGGCCCACGAACTGCTGCAGGGTCTGACAGAGCAGACCGACCGCTGGCTTGCGCTGCTGAGCCTCCAACCGGGCATGGTCGTGTGTGACAACGGCCGTAACCTGGTGGCGGCTCGGCAGCTCGGCAGCCTCACGCACGTGCCATGCCTGGCCCACGTCTTTAATTTGGTGGTTCAGCGCTTTCTGAAAAGCTACCCACGCTTGTCAGACCTGCTCGGAAAGGTGCGCCGACTCTGCGCACATTTCCGCAAGTCCCACACAGACGCTGCCACCCTGCGCACCCTGCAACATCGATTTAATCTGCCAGTGCACCGACTGCTGTACGACATGCCCACACGGTGGAACTCTACGCTCCACATGTTGGCCAGGCTCTATGAGCAGCGTAGAGCTATAGTGGAATACCAACTCCAACATGGGCGGCGCAGTGGGAGTCAGCCTCCTAAATTCTTTACAGAAGAGTGGGCCTGGTTGGCAGACATCTGCCAGGTCCTTGGAAACTTTGAGGAGTCTACCCAGATGGTGAGCGGCGATGCTGCAATCATTAGCATCACCATTCCTCTGCTATGCCTCTTGAGAAGTTCCCTGCAAAGCATAAAGGCAGACGCTTTGCACTCGGAAACAGAGACGGGGGAAGACAGTATGTCGCTGGATAGTCAGAGCACCCTCCTGTCTATATCTCAGTGCGTTGAGGAGGAGGAGGAGGTGGAGGAGGATGAGGAGGAGGGGGAAGAGACAGCTTGGCCCACTGCTAAGGGTACCCATGCTGCTTGCCTGTCATCCTTTCAGCGTGTATGGCCTGAGGAGGAGGAGGATCCTGAAAGTGATCTTCCTAGTGAGGGCAGCCATGTGTTGCGTACAGGTACCCTGGCACACATGGCTGACTTCATGTTAGGATGCCTTTCTCGTGACCCTCGCGTTACACGCATTCTGGCCACTACGGATTACTGGGTGTACACACTGCTCGAATCACGGTATAAGGAGAACCTTTCCACTCTCATACCCGAAGAGGAAAGGGGTTCGAGAGTGATGCTATACCACAGGACCCTGGCGGACAAGCTGATGGTAAAATTCCCATCCGACAGCGCTAGTGGCAGAAGGCGCAGTTCCGAGGGCCAGGTAGCAGGGGAGGCGCGGAGATCAGGCAGCATGTACAGCACAGGCAGGGGAACACTCTCTAAGGCCTTTGACAGCTTTCTGGCTCCCCAGCAAGACTGTGTCACTGCTCCCCAGTCAAGGCTGAGTCGGCGGGAGCACTGTAAAAGGATGGTGAGGGAGTACGTAGCCGATCGCACGACCGTCCTCCGTGACGCCTCTGCCCCCTACAACTACTGGGTGTCGAAGCTGGACACGTGGCCTGAACTCGCGCTCTATGCCCTGGAGGTGCTTGCTTGTCCTGTGGCTAGCGTCTTGTCAGAGAGGGTGTTTAGTGCGGCTGGAGGAATCATCACGGATTAACGTACCCGCCTGTCAACTGACAGTGCCGACAGGCTTACACTCATAAAGATGAATAAAGCCTGGATTTCCCCAGACTTCTCTTCTCCACCAGCGGACAGCAGCGATACCTAAACAATACGTAAGCTGCACCCGCGGATGGAAGCATCGTTCTCTATCACCATCAAAAACGGGGACCTTTTAGCTTCATCAATCTGTGTATTATATTCATCCTCCTCCTCCTGCTCCTCCTCCTGAAACCTCACGTAACCACGCCGAACAGACAATTTTTCTTAGGCCCACAAGGCTCAGTCATATAATTTTTGTAAACAATTTTTATACGTTTCAATGCTCATTAAAGCGTTGAAACCTGCGCCTGAACCAATTTTTATTTTAACTGGGCTGCCTCCAGGCCTAGTTACAAATTAAACCACATTAACCAAAGCAATTAATGGGTTTCACCTGCCCTCTTGGTTGGGCATGGGTAATTTTTCTGAGGTACATTAGTACTGTTGGTACACCAATTTTTTGGGGCCCTCGCCTACAGTGTAATCCAATTAATTTTTTGCCCACCTGCATTAAAGCTGACGTTACATCAGCTGTGCTGGGCACTGCAATGGGATATATTTATGTACCGCCGGTGGGTTCCAGGGAGCCACCCATGCTGTCGGTCCACACGGAGTTGTAACTGCATGTGTCCACTTCTAAAGAACCCCAGTCTGACTGGGGCATGCAGTGTGGGCCGAAGCCCACCTGCATTAAACATGACATTACCTCAGCTGTGCTGGGCACTGTAATGGGATATATTTATGTACCGCCGGTGGCTTCCTGGGACCCACCCATGCTGTCGGTCCACACGGAGTTGTAACTGCATGTGTCCACTTCTAAAGAACCCCAGTCTGACTGGGGCATGCAGTGTGGGCCCAAGCCCACCTGCATTTAACATGACATTACCTCAGCTGTGATGGGCAATGCAATGGGATATTTATTTACCGCCGGTGGGTTCCAGGGAGCCACCCATGCTGTCGGTCCACACGGAGTTGTAACTGCATGTGTCCACTTCTAAAGAACCCCAGTCTGACTGGGGCATGCAGTGTGGGCCGAAGCCCACCTGCATTTAACATGACATTACCTCAGCTGTGATGGGCAATGCAATGGGATATATTTATGTACCGCCAGTGGGTTCCAGGGAGCCACCCATGCTGTTGGTCCACACGGAGTTGTAACTGCATGTGTCCACTTCTAAAGAACCCCAGTCTGACTGGGGCATGCAGTGTGGGCCGAAGCCCACCTGCATTTAATCTGACATTAGCTCTGCTGTCCAGGGCACTGCAATGGGATACATTTATGTACAGCCGGTGGGTTCCAGGGAGCCAACCATGATGTGGTTGCACACGGAGTTCCCATTGCGGAGTTGTACCTGCCTGTGACTATTTATAAAAAACCGCGGTCTGACTGGGGCATGCAGACACCTTAACAGAATGAATAGTGTGTGGCACATAGGTTCCCCATTGCTATGCCCACGTGTGCAGCTCCAGATGGAGGTGGCACAGGATTGGATTTCTCATTGCTTCTGTACAGCATTGTGGGCTATCGCCCCACCCCTTTTAAAGAGGGTCGCTGCCTAGCCGTGCCAACCCTCTGCAGTGTGTGCCTGCGGTTCCTCCTCATGGCAGACGCACTTATAAATCGACATGAGGGTGGTGTGGCATGAGGGGAGCTGAAGACTGCGCAGGGACAATTTGGTGTGCGCTGTGGACACTGGGTCGTGCAGGGGGGGGGGGTTGGGCAGCATGTAACCCAGGAGAAGTGGCAGCGGAGTGTCATGCAGGCAGTGATTGTGCTTTGTTGGAGGTAGTGTGGTGCTTAGCTAAGGTATGCATTGCTAATGAGGGCTTTTCAGAAGTAAAAATTGTTGGGTGGGGGGGCCCACTCTTGCCGCTATTGTGGCTTAATAGTGGGACCTGGAAACTTGAGATGCAGCCCAACATGTAGCCCCTCGCCTGCCCTATCCATTTCTGTGTCGTTCCCATCACTTTCTTGAATTGCCCAGATTTTCACAAATGGAAACGTTAGCGAGCATCGGCGATATACAAAAATGCTCGGGTAGCCCATTGACTTCAATAGGGTTCGTTACTCAAATTTTGTCCCGCGTAACGAGCACCCGAGCATTTTGGTGCTCGCTCATCTCTAAAAATGATACAATATCTATTTGCAAACAAATGTTGTAATAACAAGTAAGCAATTCAACTTTTACCATAGATTTTCCTGCCACCACTCTGCACTCTCCCATGATGCAGCAAGAAATTATCCCTTTATTTGTGGAGCCTCAGCCAACCAATAAGCACCCTTTGGGCATGCTCTATTCAATCGCATGATATGTTGCACAATTTTTGATGTATGTTACTTTCAGTCACCATAGCTAAAGTTTAACTCTTTATGGTAACTTCCTCACTACAAAAAGTTGCTGTGAAGAAGCTGGCCATAGGAATGCATTGAGTTGCTTGAAAAACTCTTCAAAATTATTGCAGTCCAGTGAGTAATGTAGCTAATCGCTGAACGCTGGGATTTCTGAGTGAATTTAAAATGTAAAAAATATTTTTTTCTCCATGGAGTATAATGAAAATTTCTTGGAAAGGGGTTTTCAAGCCCCCAATGTTTTTTTTGAAAGCTGATCATAATGCTGTGAAAACATATAAAAAGGCTTATTCACCTCGCCTACCCCTCACCTATCCCTACTACTCCAATCCTGACTGTATCGGTTGCCAGCTGCTCTCTAATTCTTGCTGTAGCAGTGAAGATGCTTGACAATGGGACATGTGACCATCGGTGCAGCCAAAGCGAGCCAGTGATTGGCTGCAGCAGTCATATGCTCCTCTTGTCAGTGACATCATTGCTGCAGCAAAAGAAAGTCTTTGCAACAGCATAATAGGTACAAAAATTGAAAGCAAAATTTTATTCCTCCTTCACGTTTTGACCTCATAGGTCTTGAAAGGTGCTTGATGAAGACCTTCAAGGTCGAAACGTCGTATGTGAAGGACTAAAGTTTTGGAAAAAAGTTTTGCTTTTAATTTTTGCACCTGACATGCTGTCGCAGGGTCTTTCTTTTACTGATATGGATCTGTAAATTCCGGATCCTGGCAGCTTTGCACAGGAAATCCTGGGTTGTGCTGTTGACTAATTGTTACCTTTTTTGCATTGATCATCGCTGCAGTAAGACGTAGAAAGTGTCAGGAGATCAAGCATCATTCCATCAGGTGAGAAACAATGCAGTATGAGTATAATACAGTGGTATGGTGATTAGAGTTGGGCGAACGTACTCTGCCGAGCTTGATGCTCGTTCGAGTATTAGCGTACTCGATGGTGCTTGTTACTCGGACGAGCATCAAGCCGTGTTCGACCCCGCTCCAGTTTTTGGCTCCTCCTCACTGTGACGTGCCTGTTTTGGCCCCTCCCCGCCGCGATGCACCGAGAGAAAAAAAAGCTCGGGACCCGGCGTCCCACATACAAAAATGCTCAAGTCTCCCATTGTAGTCAATGGGGTTCGTTACTCGAGTAGAGCTCTCGAATTTTACGAAATGCTCGACTCGAATAACGCGGAACCGAACATTTGGGTGCTCGCTCATCTCTAATGGGGATGCATTTCTGTCCTGTCAGATGTTGTATGAAAAGACAGTAGTCTCCTCTAGACTTTTTGCCTTTGAGGGAAGAATAGCTCTATGCGTACTCCATCCGTCGGAGAATGTTGCTGCAGCACATAGAGAACGTAAGGCTTCTGTGTACTGCCATACAAGCTCCATACAAATGGTTCTGCTATGTCTATTCTCTTTAGGGTGGACACCCACTAGTGTTTTTTTTTTTTGCGCTGCAAGAGCGAATGAAAACACTCGCCTTGCAGTGAGGCCGAAAATATAGGTCCAGCTGATTTTAGGCACCGGAAAATCAGCAATCCAAACTTATTGCATTGGAATCCAATGAATCAGATGATTGCATATATCGTTCGGCCGTGAAAACGCAGCCGCTATACGCTCATGTGAATAAGCCCTTACAGTCAGGAATTATTTGTTTCCTATACTAATTAATCTTTAATTGATTCCTTTTGGGTATTTTCATGCTGGAACAAGCAGCTTCACACATGTCTTCCTACAACAATGGCAAGATCTTGTTTGCCCCGGATAGGTACTTCTATGGACACCCTGCATACGTTCCAGCACACAAAGAGTTATTTGAATGTGCTACATAAATGACGGTAACATGCTGAGAGCAGGAGCATAGTTGCCACAGGCGAAACTCTAAACCCTGGAGAAGAAAGCTATCATTGCCGGTGAATTGCATTCGACAAGGTGTGCCCATGGAAAGAGTTAAAGTTGATCTTCGGTCCACCGATGTTTTGCACACAATGATGGAATATCTGCACAATCACCTCGACTATCTGATCAATTCTAAAATACTTCCTGATGCTCAGGAAAAAAATGAACATGTCTATTATGTAAAAAGCGGAAAAGGTTGTGTCATTAATCACACAGTGTGAAGCAAGAAAAACAGGCGGAAATCACCCAAATTGACAATTAAAAGCCACAGCCCTAAAGTTGTTCTCTATGTAAATAGATAATTAGGGTAATGATTTTGCTATAATCCACTAAAGAGATCATTAGCATTTTATGTTCCTAATGTAATGTTTGGGGAATTATGTATATTCAATAGTTTTTCCTCCTGCTGAGAAAGCAATGAAATCCATACAAGCTCGGCTGTCATTGTTTTAACCCAGGATTTCTTTGGCGTGCGAGATATTAAGGAAAAGCAATGGCAGGATTCCCACCGGAGACTTCTGATGGGGCATAGTCATATCTCACACATGATTAGCTGCTCATAACAGCTTCGTAAATGTGCTCAAATAGATTGAGTATATCCTAGACAACAAGCTTCTGTAAGAACGACTCTCACAGGAGGCTGAACCATATTTCATGTACAGACATGCCTGCTTAGCATTATCATACAAGTGCGAGCAACAACATATCATATACAATGCCCAGATCCTCTTAGCTTATTTTTTATATCCATTGTTTCTTTGTATATATATGGCCATGGAAAAGTAGCCCGGTAACATTTTCTTCTAGACACGTTTCATAAGAGTGTGATGCTGGGTTAATTTTCAATCGCCCAACTTTTACAATGGACAGAATGGGCACTTTATTTCTGTTGTCAATGTTTGCTTAATCACTAGTAACTTATAGTCCGTGAACACAGAGATGTAGCAGGACTGAATTCTGCATTGAACTATTCTTTTGCACATCATGATAATGCTGCATGTTCATCTAAAGGGGTTGTACTAAAATTACCTTTGTTAATCTATAAAAGTAATAAAAGTTTGGTGAGGGTCTCATTGATCCCATGAACAAGGGTCCCATGTCCCTCTCTTCTCCTCACTGCGGGCTTATGCTGTTCCATTCATTTTTAGTAGGGCTCTGGAGATAGCTGCACATCTGTAATTAGCTATTTTCATCAGCCCCATTGAAATGAATAGTGCGGGGCCGCACATGCACAACTGCCGCTCCATTCAGTCTCTACATCACTGCAGGTGGGTGCAACAAGCCTTTTGTGATGAGAAGAGGGTGACATAAGACCCCATTCTCAGGATTGGTAGGCGTTTCAGCATTGATCCTACTGATAGATGATAAAAACTGATTTTGTTGCAACCCTTTTTCAAGTTTTTGATGGTCAATAATATACAGTGTAATGTATAAAGTTGTCCAGCATTAAACTATTGATGGCTTATCCACAGGCCTATCTTCAACCACTGCTGGTCAGCTATTTGCGATTACCCTCTGGTGACCCAGTCTGGTATTACATGTATTGAATTGGAACTTTGCATGTAATACCAACCCAGGTCACTGGCAAACATTTCAGTACTATAAAACTGAGCATGCTTCCTGGGAACTTTTGAGTAAAATTATATCAGAACTATAAAAAGGTTTTTCAGCTGCGCCACAAGGAGTAGAAGTATAGGGATTGTGTAGAGAGTCAGGTATTGTGGTTCGCTGCCAGAAATGACACAGCAGAGACTGAAAAGAGGGCAGAAAAGGAATGTAGAGTAGCCAGGATTGAACGTAATGCTGCAGAACCAGAGTACCAGAGTCTGCAGGGAGCATTAGGGCTTTGAGAGAGACTGTCCAGGTAACTGCTGCTGTACTGCCTAACTAATGCTGTGATCCAGGAAGAGGAATCCAGAGGCCACAGTGAGAGTTCAGCAATGGAAAAAAACCAAGGAGGACATCGAGCAGTTCATTAGCACCAAGTCATAAGTGAGACCAGCCTCAGTAAAAGCTATAACATGGGCACACCAATGATGATCAATAAGTTAGCTATCAGGCCTGCTACCATTAGAGACAGAGACATTAGCAAGTGTTCATATGTCTGAAGCAAATTCTGGGCTTGAGTAGTCAGGTATGGACTGAGATAGTTATATTCATAAGAATTAAGCTTGAAAGCCCAGAAGCACTGATGTCAGAGTTCCATTTAAATTCTGTTACAGAATAGTTGTATCGTGGGGAGTGAACTGCTGGTCATTAATGAACAAATTGTATGTTACTTGGTTTATACTTTTAATTAATGGGACTGATATAGTTATAGTCTTAATGATACTGTTATCATTGCTGGCATATTTATTATTTTATGCTAAGTACAAAGTATTGTTGCTTCTCATTGCGCATTACATATTATTAATCCTAGTATTTCGTTAGCTGTAGTTAGCAACAGGTAAATCTATGGAAAAAGTTAATTGTTTCCTTGTTAATATGCTGTTAGCATGCACATTATTATTGCATAACACTGCAACTATTTTTACACCTTCTGCTTCATCATATCTTGTACCTGTGTCATGATCCCACCCCGCATAACACAATTGTTAAAGGTCATGCCCACCAAGTGCCTCCCTATCCCTACTGATACCATTCCAATGACACAAAGCTAGGAGAGATGGCTAACACTAGAGGAGAGAGAGAGGATTCAAAAAGATCTAGACAATCATGAACAGTGGGCAGCGACTAACAGTATAGTATTTAAAGCAAAGCCTTACACCCCGGCAACAAAAAATGAAAAAAGTACATGCAGAATAGGAGGAATTGGATTGAGCAACAGCACATGTGAAAAAGACTTGGGTATACTAATAGATCATAGGCTGAACATGAGTCAGCAATGTGATGCAGCAGCAAAAAAGGCAAACACAATTCTGGGATGTATTAAAGGGGTTGTCCCGTGAAAGCAAGTGGGGTTATATACTTCTGTATGGCCATATTAATGCACTTTGTAATATACATTGTGCATTAAATATGAGCCATACAGAAGTTATTCACTTACCTGCTCCGTTGCTAGCGTCCCCGTCTCCATGGTGCCGTCTAATTTCAGCGTCTAATCTCCTGATTAGACGCGCTTGCACAGAAGGGTCTTTTGCCATCTCTTCGCTCCGGCACGAGCCGGCATTCTGGCTCCGCCCCCTTGTACGCGTCATCGCGTAGCTCCGCCCCGTCACATGTGCCGATTCCAGCCTCCTGATTGGCTGGAATCGGCACATGTGGCGGGGGCGGAGCTACGTGATGACACGTACAAGGGGGCGGAGCCAGAATGCCACTGCTGCTGGAGCGCATGAAGGCCTCCTGGAAGCACGATGCACTGTGGGACGGGACAACACAGGCGCCATCTTAGCTGCTGAACTTTATAAGTTATTATTTCATCTCAACAGTAAGTAGGAAGCGGTTTTTAAACAGTTTAAAGGGCTGCTTTATGCCGGGGGGTGACTGGGGGAATGTGCAGATTTAACATTTTGCGGTTTTGGCTCGGGACAACCCCTTTAAGAGAAGCATAGAGTCCAGATCACGTGAGGTAATTATCCCCCTCTACTCTTCCTTAGTCAAACCTCAGTTGGAATACTGTGGCCAGTCCTGGGCACCTCAATTAAAAAAAAAAAAACATGCCAAACTGGAGCAAATTTAAAGAATATCTACCAGGATGGTGAGCGGTCTGCAAATCATGTTGTGTGAGGAATGATTAAAGGATCTGTGAATGTTTAGCTTGCAAAAAAAGAAGGCTGAGAGGAGACTTGCTGTCTACAAATATCTGAAGAGCTGTCACAGTGCAGATGGGATGAAACTAAAAGGGAGGAAAGACAGATTAGATATTAGAAAGTGAGGTTATCAATGAGTGGAATAGGTTGCCACAGGAGGTGGTGAGTTTTCCCTCAATGGAAGTCTTCAAAGAAAGGCTGGACAGACATCTGTCTGGGAGGATTTAGTGAATCCTGTACTGAGCAGGGGGTTGGACCTGATGACCCTGGAGGTCCCTTACAACTCTTCGATTCTCTGGTTCTATGATTCTATGCCATATTAGATCCATTGAAGTGGGGGTATCCTTGCACACTATCTTCCCCCTCCTCAAAGTGTACAGTTTAGCGAAATGGGCTGCATATACCTATGGTACTGAATGTTCCTTTATAAGTCTATAAGTAATGGATGAGTGTAATGCAGTGGCTGTGGGTAGGTATTTATTTTTTATTTATTTTACTCACTTGTATATATTTATTTATATATATATATATATATATATATATATATATATATATATATATATATATATATATATTCCATAGGTTTCATAGGTTTGTACAGAGATTATCATCCCTTAAATTCTGATTCCCTGTGAAAACAGGGAATCTATGTTTTTGGAGGTATTTAAGCATGTGTAAATAGTACGTGTTTTCATAGTGAAGCAAACCAATTAAACTAGTCTAGGTTGTGGAAGTCCATATAAGTTTAAAAATGTATATGGTGTTATTACCTTAAAGGCGTTTTGCAAGCAGTTTTTATTGATGACTAGAAATGAGCGAGCATACTCGCTAAGGACAATTACTCGATTGAGCATTGTCCTTAGCGAGTACCTGCCCGCTCGGAAGAAAAGGTTCGTCTCCCGGTGCAGGTGAGCGGTGAGTTGCGGCAGTGAGCAGGAGGGAGCGAGGGGGAGAGAGGGAGAGAGAGATCTCCCTCCGTTCCTCCCCACTCTCCCCCGTCACTCCCCGCCCGCGACTGGAAGCCAAACCTTTTCTTCCAAGCTGGCAGGTACTCGCTAAAGGCAATGCTTGATCGAGTAATTGCCCTTAACGAGTATGCTTGCTCATCTCTATTGATGACCTATCCCCAGGGTCAATAAAACATGTTCTGCCACAAGGTCTTAGGGTCCTTTTACATGGGATGACTGTTGAGCAAAGATTACACACAGAAGCGATAATTGCTCACTGATTGAAGGTGGAGCATGCCGGAGGCCACTTCAAGCCGCCCACATCCCTTCACAGTAAACTGGGAGTCATTCGTAGATAAACGACTGCCTGTTTACACAGACCCATTGTCATTTGATTTTTTTGCCTGCAGTAACTGTAGGACTGGCAGAAGAAAGGAAATGTATTCAGAGAACAGTAGGTGGTCTGTTCTCTGAACACAGCTCCCGGCAGCTGACACGCTTCTAATTGGTACTAATAGGCATTAGTACCAAGTAGTAGTAGTTGATGCAAAAATGCCATCTTTTGAGGGATCATCTCTGTGTCTAAATGCACCTTAAAGGGGTTGTCCCGCGCCGAAACGGGTTTGTTTTTTTTTCAACCCCCCCCCCCCCCCCCCGTTCGGCGCGAGACAACCCCGATGCAGGGGTTAAAAAAGAACACCGCACAGCGCTTACCTGAATCCCCGCGCTCCGGTGACTTCTTACTTACCTGCTGAAGATGGCCGCCGGGATCTTCTCCCTCGGTGGACCGCAGGGCTTCTGTGCGGTCCATTGCCGATTCCAGCCTCCTGATTGGCTGGAATCGGCACGTGACGGGGCGGAGCTACACGGAGCCCCATTGAGAAAAGAAGAAGACCTGGACTGCGCAAGCGCGTCTAATTTGGCGATTAGACGCTGAAAATTAGACGGCTCCATGGAAACGAGGACGCCAGCAACGGAGCAGGTAAGTGAAAAACTTCTGATAACTTCTGTATGGCTCATAATTAATGCACAATGTACATTACAAAGTGCATTAATATGGCCATACAGAAGTGTATAACCCCACTTGCTTTCGCGGGACAACCCCTTTAAGTCAAACTCTAGTAGAGTAGTGCAATGTAGACAAAGTTTTCTGACCTGAATGTTCAACATCGACTATAATATTTTCTTGCTAAGAAAATATTTTCAAAGGAAACAAATGACAAATGTTCAGAAGTGGATTTTTAAGTCATTCCATAAAAATGTTTACAAACCATCTAAGGGAGTATGCATTATTTATGTGGTAGTACCGATCAGGGACTGCGCATCTGCGCTGCTCGATATTAACCGGGGAGCCTGACAGGTGCAGGTGCGCCCTATTCACAGAGAGAACATTGCACACTAGAAACCCAATTACACTGATACAGTTTGCCAAGAAACCCAACGGACTAAATAATTAATATGGCAAAATCTATACTGGACAAACAAAGAACTGTACAGTAACAGTAAAGGGTTATATTAAGAGATCCCCGTAGAGTGCAGCACTACATGCAGCGCTGTCCAATGATTGCATTCATGTTTTATTTAAAAAAAGAGATTCATCTTTTCATTGAAATGATCATTTCGTTACAGATGTCGCCACATTTATTCTGACCCTGATAACTTTTTCTAACAAGTTATCTTAACTCCTTCCCGCTGCAGACCCTTTTTATTCTATTTTATTATTTTTTTATTTTAATTTTTAACTCCCAACTTTCTTGCTTTTTTGACAATATAGCTACAGGAGGGCTGCTTTTTTGTACAACAAGTGGTATTTTTCTATGGTATCATTTAACGCACCATATAATACAGTATATTAGAAAAGATTTTACATTTCTAAATGGGACGAAATGGAAAGAAAACACAACTGCGCTGGGGGGGGGGGGGGGTTACGCTGTTCATGGTGTGGTAAAAAAGGACATTATCTTTATTTTGTTGCAAGGTATTATTACAGTTTTTATGTATTAATACATAAGAATAAAATACCTTTTTTTAAATAGCTTTCTGTGGCCATTATTTGACCCCATCTGGGCTGGATTATTAGTGGTACACTTGAAGAACTGGCTCCAGGCCCCAGGTTATCTGCTCTTCCAGGGAACCACTGTCTGGCAGGCTGAGGAAGGCCCCCAACACTGTTTCTCACCCATTCAGTAGAACCATTTAGAAATAGTTAAGAAGACCCTTTCTGCACCAGCGGGTGAAAAAGAATCCTAAATACCTCACTCCCTGAAGCTGCTCTGGACTTCTTCCGGGTACATGTACAGACCCATGACTGGCGATGGCCATTTGCTGGCCTTAGACACTGAGACCAAGGTTTAGATGTATCAGTCACAGCCTGCATGCACACGCTACCTGGAAGTAAGAAGATGCAGTCTGGATCTAAATAAGGGGGCACTGACGGGCATTATTACTAGATAAGGGTGCACTGAAGGGAATCATTATTATATAAGGGGACACCCAAGAGGCAATATTCTATAAGGACAAGGTAAAAAAAAATGTTTTGGGGGGGATTTGTGGTGCGACCTCCAGACGTAATATAATTACATTAGGTGGTATATTGCAAAAAATTCTCTATTTTTTTATTAATTAAAAACAGCATGTATATGTGTTTTGAGGCTTGTGAACCTCTTCCTCGGTACTTGCTGAGATATAACATTACTCTGGGGTGAGCTGCACCTTCCATAGTTAGAGATTCCTTCACTGTGTCTCTGTAACCAATCCCTAGGACATAGTTTATATCTTATACTTTTCTACTGGGGTTACTCCACCATTTTATTTCTACTACTCTACAATATTCCATGAGGAGTATTATTTATGTATAGGGGTCACCGAGGGACAGTATTAATGTATGAAAGGCATTGAGGGGCACTATTAATGTGAAATGCAGCACTGAGGGGCATTACTGATGTATAAGTAGGCACTGATGGGCATTATTTACATATAGGGGGTACTGAGGAGCATTATTTATTTCTAAGAGACACTTAGGAGGGGCACTGTTACTGTCTAGGGGCACAGAGGAGGTATTACCACTGTATTACTACTGCAAAGCCAGAAGTGTAATAAGTAGCTTTGCCAACTCTTAGACTTCCTGCTCTGGCCACGATGATAATGTTCAGTCCCGCTTCACTGACTGCCAGCTGATCACTGATCCCGAGCGGTGGATTCCTGGTGACCAACTATTGATGACCTATCCTATTTCCCAAATAGCCACAATTTTGGAGCATGTGCTGACATTGCAGCTTTTTTCACCATAAAACTAAACTACAAAGCTTGATAGATATGCCCATGTTTTTTTTGCATTAACACTGGATGTCTTTGCTAATATGTGTTGCAAATTTCAGGTTTCATTTATCAAAACATTTTTTGTTTTCTAGTGTAGAATAACCTTCTCAGATGACTGTGGTGTATTTATACCTATAGGTAAAATGCTGATCTTGTTTCTTCAGTTTCATTATGCTACTTCACTGCTGACCTACTGTAAAGCAAACCATAAAGATGACTAAAAAGTGCTGGCATCTGACACAAACATATATATATACTGTACAATCAGCACCATAACTGTGTAAGCACTGCAAAATCCATGGATCTAACTTACAGAAATTCACAGATGGGTTAGGAGCCAGTGTCGCTTTATAACTACAGTATAATAAAATGGCAAGGCATGACCATATATAAAGTTAATGTGGAATTAGATTCTGTTATTTATTCTCACACGGGGAGCCTGTCACTTGTATATATAGATCAGTCTGCAAACAACATTTATCAAGCAGGAGGTACTAAGTAGATTGATACATAGTCTGTGGGGAACGCTTTGGTGTAACTTGACATGTATTGATTAAATAACTGCAAATTTGGGGCTTAGAAGACCAGTGGGTGGTTCTACTCAGTAATTAGCAGCCATCCCTGTAAGAGTGTGCATAGACATAAGTGTCAATCATTGATAGGACCGCCCACTGGACTCCTAATCTCAAAATTAGCAGAGTCTTAGATCAATATATGATGAGTTACATTGAATCTTTCACCATAATTCTATATATCAGCTCCACCTGCTCTATAAAATACTGCTTTTCCAAGGGGATAGGTGCCCTTTAAGCTAGTGTTCTAAGACAGAACAGGCAACACTTTCTTATGACACGTTTGCCCAGTTCTGTCAAAGGAAACTGACCAATACATTCAGGAAAAAAGGGACAGGTCCAGACTTAATAATGTGTAGAAAACAGAGGGTTAATGGGTAGCTAGATGTGCGAGACAATACAACTGATGGTGGTAGAAATGGAGATGAGACTTGAGAGCTTTTCCTGGTCTGCCCTGACTAAACTAGCTTAGACTTGGTCAGAAGAGCCAGAGCATAGACTGATATAATAAAAGAGCCACTGCAGTATGCCGCCAATTGTGCAGCAGCAGTTATTACGTGTAGCGCCATCTACATGTAGTATATTAGACAGAGGCCCTTGGAAACTGGCATTTGAGCTAAAAGAGTGAAAGGAATCAGAGCCTTGTAACAATGACTGGGAATGAAAGCCAAGCCAGAATCTGGATTCTGGCTTGGCTTTCAATTCCCAATCATTGTTAGAAGGCTTCTTTAAAGATTCTAACATGGAGTTGCAGGAATGCTGCCTTCTAATAGGTGGCGCTGCAGAGGTATTGCTCCATCTCCCGTATTTGCATATTACCCAGAGGATCATGAATGGCCTTATAAGTCTCTTCACTCACTCACCTTCTAGGTGCTCTCCCTAAGGAGTAAAGATAGTGTTCCTGATAAAACATTAACTCATACTTATCTCCCCCGATCCTCTGTAGCTCTTATTCCGATGGTGTCTGGTCACTGCACTCGTCTTTCATCTCCAGCAATGATGTCCCATCACATGGATATATGAATGCTGCAGCCAAATACTGAAAGACCTTGAGCAATGATGAGTGAACGTTTGAAAAGTTTGGTTCGGCCGATTCGCCGGACTTTTGCAAAAACGTTGGTTTGCTCCAAATTAGTACAAATCATACAAAAAGTTCACTAAAACCCCTAAAACTGGTGTGTAACACTCTCTAGGACATCATCGCTGCCTGTGGAAGAAGAGTACAGCTTGGTACCAGGCACTGTTGGAGCAGGAGCTGCGGGGGATCGGGTAAGGTGAGTATGACATTTTCATATTTTTATACAGCGCTGAGCAGATTTCAATTTTTTTTTCTCCCCAGACTACCGCTTCAAAGGAGAGTTCCCATTTTATCCAATTATGACTGAGTTTAGTATTGCCACTGCCACATGTCGCTACAATTACAGTAACAGTCAAGCTGGCTGTTCTAAGCTGTTTCCATACGTCCCATAGATGTGTATGGGAGTAACGGAAACAGCGTAGCTTGCTGTGCAGCAAGCTCTCAAGCAGTGGAAACCACATTGCTTGCTGTGCTATTGTACGCGGGTTCCATAACTCCCATTCCATTTTATAGTACTAACAGAAGAAGTGTAGAACTGCCAGTTCATCTGTCTCAGGGATTAGTCCCAGCAAGTGGTGGCCGTGGAAGTGTATAAGCACAGGGTAGGGGGATCTCTATTCTGGTGATAGGTGCAGATCCTGTCGATATGTCATAAATAACACTCAACACAGATGATCAAAATTAAACTAGAGGTGAAAAAACTATGGGCAGAACCCAATAAAATTTGGTGTGTATATACTCAGTGGGGGTTGAATTTAGATTTCTCAAAGAAATAGTACCTAATTTTGCCACTAGGGGAATATGTGGTGCTGCATGTGAATGGTATGGCATATAGAATGCAGCTTGTGAAAGGATTCTGTCAATCATACAGATCGGTACAGTATGACTGCGGTGTTGTGACTCTTACATTGCCTAAATGTGTCTTACCAGTGAAACTTTCTTATCAGTGAGGTGGTAACAAATTCATTGAACTTGTACAAGGAGGACATTGAACCATATCTATAGGATTTTCCAACTTGACAAATCAGTGAGCTATCGTACAGTAAACATAATCCTGTCCCAAACCCCAATGGATGGTTTGTAGCCATTAGAAGTGACATACTCTGATATTTTACACATCAACTGCGCCAAATATTCCCCTTTTAGTAAGATTTAGTACTAGTTTTCTACTTCGAGAACTCTAAATCCCATACACACTAACTTTTATTGGGTTCTGCCTCATAATCTTTTAACTAAAGACCTCTCAACACCTGTAGTTCTTCAGAGAAATGCTATAGATGAAACATTCTCAGGTGAGGTCATTAAATAGTTAATCAACTGGAGTTCACCGCTCGAGACCCCAGCTAATCTGCTGATCGGGTGCCCCCTGTCAGCACTGGTACACACATGGGATATGGAGCAGAAGCTGCTGCTTTAACCCCTGTGTAGTGGCCGGTGCTTGTTATTGAAGGCGCAACTTTCATTAAAATCAATGGGAGCTACACTTGCAGTTACAAGCATCGGCCGGTATAGTTTCTGCTCTGTACCTTGTGTTGTGGTGTGGACAGTGGGCACCCGATCAGCTGGGGTTCCGAATTCGAACCCCAGTTGATCAACTACTTGATGACCTAAGCTGAGGATGTGTCATCAGTGGTATTTCCCTGGAAAACCCCTTAAATTATGATCACCCTATCAAGTACAGTGGATATAAAAAGTCTACAAACCCCTGTTAAAATGCCATGTTTTTGTTATGTTAAAAATCCGACAAAGATGAATTATTTCAGATTTATTTCCACCATCAATGTGGCCCGTTATCTGTACAATCCCATATGAAAATAAACTGACATAATTTAGGGTGGAAAAATTAAAATAACAAAACTAAAATAATGTGGTTGTATAAGTGTTCACACCCTCTTGTATTTGGGGGTGTGGTTGTGTTCAGAATTAGCCAATCACATTTAAACTCCTGTTATATAGTAGTCAGCACTCCGCTGCCGTTATTTACAGGGATTCTGGTTTCTCCCATATAAAGTTCAGCTCTTTTAGGAGGATTTTTCTAACATTTTCTTAGTTACATAGTAACATAGTAACATAGTTCGTAAGGTCGAATGAAGACAATGTCCATCTAGTCCAGCCTGTTTATCCTCCTGTGTTGTTGATCCAGAGGAAGGCAAAAAACCCCAAAAGCAGAAGCCAAATAGCCCTTTTGGGGAAACAATTCCTTCCCGACTCCCTAATGGCAATCAGACTGTTCCCTGGATCAACCCCTAATAGTTCCTACCTGCCTGTATACCCGGATTAAAAATTAACCTAAGATTTATAACCTATAATATCCTTCCTCTCCAGAAAGACATCAAGTCCCCTTTTATAGTCCTCTATGGATTTTGCCATCACCACTTCCTCAGGCAGAGAGTTCCACAGTCTAACTGCTCTTACAGTAAAGAACCCCTTTTTATGTTGGTGATGAAACCTGCTTTCCTCTAAACGTAGCGGATGCCCTCTTGTTACCGTCGTAGTCCTGGGTATAAACAGATCATGGGAGAGATCCTTGTATTTATCATGTATTGATCATGGGAGAGATCCTCATGTATTTATACATAGTTATTTGATCGCCCCTTAGCCGTCTTTTTTCTAGAGTATATAATCCCAATTTGGATAGCCTCTATGGGTATTCCAATCCCTTAATTCCATGTATTAGTTCAGTTGCCCTTCTTTGAACCCCCTCCAGCACTGTAACATCTTTCCTGAGCACCAGTGACCAGAACTGTGCGCAGTATTCCATGTGAGGCCTGACTAGTGCCTTATATAATGGAAGGATAATGTTCTCGTCCTTCACCCCTATACCTCTTTTAATGCACGCCAAGACTTTATTTGCCTTTGCAGCAGCTGACTGGCATTGGTTACTCCAGTTTAGTCTACAATCCACTAGTACCCCCAGGTCTTTTTCCATCGCACTTTTCCCCAGCGGTACCCCATTCAGTTTATATTGGTGACATCCGTTTCTCCTGCCTATGTGCATAACCTTACATTTTTCAACATTGAACTTCATTTGCCATTTTTCTGCCCAAGCCCCCAGCTTATCTAGGTCAGTTTGTAGCCGTACATTGTCCTCCGTTGCATTAATTATATTGTATAATTTTGTGTCATCTGCAAATATTGATATTTTACTGTGCAGTCCCTCTATCAGGTCGTTGATAAATATATTGAGCAGAATGGGGCCTAATACTGAACCCTGTGGCACCCCACTAGCGACTGTGGCCCAATCAGAGTACGAACCATTTATTACCACCCTCTGCTTTCTATCATTGAGCCAATTCTTTACCCAATTACACACGTTTTCACCCAATCCGAGCTGTCTCATTTTGTATATTAGCCTATTATGAGGCACGGTGTCAAATGTTTAGAGAAGTCCAAATATACGAGATCAATAGACTCTCCCAGGTCCAGCGTAGAGATTACTTCATCATAGAAACTGATCAAATTTGTCTGACATGAGCGACCCTTCATGAACCGATGCTGGTGAGGAGTTATTCCATTGTTCTCCTTGAGGTACTCGTCGATGGAGTCTCTCAGAAACCCCTTGAAAATTTTTCCCGTTACTGAAGTTAGACTTATCGGCCTGTAGTTACCAGGCTCACTTTTGGTCCCCTTTTTGTAAATTGGAACCACGTTGGCAATGCGCCAATCCAATGGTACAACCCCGGTCTTGATAGTGTCTAGAAATATTAGATATAGCGGCCTAGCTATCTTAGCACTTTGTTCCCTTAGTATCCTTGGGTGTATTCCATCTGGGCCTGGCGATTTATCGATGTTAATATTTTTTAATCGGTTCCGCACTTCCTCTTGCGTTAGGTATGACATATTTTGTGAGGGGTTCCTTTTATTCCCCTGCATCTCGTGTGGCATTTCCTTTTCGTTTGTGAATACGCTTGAAAAGAAACTATTTAATAGATTTGCCTTCCCTCCATCATCTTCAATGATTTCTCCTGCATCATTTGTTAAAGGGCCAGTGCTCTCCCTGCAAATCCTTTTGCTGTTAATATAGTTGAAAAATAGTTTCGGGTTATTTTTGCTCTCTTTGGCGATCAGTCTTTCTGCTTCCTCCTTGGCAATTTTGATCTTATCTTTGCATATTTTGTTTTTTCCCTGTACGATTTTAGCGCTTCTTCACTGCTTTCTTGCTTTAGTAGTTTGAACGCTTTCTTTTTTTCGTTTATTGCCCCTCTTACCGTCTTGTCGAGCCACATTGGTTTCCTTTTAGTTGAGATTCTTTTATTTTTAAATGGAATGAACTGCTCACATGAGGTGATTAGGATCCTTTTAAACTTTTCCCATTTGTCCTCTGTACTGATATTTGTGAGGATCTTGTCTCAATTAATGTTAATGATAGTAGTTCTAAGCTGATCAGACTTTGCTTTACCAAAGTTTAGTTTGTTTGTCGCTCCCTGATATTGAATGACAGCTGGAAGTTGATTATATTGTGGTCACTGTTCCCCAAGTGCCCCTCAACCTGTAGCCCCTTTATTCGGTCCGTAAAGATCTCACAGCACATCAAAGGGATCTGATTGTTGGAAGCTATTAGTCACGAGAAGGGGAGCAACAAATTTCCTAGGTATTACTTATACCATGGAACACAGTGAAGATAGTCATCAAGAAGTGGATTAACCTTGGAACAACAATGACATTACCAAGAACTGGATGTCCCTCAAAAAGTGAAAATTGGTCAAGGAAGCTGCCAAGAGGCTGACAGCAACATTAAAGGGGCTGCAGGAAAATCTAGCAAGTACTGATTGTGTAGTGCATGTGACAACCATCTCACACATTCTTCATATGTCTGGGCTGCGGGAAGTAAGGGGGAGTGCCAAGACAGAAGCCTTTTCTAACAAAGAAAAACATCCAAGCCCAGCTGTGTTTTTTACCAAAACCTCCATCAAGTCTGGCAAAAGTATGTAGAAGAATGTGTTATGTCTGATGAAATCTAGGTTGAAATTTTTGGCCTTAATTCCAAAAGGTATGTTTGGTGTAAAGCCAACACTGTGTATCACCAGAAGACCACCATACTCAAAGTGAAGATGGTGGGAGCAGCATTATGCTTTGGAGCTGTTTTTATGCTGCTGGAACTGGGGATTTAGTCAAGGTGGAGGGAATTATGAACAGTTCTAAATATCAGTCCATCTTGACACAAAGCCTTCAGGCCAGAGGCGTAACTTGAAGCTCCTTGGCCCCAATGCAAAACCTGTAACAAGGCCCCCAAATATAATGCTTTATCCATAGTACTGGGCTCCCTATATGGAGAAGAGAGGCCTTATGGGCCCCCTAAGGCTGCTGGGCCCAGGTGCAACCACATCCTCTGCATCACCTATAGTTACGCCAGTGCTTCAGGCCTCTGCTGACGATGAAGAGGAATTTCTCCTTTCAGCATGACAAATCAAAGCAGACCTCAAAATTAACAAAATAATGGCTTTGCCAGAAGAAGATCAAAGTTTTGGAATAGCCCAGCGAAAACCAAACCTGAATCCCATTGAAAATCCGTGGGTTGACCTGAAGAGGGCACTACACACGAGATGCCCTTGTAGTCTGACAGATTTGGAGCGCTCTTGCAAGGAAGAGTGGGCAAAGATTGCCAAGTCAAGAAGTGTCATGCTGATATTCACCTGCCCAAAAAGACTAATTGCTGTCATAAAGGGGTAGGTCAACAATGTTTTAGGGCGGACTCACATCAATGTATTTTTGCGCGCAATACCTAGAGAATAGAGCCCATTGATTTTAATGCGCTCTCTCACATCATGCGTTTTTGCTCACACATTTCGCACATGTGAAAAAAAGACGCAACATGCTCATTTGTGCACCATAGGAGTCTAAGGGGGTGCGCACCTAACACTCATGTAATTGCATGGGAAATCGAACACATCTGGTACTAATTAGGCTATACCGTCTTTTAAATCACACCCGTGCCATGGTGAACGGTCTCCAACAGTGCGAAATGTTCAGTAAAATGTGCTAAAAAGAACTCCTTCATGGTGCAAAAACATTGCTATGGTGTACATATTTACACAACCACAATGTTTAAGGTTTTTTTAACCAAACTGATTTTAGTTTGTTTTCCAATGGAGTTCTATAGATAACGGGTCACAGTAAAGTTGAAAATAAATCTGAAAAGATTCATCTATTTTTCAACATGACAGAAGCATGATATTTTAACAGGAATGTGAAGACTTTCTATATCCACTGGAATCAGCAATTGATAATGCAACGCTAAATAGTCACATACCCAAATAATAAAATAAAGGTAAAAGCATGTCACTAGTAAGACATGAATAAAACAAGTGTATGATCATCACTCCTAGCGCTATATTCATGTCAATGTTGGACCAGCATCTTTTTCAGGTACTTGACATAGACTCCAGTCCAACGTCACAACACATTATATGAATAAAGCTCACTGTGGATTTCAACTCCATAAACTGTCATCTAATCATTTCTACTTGGGATAACCATACCTCCTGGCATTAGCACTCTTGAGAATCCCTGCACTACACTTCCAGTAAGATTTGAAGACTTATGAGAGGATGACATAAATCATATTAAATTAAAGTTTGGAAACATAATTATCTCTTCCATTACTCAAAGCCAAAATAACTTGGCATTTTAAATGGCGAAATGTGGAGGCAACAGCCAATAGGCACTTGCAATACAGAATGCCACGGCTTTAGACGAAATTGCAAATGACAACTAATTGCAGTTTCTGGAGTTTTTATCCTGTACATACTGTATGTTGTGTTGAAGACATTCAACCAAAAATAGCTACAGCTTAAGATGTGGAAGTTGGAAAACACCATCGCATATCGAATACTCTGTCTACTGGAGCTTATTCTTTACTGTCCACATGGGCAGAAAGAGAGCTTATGGGCAAAGAAGTTTTTAGGGGAAGCAATATTGGGCCATAATCGCATAAACGGTGCCTGAGCAAACAATGTAATGGAATAAAGTTGACACCATCCATTTGTTTCAACTGCTTTATGCAAGAATATTATCTCTTATATTACCAAATGATGCATGAAATCATTTAAGTGCTCAAAGCCAATTAGAGAGGGAAAGGACAACTATACAATCAGTGAGGTTAGAAAGTGGTTTACATGTTGGTTTTAACAGTAATATCTATAGGATATAAAAAGTATTCATCAGTTTTTAAGTACTTTTATATTTTTCTCTGTTTTCAATAGATGACGTTATTGTCAAGTTTAATGCAAGACAGAGGCTGCTTTCACATCTCCATCAGAGGTTTCGTTTCCCTGCTCCATTTGGGAAGCAGGAAAGAGAAATCCCATGGCTGAACAGACTGAAGAGATCAAACTGACTCCATTGACTATAATGGGATCTGTTTGGTGTCCACTCAGCTGCCCGGCATTTTAACAGTAGAAAATGGGCCGCATGCAGCGCTATTTCTTCTGGTATTTTGTGCCAGATCTCTGAAAGAAGCTCCAAATGGAAGTTCCAGCACAAATGTGAAGCCAACCTTATATAGGAATGCCTGCATGAACGTGCATATGGCGTCCAAAATGGACTGCCTATTACAGCCATGTAGAACAACTGCTCTCAGTCTGCATGGAAGTAACCCATAATGTCCAAACGGGACAGTAAGTATCTGGTCTTGGATATACAAAGCACATAAACATTTTATTAGACAAGACAAGAATACAATATACAAATATAACATAACAACATGGCATGTTAGGCTGAAAAAAGACACATGTCCATCCAGTTCAGCCTATTACCCTCCAATGTTGATGTAAAGAAAGGCAAAAAAAACCCAATGAGCTAGAAGCCAATTTTTCCCATTTAAAATATATCATTATATAAGTGGCAAGGAGGCATCTGACTATGGTTTAAACAGAAAATGGAAACCTGCCTAGAAGCGGAATAATCATCCTAACAAGGACGGACCCACATCAGGGGCCGCACTGACTCACCCTAAAAGACATCAGGAAGTAGTGGCACAGATGACCCATCATATAAACTCCAGATAATAGTGCAACATGAACCATAAACACAGATAAACCCCCAAGACAAGGGAGCAGATCCAATGTCAGACAGGACATAGTTCAGACAAGATGAATACAAACAGGCCTGAAGCCTCTGCAGATAGGACATAATTCAGACAGGCCAAGGCAGAAACCTCCACCATCTGGCTGCCACCAGACAGAGAACAAAGACAAAACCAGACTCGGCATTTGCCCACCAATGGATGGGTGGACACAAACAGAACTTGGAGTACAAACTATGATAATATGGTAGAAATATTGGTGGTGGGCACACATTGCTTATATTTGAGAAAAAGGGAAGGAGTCTCCAAAACTTTGATTGGTGGGTGAGGTGAGTCTATGCTTTGCTTGCTGCCTCCAAACTTTATTTACCAGCTTGCTGACCAATATTGACATAGAAGTACTTGGGTGATTTCATACATCATTTGGTAATGTAAGAGGTTATGTTCTTGCATAAAGCAGTTGAAACAAATGGATGGTGTTGACCTTTGTGAATATAAGTTGAATGTGTAGATGGGCTTGCATAACTGACATGGTGCAGCCAGGGGGGTTCCTTGGATTGCATTACATATTTAATGGAATAAAAGTGGTCATACACAATGGATAGAAGTAGGCTGATGGATGGACAACCATTGAACGAATGATCGTCTGGTGAACAGACACAACCACACACATTTTAGTCCATGTTAGCCATCACGGACATACGTGTTTAATGGCAGCAGGCGAATGATGAAAGGTCCTTCTAGGAACATTCTTTCAAAGATGAAAGATGTTTCTACACAAAAGTTATTTCGTCTGACTATGGGATGAAAACTTCAAATCTGTCTGACTTTGTTATCACTGTTTGTCATTGGTCTGCTATTGTGCATTGTTACATTTTATCTATCAAACAACTGTTTTGGTTGATATTGTCCGTTTTCATCAACCTTAGGGTACATGCACACAGGACATCTGGATTCCGGCTATGGAATCCCACAGGGAATCTGGCCCTGACTGCGGCTGGTGACCCTGTATGCCTGTCATTCTCCTGCTTGTCTGTACTATGGATGGTCCACATGGCTCGCCATTGGACATGCACAGTACAGATTTGTTTTTAGTAAAACTCCTGCTTTTCCCGCAGGCCGCCCACAATGTGAATTGCGGAAGGGCTGTGTATCGGACTGATTCTATTGACTTCAATGGAAGCCATTCATGCAGACACCTCAGGAAAATGGAGCATGCTGTGATTTTTCCTCTGTGAGCGGAAACCCCACTTGGTTCCTGCTTGTGTGCATGAAAAATTCCTTTTCCATAGCATACTATGGAGGGTATTTGCTGCGGAAACCAGGATGCGGACGCCCACCCTGGATTCTGTAGCAAAAATCCGCCCGTGTGCATGAGGCATCACCATGTGTTATGCATTGCGTGGCCACGTGATACGCAGTGAATGCAGTGAATGAAAGCCAATGAAATCTCATTGACCCTTGCACATGTGTGTGTAAATACTGTGTGTCGATACGTACGAGAAATAGATCACAGCATGCTCTACGTCTCGGCGCACCAAACAGCGTGAGCCCTATATGTTTTTATAGGCAGCATATAAAATGCTGTCCAAATACAATATATTGTGTATGGCTGGTGTTTTCATACGTATCCCTACTTTGAAACGGAGTGGGAAATTTAAAAAAAAGACAGGCACATTGCTCATGGCTGTGTGCGTGAGATATGTGGGCATGTGCAGTACACTCGCTGCCATATGTGGACTCAGCCGGCAGACCCACTATTACAAATATTGGTAAAATGCTGCAGGGGGACCTGCAGCGGTTTACTGTATGGCTGTGGACATGAGGCCTAATATGTAGGGGCACCTCAAGGTTAATTGGAAAAATTGTTAACACTACACCCACTTTCATGATAAATTCTTCTAAGCAGTAACAATGAGCTTCCATTTTAGGCATTTATGACATAAACCTCAGACATACAGTACTGTGCAAAGTTTTAGGCAGGTGTACAATAATGAGTGTCCACAGGCAGCAGTGAAGCATGGTGAAGAGTGGTACAATAATGAGTGTCCGCAGGCATCAGTGAAGCATGGTGAAGAGCGGTACAATAATGAGTGTCCGCAGGCAGCAGTGAAGCATGGTGAAGAGTGGTACAATAATGAGTGTCCACAGGCAGCAGTGAAGCATGGTGAAGAGTGGTACAATAATGAGTGTCCGCAGGCAGCAGTGAAGCATGGTGAAGAGTGGTACAATAATGAGTGTCCACAGGCAGCAGTGAAGCATGGTGAAGAGTGGTACAATAATGAGTGTCCGCAGGCAGCAGTGATGCATGGTGAAGAGCGGTACAATAATGAGTGTCCGCAGGCAGCAGTGATGCATGGTGGAGGTTCCTTACAAGTTTGGGGCTGCATTTCAGGATTACTGGTGTCTTTAATGCTGAGAAATACAGTCAGATACTTATCTATCATGTAATACCATCAAGGAGGTGTCTGATTGGCTCCAAATTTATTCTGCAGCAGCACAATGACCCCAAACATACAGCCGATGTTATTAAGGCCTCATTCAGATGAGCGTTTTTACGTGGCTAATTTAGCCATGATAACACATTGCGGCCATCTGAAGCATTGGTTTGCAATTCATTCAGATGACCGATTTTTAGCTGTGTAAAATCGTTGCGGCAGGAAAGATAAGAGATTGGCAACTGAACACGGCAGACGATTTTATCCGCAGCTGGAAAAGATAGGTCTAGCCCTATTTTTTGGCCAAGATACGCTGGCTCCCATAGATTCCTATGGGAGCTGCAAAAAAAGTAGGGGGAGGCAGTTTGAGCCATTAGAAGTCATTTCAAGTATTAATGCCGACCGAGGGATGTCTGAGCTGCGGTGTATATTTTCGCTAATACGCCGCAGCTGCCCGCGTGAATGGATGAAAAAATGTGAATTTCGGCCACGACTTCATCACGTCTTCTTCCAATTCATGCATTTTTCGCCGGCGGTGCAGCCAGTGTGAAGGCACAACACTCATGTGAATGAGGCCTAAGAACTAACTTCAGTGTAAAGAAGAACAAGGAGTCCTGGAAGTGATGATATGGCCCCACAGAGGATCTGTGCTTAGTTCTACAAGAGGGTTGGTATAACCTCCCTGTTGAGTTCCTTCAAAAGCTGTGTGCAAGTGTACCTAGAAGAACGGATACTGTTTTGAAGACAAAGGATGATCACACCAAAAACTGATGTGATTTACATTTTTCTTTTGTTCATTCACTTTGCATATTGTTAATAAACAAAAAAAAACTATTGTGCACCTCAACATGATGTTTTTACATTATGAACGAGGCTTTTTTTGCACGCATATCGGTGTATTTTACTGTACTTTTTCTTCTCACAGGGCATTTTACTTGCGCTCGACAAGCAGCACACCAATTTGAAAAGCTTATTAGTTCCACGTGTTTTCTTTTTCCAGTAAAATCACAGTGTTTCATGCATCTCCTTGTGTATTGCGTGAGCATTTGTGCCCCCCCCCCCATTGACTTCTATGCACAAATACCAGAAAAATAGAATATGTACTATTTTTTTTGGCGTGACTGAAATGCGCGTGCAAAATACAGAAACATTAACAAACCCATTGAAATCAGGGCGTTCTATTTTCTGCGTATTGCTTGCACAGATTTTGCGTGTGTAAAAACGTGCGCACATACGCCTGTGTGAAGCCGGCCCGTCACTTCTATTTTTGAAAATATCATTACTTTGCAGCATTTTCTCTTACCTGCCTAAAACTTTTGCACAGTACTGTACATTATGTTTAACCACTCCTCTGCTACTTATCCATTCTTGCACATACCAATTCTTTCAACTTTAACCACTTTACTCCCACGCCGCTGCATTTTACTCTTCTCCTCTTGTAGCATTATGTCAGTAATTGCTATTTTAGGTTGCAGAACGAAATTTGATGGTCTTTAAAATTCCCTTCTCTTGTGTGAACTGTTAACACAGCAATATCATGGAATACTCCAGTACCCACCAATGTGATTATTTCACTCAAAGCCTTTATGGAAAACTAAGAATACCATTAAAACCGTTTGACGGCGGCTCTTGACTCTTGATGGAAAAAAATCCTCTGAAGTATTTCCCTGTTTGTTTTGTAGATGACTTGCCATTAAACCTCATAACTCGGGACTGCTGTCCTTTATTATACACTTAGGATTCATTTACAGGGTTTGGGTTAGCAGCAAATGAAGGCATGGTTTGCAGAAAGATGCTTGGATGTCAGGTGGGGGGAATTAGGGGAGATACTATGAATTTAGCATCATATATATCACATTGTGGAATTCACTAACTAGTTTACAATTGGGAGGTCATTTCAGTATATATCTGGTGGAAGAACAAATGAACAGTATTTGCCTTATGGTTTCTGCTTCTACCACCCTGCCGATCTGCTTTTTACCCATCTTCTGCTTACTCCAGATGGAAAGTGTTGACTTTATAGTTAATGAGAAAGAAGAATTGCAGACATGGTTTAATCCTTTGTGCCAAAACAAATGTAGGCAATAAATCAAAGCCAAATCGTGGCGTTCACAGTAATGAAAACAAAACACAAAGCATTTGATAATGCTGAACAGCTTTTCTATATTAGACACATTCAATCAAACATCCTTTCAGGGCAGAGTCCCATCTTTGTCCCTTTCAGATGGTGTTCTGTTTACAGAGGATCGATATACAGATGTTACAAAGTTCGGAGCTGAGTTTGTGAAGTCATACAACTTTTGGTGATATTATGATTTTATCTGACATTATCTTCAGGACTACAATCTTTGGAACTCAGTATCATGGTGAACAGAAGAAATACAGACTCTTAATGGGGTGTAGTCAAAAAGATGGATGCAGCGCTATATATCTCAGTACGGGTGTCCTAGATTGAAATAACAGTAGTGTACTTGAATAGGAAGGTGTGGATGCGCTACATGATGGTATGGTGAATGGACTCCTGGGGGCCCCGGAACATGAATTTCAATTTTGTTATGCCCTTGTAAGAGAAAGTGAGTAAAACCCAATTGGAAAGTTGAAGAGTAGCATGTGAGGAGCAGAAATCCACTTTCCATGTCTCTCAGAGTCCTGTGCGTCCTCTGCTTTGACTGAAGTTAGGAAAGGAAACCTAAAGTGGCCTCCTTCTTGCTATGATACATGCATTGAGCCATTCGACAGTGCAGTACAGGGCTGACACTATCATTGCGGGACTCCATTAGTGAACGGCGAAGAGCCAATTCAGTGCAGATGCTATACAGATTGCTAGTAAGAACACAACCCAATCAGAAGACAATGCAAATTTCAGCATGAACTTGTGGGTTGGAATTTGGCACAATCACCTTGTTGGACTGTGTTCCTTCCAGGGACTGTCAATGAAGATCGGTACCTGAATCTCCTGCAGATGAAAGTGGGTGAATTCCTGGAAGATCTGCCCCTATTGTAGCAGAAGGAGGCCACTTTGAGTATGCTTTTCATTATTTAGTCATAGCAGTGGTCCTATGGGACTTTTAGAGAGGTGGAAAATGGATTTCTGCTCCTTACATGCTACTCTTCAACTTTAGAATTAGGTTTTACTCTCTCTCTCTCTCTCTTACAAGGACCACAACACAAAATTGAAATCCATGTTCCGGGGCCCTGAGTGGGTTGTGCACTATACCATTGTGTAGCTCATCCATGCTTTCCTTTTCATGTACGCTATTGTTATTTTAATATAGGACACCAGTACTGAGATATATAGCTCTGGATCCATCTTTTTGACTACACCCTGTATAGAAGAGTGCTTTCACACTATGTTTTGCAGTGACCATCAGAGGTAGATGTCAAGAGTATTTTTCCAAAGTATACCTCTGTTACGGTTGGTTTAGTGCTAAGGTGTTGTGAACCTATTATGGTGACTGCATTATTGTTACATTTCTGTATGCATTTTCTAGCAAGTGCATCTGAAAGTTTAAAGTTGCAAATAAAACAAAAGCTTAATATACATTATCTACCCCTAAAATCATTGTACATGTATAAAAGGTAAAGTGACTTACTGTAAAAGATGTACTCAGTGTAACTGCTCCAGATTTTGTCATCCCTATACTGGTTTACGAAGGCTGCCGTTCCCGTTGAATTGCAGGCTACCATGTGAAACCCAGCTTCAGAAAGCCTGTCAAAAGCTTGCTCCAAGTAGGTGAATTTTAGGTAGAACCTAGACGTGTACTTTTCTGGTGGGCGATCAGGGTCTCTACTCTCGTTCAAAGTTTCTCCAAAAACTTCTTTAGCCAGAGCTATTCTGCCACAT
The DNA here is from genome assembly GCF_035609145.1 of Eleutherodactylus coqui. Classification (NCBI taxonomy): domain Eukaryota; kingdom Metazoa; phylum Chordata; class Amphibia; order Anura; family Eleutherodactylidae; genus Eleutherodactylus; species Eleutherodactylus coqui. The sequence goes on along the minus strand of NC_089843.1, from coordinate 62,662,542 downwards.
ACCATAATCCGGGCCACTCTTCTGAACTTGGCATCAGCCTGATTATCTCTGACCATGGTGTAGGAACCTCTGTAGCCTATAGTGATAAAACCAGATTTTTTGTCTAGGGCTGCAGTTCTGATCAGATCACTGCTTTGTGAGTTCTCTTCTAGGTCACTCTGACAGCCTTCATCATTCAAAGAGCTCTGTTTGGTTACTTTAGGCGTCAGTAGCTTCACCAAGTCGCTGAGCTGGAAATATTCCGCTTCTCTTAAAAGTCTTTCCTTCTCTGGGAAGTGATCTGGGAGTGAAAGCTGCTTGTCCCTTAGATAGTCAAGTACATACCTGAATAGGAAGCCATCCCTGTCTATAAAGAAACGGGACCTGTTATCCCGGGGAAGCTCCTTGACATTGTTCCTAGAGAACATGCTGTACAGAGTGCTGTCCGGAACGCTGGTAAGTGTTGAATACTTTGTAACATAAACTTGGCCGCCTACGTTCAGCTCTACCACATCCGGAAATGGATAAGACATTTCGCTGATAGGAAGGATTGTATCTTTCAGAGCCATATCCCCACATCAACATGCAGAAAGTGAAGGACTTCAGAAGACAGTGTCCAATGCAATAGGTTTGTGTTAAATCCACACTAGGTACACTCAATTAAGGCTCGGTGACTTCTATTCAGCCCTGTACAGATGGAGCAGCTTTCAGCACCATGGACAGTGGCACATAATAGTCTATGTAGTCCACAGCAGAACAATGATCAGCACCACGGACAGCAGCACATGATAGTCTTTGCAGCTTCGGAGCAGAGTTGTGATCAGCACAAAGGACAGCAGCACATAATAGTGTATTCAGCTTCGCAGCAGAGCAGCGATCAGCACCACGGACAGCAGCACATACTACACTGCACTGAGATCTTCTAGGGAACTGAGGTGACGTCACGCCAACTGCAGGCTGGGCTTCACGAAACTTTTCCCACATCTGTCTTTTAAAGGAGCTTGGTCCTTTTCCATTCGCTGGTCCTTGTATGTGCTATACAAGCCCGTATATAAATGAGTAAACATACTATGCTATGGAAAGTGTGCAGTACTTTAACCTCTTTTACAATTAGACTCTTCTTTTTTTGCATTGCTCTTCTCCGATGCCTTCATTTCATTTGTAATAAATTCACTGGTTAACAATTACAATGTTTTTGACTTGAAAATAGTTAATTATTATTAATTTCAACATGCAAACAAAGAAAATGACATGTAAAACTCCCAGCTAGTGCTCTGTTCCAAGATATATCAATGTGAAAAACAGAAAATTAACCAGCGCTCCGGTGCTTTGGAAAATGGCAGATGATGCAAGGTAGTGCAAACGAGGTGTATATGATGTGGATGTTACTTACTACGCAGGGGTGCTAGTGGTTAAGCACCCCTGAATCCAAGGTAGCAGGCAGAATTCAGAAGGTATATATAGTAATTCCTTTTTATTGCGACGCGTTTCGGCCGTTATATCGGCCTGTTCCAAGATATAGCTAATTTAAGATGCAGGGGTATAAATGGTAAAAGCACTTTGGGAATCATTTAACTCTTTCCCACTGAAGCCCCGTTTTTTTGTGTGTTTTCATTTTTAATTTCCCACATAAAAAACATGACTCTTTTGTTCCTTCCAACAACATAGCTACATGAGGGCTTGGTCTTTGCAGTAAGAGCTGTATTTTTCAGTGGTACCATTTAACATAGCAAATAATATATTGTAAAATGTAAAAAAAATTTGTAAAGAGAAATGGAAAGAACATGATTTAACCTTTTTTTTTTGGGGGGGGGGGGGGTAGTGTGGGAAGGAGAACAAGTGACAAGCAGAGAGAAGTTGCTCTTATGAATCAGCCACTGTGTGACACAGAGGAGGGAATTGAGGGTAGACTGATCAAATTTGCTAATGACACAAAGCTAACACTAGAGACGAATAAGGATACAAAAAGATCTAGAAAACCTTGAACAATGGTCGGCGACTAACAGAATGGTATTCAACAGGGAGAAATGCAAGTTCCTGCATCTGGACTAGAAAAATGAAAAAAGCACATACGGAATGGGAGGAATTGGACTAAGCAACAGCACATGTGAAAAGGACTTGGGTATACTAATAGATCACAGACTGAACATGAGTCAACAATGTGATGCAGCAGCAAAAAAGACAAAGAATTCTGGGATGTATTAGGAGAAGCATAGAGTCTAGATCACATGAGGTAATTGTCAAACCTTAGTCAAACTTCATCTGGAATACTGTGTCCAGTTATGGGCACCCCATTTTAAAAAAGACATAGACAAATGGGAGCAAGTTTAGAGAAGAGTTACCAAGATGGTTAGTGGTCTGCAAATCATGTCCTATGAGGAACGGTTAAAGGATCTGGGAATGTTTAGCTTGCAAAAAAGAAGTCTGAGAGGAGACTTAATAGCTGTCTACAAATATCTGAAGGGCTGTCACAGTGCAGAGGGATCAGCCCTATTCTCATCTGCACAAGGAAAGACTAGAAGAAATAGGATGAAATTGAAAAGATACAGATATTAGAAAAAATGTTCTGATAGGGAGGGTGTTGAATGAGTGGAACAGGTTACCACGGGAGATGGTGAGTTCTCCTTCAATGGAAGTCTTCAAAGAAAGGCTGGACAGACATCTGTCAGGGATGATTTAGTGAATCCTGCACTGAGCAGGGGGTTGGGCCCGATGACCCTGGAGGTCCCTTCCAACTCTATCATTCTATGATAGCACTTTTGGTTGCAGTATGTTGTTTATTTTTGTTTTACTATTATTGTTGTATATTAGATTATTTTCATACTGGCTTTCACTGCAACTACATTTTTCTAATAATATGGTGCAAATTATATATTTCAAAAACTAGCCAAACATGCATCACCCAATACTGCAGGGCAGGCTCAATCACCATATCCCCCAGTAGCATGCAGAAAGCCAGATTGTAATATGAAGGAGCTAAATGCTCAGTGCAGACTTATTGTAGCCACTTAACTCAACCCATGATTAAGGCAGGGGTGACTGCAGACAATATAATTCGCACATATGAACTGATACCAAAAATTCCAGCCATAGATAAGTGCACCATACCATACAGGAATACAACCCCTACTGGCTAAGCAGTGGATTTGGCTTCTTTTTCTGTGAGTTATGTATTTGTATATTTTTTCTGTCACTTTGATTTTATTTAAAAAGCTGCAGCTAATAAATATATTTGTTTTTACTGACCCAAAATCAGCAAAGTTTGACTACTTTTAGAAAGGAAGCAAATAAAATGAATTTATTTTTGTTAAACAGTGTTTTGTACCTTCTTACTCTACCTACGAGAAATCTTACCTTTATGCACTTTTATGCATCCAGCTCCTTGATGTCTGTTTATATGATGTCTCTTCCCTGAAATAAAGAAGATTTTAGACACTGAAGCCAACCTTTTTTCTTTGTTTATATATTGCTATTCTGCTGAAGCTGACGGTTTTCTTCTGTTCTGGGTTCCGTTTATTATCATTGCCTGGCTGTGGGGTCCCCGCTATAGAGGGTGAGCTTTATTTTTTCTTACCTCACACTTTTTTTTAGACAGCCTTCATAAATCTCCATATCTCCATCAGTCCAGATGTCCAAAATCGTCCGTGTCATTCAGCATTGGATTAGAAATCAGAAAATCAATTTGAGGACTGTCCCAGCAACCAAATAACATGTGCGCAGGAACTGAAAGAGCTTAACAAAGCTAAATGTGTAAATCACTGTACGTTGGTTGGACTTTTGGGTTCGTTGCTGTACTTTATGATGGACAAAGTGTTGTTTTTTTTTGTTTTTTTTAAGTGACGTGAATTCATAGAATTCGAGGTATTGATTTACTGACTCAGCTGACTCATGAAACACCATTGCACAACCAGACATTTGGCGTTTCGTGCGCAGTGTCAATACCGTAGTTTATGCCAGAGACCTATTTCTTATTGCATTTGCACTAATAAACTGGAAACCTTTGTTATCCATACGTTGGACGTGGACCCGGCATATTTTATATATACAAGGCTATCTTGGACCTCCTGAGGGGAGAACGAGCGTCTGAGCGCATCATTGGTTTCATGTTAAGTAGTTTATGTGGACATGTTTGAACAGTTTTACAACTAGTACCAAAAAAAAGAATGTATCGCTTTTTTCAACAAGATAGCGCAACATGCCACACCTCCCATTAATCACTGGCAGGGGGTCATGAACTAGCTATGGAAGAGCTAACTGTGAACAACGGGTTATGGCCACCATGTTCCCTGGACTTATCCACATGGGATTTTTTTCTATGGGTAAAGTAGTAATGTAAAGCAGAAAGTGTATGTCAATAATCCACATAATCTGGATGAATTGAAGAAAAACATCACAAACACTATCCACAGCATTACTGTTGAAGAGCTGCAGACAGTATCAGCCAACATGTTGTTACTTACCCATAGATGGATGGAAGTGAACAGGAAGCACTTCAAGCATCTGTTGTAAAATGTTGGTAATCAAAAAAGCTTTGGAAAAAACAATTCACTTCGCAGTATTGTCAGAGGCAGGCTATTTTTCCATGGGCCACCCTGTAAAATGCTATGTCAGTCTCAAAATGACAGCATTTCACAATTTGTACTGAAAGTGCAGAATTATGATGTTTTTTTCTAATAAAATTAACTAAAACAGTAAATGTTTAAGTCTAAAAATTTTAACAAACACAAATCGGTTGAATTACTCTGTTCATGTAATTTAGCATTGGAATCATCTAACTGGGAACTCTGCTGTATACAGAAAAGATGAGTCTGATGATTTTAATGGCAAAACCTGGTATTGTTATCTTTGCTTTAATGTAGATTGAAGCATTGTAATGGACACTGGGTTGGTGTCTGGATAGATGTGTCTAATTAATGTGAACTGTAGTCGAGGATATTGATTTTAAAGGGGTTGTACTACAATATTAAATTATCCCCTGCCCACAGGATGGGGGATAACTTGCTGATCGGTGGGGTCTCACCTGATGTGGAAAATAGGACATCAGTGTCCCCCTATCTTGTCTCTGCAAAAGGTCACTTCTTCCCCACAGTGACATTACTCTAAATGGAGAGCTGGCCGAGCATGTGCGAGCAGCACTCCATTCATGTCAATGGGAGTGCCGGAAATACCTGAACAAGTGCACCGCTTGGGTGCAGCAGTACCATTGAAAGTGAATGAAGTGCTGGTGTGCTTGCATGATCAGCACTTCATTCAATCTCCTCCTCACTGCAGAAGGTGCAGGGTCCTCACAGTGAGGAGTACAGGGGACTCAGATTTTTTAAAATCGGCAGTGATCCTACCTATCAGAAAGTTATACCATGTCCTGTGTATAGGGGATAACTTGTAATCTTGGTGCAACCTGTTTAATGCTCTAATTTCTATAAGATCACATGCACCCACAGTGGAGATGTTTGGATTTTTCCACAGCAAAAATCCGTTACAATGTGTAGTACAGCGTGATTCAAAAAGAACGGTGCAAAAGTGAAGCGGATTTCTTCATACATGAATTGTGATGCAACAGCCAGAATGATATGAAAAACTGGAACTCTTACTGCGCCTTACAGATATGTGATGTGGGCGCCGTTGGTGACACTAGAAGACATAAAACAACGCATCTCCGCTGCAATGGAATCGATAGCTGAGAATATGCCTGGAGGTGTCTGGACAGAACTGGACTACCGACTTGACATCTGCCATGTTACCAACGGCGCTCACATCAAACATCTGTACAATACATTAAAAACTTGATTTGAGAGCATGCCAAAATTCCCTGAAATGGTCTATTCTGCATATGTGTCCAGAATTTAACACTTGGAGACTTTTCAGTATATTTCAGATCATCTGTGTAGCAGAAAATATAGATTACAATATAGTTTTCCTAGCAGCTTACAAAGCATCATCTTCTCAACTATGATCGGATCATTATTTCTCTATGTAAGGGTCCTTTAACATGGGCAAATCAGCTGCGCATGCGATAAGCGCTGACCAACAATGAGCATGTGTACTGCAGTCTCAGAATTATTCAGCTCCCTGAATAGAACCCCTCATAAGAGCGCACCGTTCTAAATAAGCTCTTTTCTCAAACACATCTGATGCAACTAATCAAGAGCTTTATTAGTTGCATAAGGTGTGTTAGGGCTTTGTTGACTGAAATTTGATTGCATGCCAGAAATATTGATAAGGGAGAGTCCAGAAAGTCAAGGGAAGACATCATTGCCTTGTACAAATAATGAAAAGAATACAAAAGATAGCAAAAAACTGAATGTTCCTAGTGATATAATTTGAACGTTCTAAGTTAAAGCAACACTGGCTATATCACCTGGACATGCTATCAAGCTGTCACCGGCTGCCACCAGATTCTTGAGGAGGTAGGTGGTCAAAAGTCCTTAAGTAACAACAAAAGACCTGCAGCAAGATTTGGTGGCAGCAAACACTGAGGTTTCAAGCTTTACAGTAAAGGCATTTCTAAACGCTAAAGAAGTTTATGCCCGAACTCAAGACAATGACTCAACAGTACAAGAAAAGCGGGCCCTAATATGCTCAAAACCATATAAATAAGCCACAGAAGTTTTGGGATTCTGTTCTGCAGAGCAATGAAACAAAACGGGAACTTTTGGGGCATATGGATCAGCAGTATGTCTAAAGGAGGAAGAATGAAGCATAGAATGAAAATAGCACCTGGCATGACTGTGGCTTCATGATGCTCTTGGGCTGCTTTACTTCCTTTGGCACTGGAAACCTGCAGTATATGGAGGGCTAGATGGATTCAATCAAGTATCAGGAAATTCTAGGAGAAAACATTATTTCTTCTATGAGGAAAATAAAGCCTGGGCATCATTGGACCTTTGAACAGGACAATGATCCCAAGCATACCTAAAAGTCCACCAAGGCTTGGTTCTAGAAGATTCTTGAGTGATCATCACAGTTGCCTGACTTGAACTACATGGAAACTCTTTGGTGGGATTTCATGAAGGCAGTTGCAGCACACAAACCCAAGAATATTAGTGACCCGGAGGCCATTGTCCATGAAGAATGGGCTAAGATTCCTCAGGAACGCTATCAGGCTGCTGTCTGGTTATGCATCACAATTATAGCAGGTCATAACAGCAAAAGGTGCTTTACTAAGTACTAAAGATGCTTGTCATGAGGGGGTTAAATAATTCTGAGACTGCAGTGTAGTGGCCCAGTACACGCTTTCCTGGCCTCCATAATGTCATATATGTATGTATTGTGTTGATGCATTGTGCAGAAGTGTCTTGTCATTCTGTTATGTATATTGCACGGCTTCAGCAAATGAGAAGTTAATGTCTGCAAAGTGTGAGCTGACTGTAAATGTATCAATTTACGTCCTGTCACGTGCTATGAGTGAGGCTATAAATGTGAGTGATAGCGAGCGGGAAAAGGTTCTTCACCTGGGCTTCCATCTGAGAGGGTAAAACACAGAGGCACATGGGGGCACCTTCAGCCCTCATGGTTTGAAGATGGAAGAGGAGGAGAGATTTTCTGAGCGTAAGGATCAGCATGAACTGTGAGTGACCCCAGAGAGAGAGCGTAAGCGAGTTCTGAGTTTTTCCTACACAAGGCCCAGTGCAGAGGTACTCTTCTTCACAATAGTTCACGCCCAAGCGTCCTGAAGTCTGGGACCGCTGGGTGGAGGTATGCATCTAAAATTGTCACACACACAGAAGTCCTGAAGTCTGGGGTTGCTGTGTGGAGGTACTCATCTTCCAGATTGTCTGTATATATATTCCTAATTCTGCCTGCACTTGGAAGACTGTCTATTTTTGCCTTGTATCTGTGGAGTTGTTACCCAGTAAAGTTATTCTAGGCCCTGATTGTTCTCAGGGACCTGAGGTACTATAACATTGCCTGTGGCTCAGTTATTTTCCCGCCGATGTTCATGCCATTGGGTGCCAGAATGGTGACGTCACCCGTGACAACCCCTCCACCTGTTCTACTGTTTATTGGGCATCCCCATGTTGGGGGTGTCCGGAAGAGGCCCAGCGCTGCCCTGGTCTTGGCTGCATGCGTCCCTCCGGGAGGGAGCGTGGTAAGTGCCGCAGTGACAAGCGAGAATCTTTCCCTCCCAGCTCCTCAGCGTATGCCATGTGTCCAGGGTCACCCTACAGGACGCGGCAGCAGTATCATTAAAAGTGGTATTTTGTGATGAATTTGGATAAACCACTTGTTATATCAGTTATATTGAGCTGTTTAAATTGTTCTTGTTTGTTTTTTGCACACAGCTGAAAGTTTGTAAATTTGGCAAACAACCTAATTTGCAACGGGGATTAAACACTTTTGATTGCAACTGTAATTCGTTGCCTCAGTTTCAGATCTGAGTGGATATAGCTAATGTAACTAAATTCATTTCATGCTCTTGGTGATTCATGCCATTAGCATGCCTAGAAAATGTAACTTTATAGCGTGGAAACACATTGGGCACACTTAAAAACCCATAACTGACATTGGTCCAGTTTTCTTAAATAATTCCCAACTTGGACATTTATGGTATATCCACAGGAACTAATGTAATAGTCCAATAGATGCGGGTCCTACCTCTTGGTCACGTAGCTTTCTTCAGAGCTGACCTCCCATGTCCACCACAACTAGGCATGCCAGGAGTATGGAAACAGCTGGGCGGGTTGTCTTATGTATTCTACAACTCCAATAGAAGTGAATGAGAGTTAGGCAGGCCTCACATGGGTAATAAAATCTCGCACAAATATGAACCACATTCTTTTGAATGGAGTCATACACATGAGTGGTTTTCCTGCATGGCCCTGCAATGTGATGCTATGTGGGTAAAAAGTGCCCATTGTTTTCAACACCTCGGTGTTTCGGAAAAAACATACTTTGAAGTTTGACTCGGGAACTCAGTTCTGAGTCACGTACATTGGTCCAGTTTTCTTAAATAGTTCCCAACTTGGACTTGAAGATATCGAAGTCTTGATATGTCTGTGGTTTTCTGTAAGATCAGTCTTGTTTCAGGGAGGGTAAAGTAGCAAATGCACTATTTTTGAGACTCGACCACCTTCTTATGGATAATTTACAGCAAATCCTCGCCATAGGTTTTAATGCAGGGAATGAACTTCCTGGACATGAGTACTTTTACCTGGGTATTACATGTACATAGGCCTGTTATGTACTGTATATGGTGTTTGCAGGGGTGTAGTTAAAAGGGGTAGGCGGGGCATGTGCCCTGGGCATAATTAGGCACTGGCCTAACAAAGTTGGAAGCTAGCTGATTGCTGTAGACCCCACTGAACAAACGTCATCTGTTTAAGTGGCAACCACCTGACAGATGGGCACTTTACTACAGTGGGCCCAGTGTGACAGAAGAAAAGGATGGCACATGCAACCAGTGCTTGTCCAGCAATGAAATGAGAGAAACCAGGATCTGTGTGAAAACATTGCTAATGTAATTCACAGTGTGGGCAGAGAGTACCAGGGGAGTTGACTAGTACTATAAAGTACCGTGGGGGCCACAGGGTGATCACTCTTAACACTGGGGGCCACAAGTGGAGTACTTTACTACTGGGGCCACATAGGGGGCAATGTTACTACTGGGGACATATGGAGATTACTATTACTACTTACGATTATATGGTGAGGACTGTCACTACTGGGACCACAAAAGGAGAGTACTGTTATTACTGCTAGGGGTTACAATGTGAGCACTGTTATTGTGGGGGCCACAAAAGGGAGGCAGTGTCACACTGAATCTTTGCCCTGGGTGCAGGAAAACCTGGCTAAGTCTTTGATGTCTGTCAGTATTATTAGGGCACTGTATTTAGGCACTGTAAAGCTCATTAACCTGAACATTGAATTGCACTATTTTGTGCATAGTATGGGGACATGTGGCTTTACTGGAGAATGGGGAGTAGCCTAAATCCACCTTTCCCCATCAAAATGTGCCAACATTCTGGTGCAAAATCTGTTGGAAAATTAGGCCAACTAATTATACAAAGATAGATCAGACAATCTAAATATACGTGAACTTAATTACATTCACACGACTGTACTTTCACAGCATAGTATGCATGTGATGTACGGCCGCCTGACACACAGTGAAAGGAGTCAATGAAAGTAAATGGGCTTTCATTGATCCGTTCACATTAGCGTCTAAACACTGCATGTAGATGCATGCAAGAAATAGCAGCATGCTCTGTATTTCGGTATACCACACAGCGTGATCCCTATACTTTAGTATGAGCAGCGCAGGCAGAGCTGTCTATACGCAATACATTGTGTATGGGCGACGAAACAGATGCAACCCTGCTATGAAAAAGAACGGGGAATTAAAAAAAAAAAGACAGAGTTACAGTGCGTATGACCACATGCGTGAGATACACGGTCATGCACAGCACACTCACTGCCATACGTGGTCACACACAAACCGGTAAATTGCTGTGGGTGTCTATTTTATGCATACGGTCATGTGCATGAGCCATCACTGTGATAAATCTGGTGCATTTTAAGACTGTCTAGTCTAAGTTTGCACTCTCTAACTATTGGACAGTATTAGCAAATAAGCCTCGCTGTTTGTATTTCGTATTTTTTCATATTTCATTAGCAGTCTGATGTTTCTGCATTTTTTCCAACCAAAAACGAGGTAATCCACAAAATGATTGGTCCAGGGGTCTTAGTGAGAACTGATCTGTCCCTCGTGCAGATAAACCTACAAAGGGACTTTTGATATGGGACGGAATATTCTGTCACAGTATTGCGGGAAATTCCGTCCTGGAATTCCATGACAAAATCTGCACTGCTAATTGCGGATTTTGATGTGAAATTGCTGACACAATTCTGCTATTTTCAATTCTGCATTAAAGTCCCCATATTAGCAGTGCAGATTTTGGGGTTGAATATTCCACAGCTGTTGCGGAATATTCTGTCCCTATGTGAAAGATCCCTAAGGGTGCTTTCAGACGAGCGTGTGTGTACATAGGTGCGCACAAAACCACGCTTCTATTAAAATCATTGGTTCCCTATGGTGTGTTCACATGTCCGTGTCTTACAGGCATGCAAATGCACGTACCTGCAAAGTATAGGATATGTGTTACCATAGGTCTGTGGTGCGTGTCAATATTCCCCAGCTGTGAGTCCCCTTGTCACTGAACACTGCGACAGCGCTGTCACAGTGTTCAGTGACAAGGGGACTCCCTGCGGTGAGTAAAGAATCCCCTGCCACAGCTGTCACAGCTGTGGCAGAGGATCGCGATGCCGGCACCCCTGCAGTGATTTTCAGGGAAGGGCTTTAAATGTAAGCCCTTCCCTGAAAATCATCCCTAGTTAGTGTAAAAAATAAAAACCTCTTCGCTCAGGTGCATCTAGCAGCTTGAGTCCCATCACTGCTCTGAATCTCTTTAAGCAGGTGGGGGTTTCAAAGGGCTGTATCTGATTGGCTGAGCTCTCAGCCAATCACAGGCAGTGCTCAGCCATTCATTGAATGACAACTGAGCATTGCATGTAATTGGTCACAGCGCTCAGCCAATCACAGGCAGTGCTTGGCCATTCATTGAATTCAAAGCGCTACCCACAGAGATGTAGAAATCTTCTGCCACGGCTGACACAGCTGTGACAGCTGTGGCAGGGAATTCTTTACTCCCCTCGGGGAGTCCGCTCGTCAGTGCTGTCACAGTGTTCAGTGACAAGGGGACTTCCCGTAGGGAATATTTACACGGCAGTGGCGAAGAGGTGAGTATATATATATTTTGTGGGGGGGTTTTAATATTTTTTTTTTTACACAAACCAGGGATGATTTTCAGGGAAGGGCTCTGCAGGGGTTGTCGGCAGCCCATTGCTTTCAATGGGGCTGCCCACAGCAGCGCGGCTAATTGAAGGCAATGGGAATGGATCTGCATTCATGCGTGTTTGTGCACATACGTGGATTCACGGTTTTGTGTGCACCTATGTATGCACACGCTCGTGTGAATGCACCCTAAGACTGTGTTTTCATGCTGGAGTAACCACATGCATACAAAACCCCACCTGTCTTTGGTGGCCAATAGCCACACAAGTTTGGCAGTAATATTGCCCTTCTACTGGTAAAATCAAATGGCCATTGACGATGCTGCGTGGGCAGGGTTTCACCTGCGTGCAGTTACTGCACTGTAGCAGCCCACCATAAGGTAACCGTCACATTTCGTGGCTGTGCTGTGGTTATTTCCACGTTGGGTGAGAACCACAAAGCAAAACAACAGTTGGTCTTTCTGTGAATTGCTGTGATTTTGTGGCAAGTACAAGTGAAGCGCATGATTTTTTTGTTCTTCACCTGTGCTTGCTGTGAAACTGTGGCAATTTGCAGATCGAAATTGCACGCAAATAGAACAGATTGGTTGGAATGGGCATATTCACGTGGGCGTTTTTTAATTCAGACAGATTGTTCAAGTAAAACCAAAAACGGAACATGTCCTTTTTTTTATGCCGTATTTTCTGATGAAAATTGCTCACTAAAGGTACGTTAAAAAAATGGTTTGCACTTGTATGATGTGATTGCGATCCCCTTTTAACATGTAACCATGGGGACCATTAAAAAAAAAAGAAAACCAAAAGGTGCAGATCCTGTATACTTATTTTAGCATGCATAAAAAACTGATGGAAATCACGTAAAAAACAAATCACAAAATGCATGAAAATTGCACAAAAAATTGGATCTTTTTTTTACAAATTGCAATCGCCTGTGCGATTACAGCTGAAGGGTGCCATCACACTTGCGATTGCGATATCGCTGTGTTTTATTAACGCAAGTGTCAATGGGACTCTCTAATGTTAAAAATGCATCACACAAAAATCGCAAAGCACCAACTTGCGATGCGTTTTTAACATAAGAAAGTCTCATTGACATTCGCGTTAAAAAAAACGGAGCGATATCGCAATCGCAAGTGTGAGGGCACCTTAAGGAATCACAGTTTTGGTGTGTGGAAATAGCACCATTTTCTATGCATTGGTATGTGGTATCTCGTGTGTTTTTTTGTGCATGGGTGTCTTTTTAATGCGCATGTTGCATTGGTATTCACTGCATTTTTCACATGTGCAACAAGAGGAACCTGCAAGACGGGCAAAATTATGTCATTTTTTTTCACACTAGCAACAGACGCAAAAAATGCAGCAAACACACGTTATATACATATTTACTGCACTTTCTTAGCACTTTAATAGAACTGAATGGGCAATTTTGGCGTATTGAACGGGCATAAATATGGACCAAAACAGGACATGCTGCTATTTTTTTCACATGCTTAACATATGCACTTCAAAATTACAAGTCTGAATACGAAAATGCAAAGCAAGAGTTGATGTAAGCTGTAAATCAGTTTTCCCTTGGTCCTAACAGCAGCACAATTATGGGGAATTCTCACCCTACATATAATTAGGACAGATGGAAAATTGAATAAAATGCTAATTTAATTTAATTGACTCCACCTCTATCCCTATAAAGGGCTGCTGAGTCCAATTTGTCCTTGTGTAAGTTTAAAGAAAAATTATACATTTTCTCTTTTTATCATTTCTTTATTTTTATATAGGGGGGGAATTTGTTGTGCTGCTGTTAGGAAAAACAGATTTACAACTTAAATCAATTTCTCTCTTTCGTTCCCCGGCAGGACAATTAAGGGAAACTCACAAGAAGTAACCCCTAAAGAAGGAACCCCTACTGGATGGGGCTGTCTCTCTGAGCGACATTCAAAACTCAATGACCAAAAGTCGCCCGTCCGAATATCTTGAGTCCAGCCTGTAGTGGTTGGTAAAAGTATTGTGAGAGCTCCATGCAGCTGCTTCACAAATGTATTCTTATGGAATTGCTCGTCTTTCTGCCCGTGAAATTGAAATGGCTCACGTGGAGGGAGGTCTTATAAAATCTGGAGGATCTAATTTCTGAGAGATATAAGCTATTTTAATTGCCTCTCTTATCCGTCTACTTAGCATCACCTTAGATGCCTTCTTCACTATGTTTTTTGAGGAAAAGAGAATGAGTAGATTCTCCACCTCCCTAATCTACTGGGATCTGTTGAGATTAATCTTTAATCACCTGGATATGTCTAGAACATTAAGTCTTCTTTCCTCCTCAGAAGCAGGATCCAGGTAAAAAGCCGTGAGAGATATAACCTGATTCATATTTCTAAAAGAAGGCACTTATGGAGCAAAAATAGGAAGGCAACGTAAGAGAAATCAAAGTCAGATGAGGTTCTGATTCTGTAAAGGCCTGAACTTCTCCTACCCTTTGGGGGATGTAATAATATCCAACAGAAAGGTTGGCTTCATGGAAAGGAAGTCCTAATAGACCTCCTATAATGGCTCAAATGGTGGTAAGGATAGTCCTGTTAATACCACAGATAAGTCCCAATGAGAAATTGGTTTAATGATTGGAAGCTTTAGATGAGTTGAGCCTTTCAGGAACCTTCTAATTAATGACTCTTGTGATAATCACCTATTGAAGCATGCTGATAGAGCTGAAACATGTATTCTTAACGTGGAAAGGCTAAGGCCCTAGTCCAGACCATCCTGCAAGAAATCCAGAATATTGCTGAGTGATGGATTAGTATTAGAGATGAGCGAGTATACTCGCTAAGGCACATTACTCGAGCGAGTAGTGCCTTAGCCGAGTATCTCCCCGCTCATCTCTAAAGATTCGGGGACCGGCGCCGGTGACAGGTGAGTTGCGGCGGGGAGCAGGGGGGAAGGGGGGGGGAGAGGGAGAGAGAGATCTCCCCTCTGTTCCTCCCCGCTCTCCCCCGCCGCTCTCCGCCCCCCGCCGGCCCCCGAATCTTTAGAGACGAGCGGGGAGATACTTGGCTAAGGCACTACTCGCTCGAGTAATGTGCCTTAGCGAGTATACTCGCTCATCTCTAATTAGTATCATTCATTTGTTTATCTGTGCACCAGATTTAGAATATAATCTTTATCCTTACATAGGATCTGTTTGTGGACTCTGCTCTGGAATGTGCTAGAGTCTTCAGGACCACTTGGGATAGTCCTCTAGATCTGAATAGGGACTTGTCTACCTCCAGCCCATCAGATTGAAGCTTTTGAAGTGTGCACAAAGTTGTATGCGTTGTGACACCAAGTCTTGTATTGGGGGGAGGAGGGAAGTCTCCAATAACAAGCGTGACTCATGTATATGAGCTGGGTGAACCATACAGTCTTGGACCAAAATAGTATAATGGCTATCACTTTAGCCTGGTCTTGTCTGCTTTTCACTAATACTTGCAGTATCATTGGAACTGTAGGGAATATATACGCCAGCCTGAACCTCCATGGTATGGACAGAGCATCCTTCTGATACAGTGAGCAGAATTCATTCACCTTGGCATTTTGTCTGGTCGCCATCAGTTAAACTTCTGGCATCCCCTATCAGTGAGTGATCTTATGGAAGGTCTTGTTATTCAGGGACTATTCCTCCACTACCGTAAGACCCCAACCTATTTGATCCACCACTATATTGAGGGATCTATGTATGTGGACTGCTAACAAATGGAAAACATTTCTCTCTGTCCATGATATGATCATATTCACTTCCTTCTGAAGAGTCTGTGATCTAGTACTCCCCTGCTTGTTTATATACATTACTGACATTAAGTTGTCTGATCTTATCTTTACTACTTTTCTTTTGAATTGTGGAGTAAAATGGTAAAGGGCTAGTCAAATTGCTCTGAGTTCCCTGAGATTCTATGAGCAATGCCTTTCCTGAGTTGTACAAGTCCAGCGGACTGTTGTTCTTTAAAGATGAGCTCCCCAACCAATTTGGGAGGCGTCTGTGGTCAACACGGTCCAAAAAAGTTGAATTGTAGACCTCCTGTCCTTAAGATGAAAATAGCATCTGAGTGTGCAACAGGTCTGCCAGGATGGGGAGTATCTTCTATTCAGCCCTTTTTTGGTGTGATCCCACTCTTTCAGAAACTTGTTCTGTAGTCTCAGATACCTAGGTGCTTCTATAGCTGACATCATGATGTCTAAGGCTTTCATCAAGGTTCTTATGGTAACCCTTCTGGGCACCGTAAGAAATCTTGCTGCCTCCATTATTCTTGACTTTCTTACCACAGTAAGAGTGAGTAACATCTGACGAGAGACTATGATGAATCCCAATTTACTTTTCAACCTAAAGACTGGAGGATGTGGTTCTCAGATGGGTTTTCAGCACTTTGGCTGTACTGACCCTTAGTAACCAATCATCTAAATATGGCACAATTGAAATTCCCTGAATTCTAAGATTGGTGGCTACCATTGAAATGACCTTTGTGAATATGAAATGGGCTGTTGAAATGCCAAATGCTACGGCTATGAACTGTGCAAAAACTCTTCTCTGATCCAGACTGCAATTTAGAGGTATTTCCTGCAAAAACGGGCTATCGGAACATGTAGATAAACATCTTTGAGATCCAATGTAATCATGAAATCTCCTGGCTGGAGACTAGACATTAGTGATTTTATTGTTCCATCTTTTTAGTCTGATGTGTCAAATGAGGTATCTCATTATTATCATGCGTCAATCTCCAGATGGCCTTTGAATAAAAAAGATGGATGAGTAGACTCCAAGTCCTCTTTCTGTAACAGGTACAACAAAAAGCGGGCCTGTTTTTACAAATTTGTCAGTTAGCAACCATACAAAATCGATTATATAATCATCTTTGATAACATTTATAACCCAAGAATCCTGGATTAGAGTTTGCAGGAGAACCAACAGGAATCTTGTCCCTTCTCTTGATGCCATACCCTAATTTGGCATTAGAAATTGGGTTTCCTATTCTTGTTTTGACCTCTGGGTCTTTTGGAACCTCTCCTTTGACCTGAGCCATGCCAAATACATTCTTGGCTGTCACAATATGTGGTTGGATCTGCTCCTCTAGTTCCTCTTCCCTTGTTACGGGCTAGATGTGTTAAAGAGTTACTCTTTTTATCTGAGATGTCCTTCATAATATCATCAAGAACCAAATTATCTTCCTGGCTCATATGGTAACTGATAAATGATTTTTAGACATGGTATCAGCTACCCGAGGCCTAAGTCACAGAGCTCTTCTTGTGGCTGTTGATAAGGACATAGCTCTAGCTGAATATTTAACTTGCTGTGCTGAAGTATCACAAAAAAACCTGCAGCTAAATTTAAGTTTTTTAAAGATGATAATAGATTATCCCGTGGAACCCTAGCATCAATATCTTCTTGAAGGTGAAGTAAAAGTCTTCTTAAATTATGGGATACCTCGTTAAATACCACCGATACTGAGCACTAGACTGATACTGTAGAATAAGCTCTTCTATCGCACCTGGAAGGCCTGAACCATGTTTGGTAGGAACCACGGTGTGATGAGAAATTTTGTTGATTCCTATATCTACCTTTGAAGCAGGTCTTCCTGTTTCTAATGCATTTTCATGGCCTTGTCTAAGGTGTCATCCACTTTGAAGGCCCTGGGTTCCCTAGTGGTGGATGCTGGAGCTTCCCCTCCGTCAATGTGGTGGTCATATGACTGGATGTTCTTTAATTATTTATTTTCTCTATTGGAAAATACATTTTTTTCAAATTGTCTTCCTCCTCCTGAGAAGATTCTGAAGAATATATTTCATCCAGAACTTGCATCTCCTCTTTAAAGGACAGAGGTGACTGATCTAGTAGAATTCCAGGACCTTTTAAGGTGCTGTGAAAAGGAGTCTAAAATTATGCATAAATCTGTGAACAAACTTTTTTTTTACCCAACTCACAACTTCCTGGAAAGAAGGCTCCTCCATTGTTTCTGCAGGATGACAACATCTGCAATGGTTGTACTCATAAGAGTCTGGTAGGGGTGTATCACAATGTAAGATACCTACGTTTAGCAGTGGCTATACAACAGGAATACAAGAAAAGCAGGAAGGCTCACTAGGTAGCAGCACTGAGCTCACAGAGAGGCAGACTGTCTAATGCAGATGAACTTTATGCCTTCTAACCCGGAAGTACCACCTCCCTGAATATAAACACTGAAAGAGATTTTAAGTCACTTTTTGTCAGTTCTAACCAAAACCCAAGGGTACTGCCATCTTGTTGTGGACATCTACACAGCGGAGAGATCTTTTCACTACCGCAGGACACAGCAGGAGTGCTTCCCAGTATGGGCATAACTATAGGGGATGCAGGGGATGCGATTGCACCCGGGCTCAGGTACCTTAGGGGGCCCATAGGTCCTCTTTTCTCCATATAGGGCGCCCAGTAAAGCATTATAGTTGGGGGCCCTGTTACAGATTTTGCATTGGGGCCCAGAAGCCTCAAGTTAAAGGGGTTGTCCCGCGGCAGCAAGTGGGTCTATACACTTCTGTATGGCCATATTAATGCACTTTGTAATATACATTGTGCATTAATTATGAGCCATACAGAAGTTATAAAAAGTTTTTTACTTACCTGCTCCGTTGCTGGCGTCCTCGTTCCCATGGAGCCGACTAATTTTCGCCCTCCGATGGCCAAATTAGCCGCGCTTGCGCAGTCCGGGTCTTCTGCTGTTCTCTAAGGGGCTCCGTTTAGCTCCGTGTAGCTCCGCCCCATCACGTGCCGATTCCAGCCAATCAGGAGGCTGGAATCGGCAATGGACCGCACAGAAGAGCTGCGGTCCACGGAGGTAGAGGATCCCGGCGGCCATCTTCACCGGTAAGTATAGAAGTCACCGGAGCGCCGGGATTCAGGTAAGCGCTGTGCTGTTCTTTTTTTCAGTCCCTGCATCGGGGTTGTCTCGCGCCGAGCGGGGGGGTGGGGGGGTTGAAAAAAAAAAAACCCGTTTCGGCGCGGGACAACCCCTTTAAGCCTCTACTTCCCATTAAGATGCTGCAATCCCTTGTGTCTATGCATTTGGGAGTTAGGTACAGTAAATTCTATCTCCCCCCAGGTTTAAAAGTCCTGCTAATTCATTGCAAAGCATGGGCTTTGCAATACAGTAGGGGGAAAAATACTAAAAGGGAAAATAAAAACATTATGCTACTTGGAAAAAAATAAGACACACAATGTCTGATTCCCATCTGTCCTTGTCTGCATCGGACAGAAAACACAACAAGGCCAAAATGGGAGTCAGCAGCCATATATATAGGGGAAGAGGCAGAGTCAATTTAATTTAATTAGTTTTATTACAATTTCCATTTGTCTTATTTGTACACAGTGGCAGAAATACCCCATCATTGTGCTGCTTTGGGACAACAGGGAACAGTGTTTTCTATCCATAGTAAAAAATACGGACACAATATGGACAGAAAATATACCCGTGTGAAGGAGGCCTGATAATCATTCACAGGCAGCAAATGCTGTGGAATTTCCGCTTGCAGAATTGCTGTAGAAATTCCATAGCATTTACAGTACAAAGCAAATTAATGAGATTTAACAATTCTGCACACATCGCTGCTGTTTTGAAATCCGCTGCATGTCTATTTATGTTGCGGAAACTTTGCGTATTTGCTGCAGATTTTGTGCCATATCACAAAAACGCAGCTTATTCCGCAGCAGAAAATCCACACATAAAAGCGCAACTATATATACACAATGCTGCAACACAAAAACCGCAGCCAATTCTGCACAGCTCGGTAATTTGGCCCTTCTGCAGAAACGCAACAGAAACTCTGCAGCAGAATCTCTGAAGCTCAGACATCCTGTGTGAAGGGAGCCTTAACGGTAGACCAAGCCAATAGGATTCTGCAGCATCTGACAAACTCAGCTCCGCTATGTCAGTGCATTTGCAAATGTTTTGGTATAACAGACTGTACAAAGGAAGCCAATGCATATTGTCTAATTTTCTGTTCCCCCTATGGGAATCATAGCTTCTTACGTGGCATGATGAAGAATTAGAAATTGGTTTGTGAGCACACAGTGACAAGTTACAGGAGAACTGAGTTTTGCATCCAGATATATCGGTGGAGCTGACATGCTTGGGGGAAGAAGAATGATCCCCTGCAGGTGCAAACCGGAAAAACACATTCAAAGAAAGAAAAATGTGTTTTTTTTTCATTTTTTTTTACAATCATGAGAGTGAAATGCACATTAATGTAAAACGGTAAATAGGGAAGAAAATCAAAGGAATGAAGTTGATTGAAATTTATACCACGGGATTATCCCGAAGTACTTATCACTGTTGGCTCTCACACACCGCGCAGAATCCCTCGAGGAAATACATTAAATATAATTTCCTAAGCGTATCTTGAAAATGGCATTTCATGGAGTTCTCTCTGTCATGTTCTTACCCTATAAAAATAGAAAAACAGATTGTACCCTGCATGTGATTGAGTTACACTGACAAAGATGATTTTATGCTGAGATATTCATGTCTGGAGAGAATCGCATTTGCAAAGAAATTGACTTGTAGAATATACTGATTGCTGCACCGAATCGCGGGCAGAGTTAGGAAACAAGGAGAATTAAATGACTCCATATACCGCACGCTCGGATCATGTGCATTTCTAGCGCTAAGGACGGTTTGGAAACAGTCGAATGCATAGCTAAGCATTATAAATATCAACACATATCGAAATGGAGCTCTAGACTCCGACCTGAACGAGATTACGGGATTTTATCTGTGCTCGGAGTTACAACATTTTATTTGGGCTATTTTGGGTCTTCGGCGAATATTTTTTTCCACTAACACATTCCAAAGTTTATAAAGTTTTTTCGCTTGTGCAGAATGTACTGTTTTAATAATAATAATCTTTATTTGTATAGCGCCAACTTATTCCGCAGCGTTTTAACAATTAAACTTTTTTGCTGCCGTTTTCCTGACGTTTCTTGCAGTGTTTAATTACAAGGAAAAGACGCTGCTCCCATGGGCAGGCTGGCAAAGATTAGCCTGGGAGGTAAGCGCATAGCACCGGCCAGAGGCGTAACTTGAAGCTGCCGGGCCCCGATGCAAAACTTGTAACAGGGCCCCAACTATAATGCTTTATTCATAGTACTGGTTTCCCTATATGGAGAAGAGAGGCCTTATGGGCCCCCTAAGGCTCCTGGGCCGGGTGCAACCGCATCACCTGCATCCCCTATAGTTATGCCCCTGGCACCGGCCTATAAGTAGTGTCCATCCTTAGGGTACATTCATATGGTGGAATGCAGTTCCGTCTATAAAACTGCACTGAAGTTCACGGCTAAACTGTCACTTCTTCACATGGATCAGTCTGGAAACTTATTGAAAATTGCAAATGTTGATTTTGCCTATTGAGGGAGGTTTGAGACGAGCGTATGTGCGACTACGGAGCATAGTTGTGCGTGAACAGCTTTTTTCTTCCCCCTTCTTGGGCTTTTCAAACTCCGTGCCATAGTGCAGGTGTGTGAAAAAAACTGCGGTAATAGGATAGTCGTTAATAAGATAGGACAAGTCATATGTTTTCTCGCCCGTACAATTAACGAGCAACAATCCCGATCGTGTAAATGACATTTTCAGGGGTTAGGGCACAGTCACTAACTATACTCTTGTATGGGTATGTCCAATGTACCAGCAATCTGTTCACTTCTGCAGCATATACGTGGGAATTTATTTACAAACCCAACTCAGATGTATGGAATGGATTTCTGCAACATACAGTTGCAATAAAGAGTTTGGGAATCCTTCTGTACTAGCTGGATTTCTGGATTGGTTTCTAAGCAAAAGAGTTATTAAATGATGCAACAAGACAACCACCCAAAGCACAAAATTAAAGCACGGAAAACAAATAGCGGCATGTTCTATTTCTGTGCGGGTCTTGCACAGTGGTGAAGGGGCCGGCTCCGCTCTGCGCATACGCCGGCTGGCTGGCAGCCTGCGCATGGCAGAAAACACAAGACGCCAGGAGCAGGTGAGCCGCAGGCCTCTGCAGCGGCACGGGTCTGCATCCTGCTGCAAGGATCCGACCCTGCAGGCAGCCAAAGGCTGATTGAAAAAAAAGATTTGTATTTTGAAGTCACCAAGTCAGAGTCCTGAATTTAACCCTATCATGATGCCGTGGCATGACTTGAAGAAGGCAGTGCACACAAAGCATCCCAGAAATACTGACAAACTAAAACACATTTGCAAAGAGGAATGGTCTAAAATTCCTCCTCAACATCATGCAAATCTTATTTGCAACCACAGAAAACACTTGGCAGAAGTGATTGCTGCTAATGGGGCATCTGCGGGTTATTTAATTTAACCCTTTCCAATCCAATTTGTATCCTGGTTTTCCTAGGGGGCTTACTCTTTTTCTACTGTTATACAACGGCTTATCTGCTGGCAAAAGCCAGTACTGCATGAGGTGACACGTTAGATAGGCTCCGACAGCAGAGAGGCTTGCAATATACAATAAGAGAACCCCGACGGATGTCTTCCAACATCGGAGCTGTACAGCCTTAAATCATAATGTCTTCAGACGTCAGACAGTGGATTGGAAAGGGTTAAAGGTTAACTTTACCGTTACTTCCTGCATGTTTTACAGATTGTGCTCTTGGAGTGATCTTAGCAGGATACCTACTCCTAGGGATTTCATCCTTTATTTTTTCAATTTGTAGATAACATGTCTAACCATGAATTGATAGGCATCTATATCTTTAGTAATGGTTTTGCAGCCTTTTCGAACCACATCCATCTCTACAATGTTCTATGAAAGTTGTGTGCATCAAGGCATGGTTCACACTAACCAATCTCTCTTGAGTACAACACACTTGTCAGTAACCAGGCTTTGTGTGCTTTTATTTAATAGGCAAAACACCTGTAAAACCCACACTTCCAATCTCATATCTTTAATTTGAAACTCCATTCGCCATTTAGGTCTTGGAGAAGTCATTAACACAGAGGTTCATTTTCTTTCTCTCCCTGCACTGCGGATGTTCCCTTAATTTACTGAATAACAGACACGAATGATATAACTGTTTGCATGTTAATTTGTTTATTTAGATTGTGTTTGTCCATAATTGTGATAATAATAAATCAGACCACAATTTATTAGTAATCAATTAAGACTGCCTGTCCATGGCTGTGACGGAATATTGCTAGCGATACTCCGCCGCGGGAGAGGAGGAGGAGCACTGACAGGTCTCCGTGATGAGCCTATCGAACAGATAGGCTCAACGCGGAGAATTGTGGAAAATTGCAGCATGCCACGATTTTAATCCCGTGTGCGGAGAATCGCTAGGATTCTCCGTTCATGGATGTCAGGCTGCGCTTTCCATTGTTAGCTTATGGAAAGCTTTTCATAGCGAGATCCGTGGGCGATTTATCGTAAGCAGATCACAGCCCCTGGACAGGCAGCCTAAGATTATTCCAAAGGGCTTACTTATTTTTTCTTGCAACTGTAAATCTACCACCTGTATATATACATGTATGAGGGGAATGTGTTGTCACATAGTACCTCAGCTCTTTCTATATATAAGCTTTACCATTACTATACAAGCTTTACCATTTCCAATTTCTCGATGGTCGCAGCTCACTAGTATGTTGAATGATTGTCAGTCTTTGTAGTCATTAGTGTAAATAATCGTCTTTAAGGTGGCAGTATGCCTAGAGGACTCCTATACGTCTGCTTATACGCCATATTGGCTCCCGGATAATTCCCTGCTTTAAACATTATAATGCAATAGCATCCATATAAAAGATATCCCAGAGACATACAGCAGCGGATATTTCTATGAAAGCCCAATAAGAAGAAATAATAGTGCACATGACTTCTAAGATGTAACCTTCAGATTAATTAGTCTGTCTCTTTCTCTGTAATATCCTGAGGTTTATTCATATGTCAGTTTTATTTATTCAGAGGACACTTTACTCCAACACTAGTAGCCATTTCTCTTCACAGGAAAACATCCTGCTGAGAGCACAGCTGTTAAACGATAATGAAGAGCTCCACATTCCGGATCTCAAGGGGTGTCTAATTAGGAGGAGCACCTAGACTTGCTGCCATGTAAAAGCTATGCAATATTCTCAGGTCTGACTTTGACAAGAGACAGCGCTAAGATGCTTAGAGAACGGAAACTATTAGGCTTCCTTCATATTACTCTGCAGCGTTTTTCTTGGGGCTTGTAGAAAATGCAATGGATTTCATGCATTGTTTTTACAAGCATTGTTTCTGTGGCTTCTTTTTGTTCATAGATTTTCTTTACATGTTATTTTTTTCTATAGAGAAGTCTATGGATTATGGATAAAAATACTACTAGAGCGTGCTGGGGTTGGAAAAAAAAGGCAAAAACAGTAAAAAAAAATGCACAACCCCCCCCCCCCCCACAAGAAATACACAGTTTATAGCAGGTGAGGAGGCGGAAGAGGAAGAAGAAGGGGGAGGAGGAAAGGAGAAGGAAGAGAAAGAAGGAGGAGAAGTGGGGGGGGGGGAAGTCTCTTGTGGATCAGTGGTCAGCACTGTTGGCTTGCAGCACTAAGCTCCCAGTTTCAAATCTGACTAAGGCCTCATTCACTCATCAGCATTTTTACGCGGCTAATTCTGAAGCATTGGATTCCAATGTATTCATTCAGATAAGCGATTTTTAGCTGCAAAAAAAACGTTGTGCCAGGAATTATAGGACATCAGCGACTGAATACGGTGGCCAATTTTATACGCAGCTGGAAAAGATGGGTCTTGCTCTATCTTTCGACCGATATATACTGGCGGCTCCCATAGACTCCTATGGGAGCTGCAAAAAAAAGGGAGGGGGAGGCAGTTTAGCAGCGTGCAATGCTGGAAAATGATGACAGGTGCTTCTATTTAGCCATTAGAAGCCAGTCCAAGGATTTATGCCACCAAAGGGTTTTCCGGGCTGTGGCATATATTTTTGTTAATACGCGCACAGCCGGTCGTGTGAATAGACGAGAAAAGGTGAATTTTGGACACGACTTGATCATGGCAATTCTTCATTCACGTGAAGACCATAGGCGTAGCGTCAGGGGGTGCTGGGGTCGCCATGGCGACCCGGCCCCTGCGCTCAGGGGGCCCCGGGGCCGCCCTCCGCCATACCCACATGCACATTCAGTGCATTAATGGCTGCCCCCCCCCCCGCATGATGCAGCAGCTTGAATGGCCAGCCTGAGAGGAAAAGCAGGGAGGTACTCACATGGGCCGGCAGGGGAGGAGGTCACATGGGATGGCAGGGCACAATGATCATGTGATCATGTGCTGCCCCCTGCTTCCTGTTGCACGGAAGCTCTGAGTTTACCTCTCCTGCTGAGTTTACCTCTCCTGCTGCTGCTGTCACATGGAGGAGAAGTGGACCGAGCCCTGGGGTAAGTGTATATATGTGTGTGTATCTGTCTGTCTCCCTCATCTATCTATCTATCTATCTATCTATCTATCTATCTATCTATCTATCTATCTATCTATCTATCTATCTATCTCTCTCTGGTATAAGTTACACATCTCCCTGAATTTACTGTATTTATTTTCACCCTTTACACACAATTTAAAAACGCCTCAAAACCGCATGCTGTTATTATGCTCCTTTAGGGTGACTACCCACTAGAGGTTTTTTTCACAGCGAAATTCGCAGCGTTTTTTTTTTCTGCAGGAGTCTATGGGACTTGTAATGTTAAAATAGCGATCACGCAAAATCGCAATTTACCGCGAAATCGCGTTTTTGCGCGATCGTGATTTTAACATTACAAGTCCCATAGACTCCGACAGAAAAAAAACACTGCGAATTTCGCCGTGAAAAAAAACTGTAGTGGGCAGTGACCCTAATACCGTACGCGGTCTTTAAATACTGCATGCAGGTTTTTTATGTGTCTTAATTGTGGTTCTAAAGTACAACAAAAACATGACCCCCCTAAGGCCGCTCACACACGTGTTCAGAAAACGCAGCTTGAAATCGTGGCATTTTTACCGGAAATTCAAGCAGCCTTTTCGATCACAGGTTACAGCGTCTGACGGCACTTTTTAATGCACCCCATCATTGTGATGGGTGAGGAGGTGTGTTAAAAACCACGAAAACGCAAAAATAGAACAGACAGCTCTCGAAAATCACAGTGTCAGAAACACCGCGTTCGAGCGCAGATTTGAGTAACCTCATTAAAATCTATGGGAGTGTTGTACCGCGGTTAGTACGGCACTCGGGGCGCTGTGCTAATAACAGTAAAAAGAGGTGTGTGTGAGAGTGGCCTGCGGGGCTACAAACAAATTTTCATGTTCAGGAAATGCGTCATGTTTGGAAAGATTACACCAAGGGGCCAATCATGTATGCAGCACGATCTAGGTATGGGTACGGGGGAGTGTGGAGTGGAGGCCTGGAGGGGGGGGGGGGGCCCAAGCTGAACTTTTGCACCCGGGCGCCTGAGCCTTTAGGTACGCCCCTGGTGAAGACGCTTTGCTTGTGTGAAAGAGGCGTTAGGGTAACATCTGTATGAAGTTTGTATGTTCTTCATGTGTGAGTTTCTTTCCATACTCAGAAAACATACTAATAGGTGAATACAGATTGTGAGCTCCAATGGGGACAGAAAATATCAAGTGATATAAAGTGCTGCATTATATGTATGTGTTATATAAAGGTGATGAAAGAACATACAGACTACATGCAGAGGTTGTTCTTGGACCCCAGCACTGCAAAGCAATAATGCTAACCACTGAGCCAAAGGAGAAGCAACTCCTCCTCATGAAGTCATGATTTGCACTGAAATTCTTTTTCAAAAAGAACATTTTAAAAGTTCCCTCATCTCAAACTAAAGAATTTTACTAAAATCTGTTACTGCAATATTTAAATGTGTAATATTAATATGATAGCTAGAGATGAGCGAGCACCAAAATGCTCGGGTGCTCGTTACGCGAGTCGAACTTCCCGCGATGCTCGAGGGTCCGTTTTGAGTAACGAACCCCATTGAAGTCAATGGGCGACTCGAGCATTTTTGTATATTGCCGATGCTCCGCTAAGGTTTTCATTTGTGAAAATCTGGGAAATTCAAGAAAGTGATGGGAACGACACAGAAACGGATAGGGCAGGCGAGGGGCTACATGTTGGGCTGCATCTCAAGTTCACAGGTCCCACTATTAAGCCACAATAGCGGCAAGAGTGGGCCCCCCCACAACAATTTTTACTTCTAAAAAACCCTCATTAGCAAGGCATACCTTAGCTAAGCACCACACTACCTCCAACAAAGCACAATCACTGCCTGCATGACACTCCGCTGCCACTTCTCCTGGGTAGCATGCTGCCCAACCACCCCCCCCCCCCCCCCCGCACGACCCAGTGTCCACAGCGCACACCAAAGTGTCCCTGCGCAGCCTTCAGCTGCCCTCAAGCCACACGCTGGCCTCATAGCCACACCACCCTCATGTCTATTTATAAGTGCGTCTGCCATGAGGAGGAACCGGAGGCACACACTGCAGAGGGTTGGCAGGGCCAGGCAGTGACCCTCTTTAAAAGGGGCGGGGCGATAGCCCACAATGCTGTACAGAAGCAATGAGAAATCCAATCCTGTGCCACCTCCGTCAGGAGCTGCAAACGTGGGCATAGCAATGCGGAATCCATGTGCCACACCGTATTCATTCTGTCAAGGTGTCGCATAGCTCAATCCACACTGCAAGGGGAAAGCCGTCAGCGCTCTGCCCCCTACCCAAGTCAGTCAGTGTCTTTGTGCCAGACAGGTCAAACACTGCAATGGGAACTAAGTTTGCACCAACAGCATAGGTGGGTCCTAGGAAACCCAAGACATGAACAAGCGGCCAAACATGGCAGACTTGCACCACGCCCACGGCATAGGCCACGGCCCACAGATTCAGCAATCCTAGGCTGGAAGCGGACTTTCACTGCACCCAGGACATAGGCCTCTGCACAAACCCTCAGCAATCGCGTGCCTACAGCGGACTCCAATGCTACCGTAGCTGTGCATGTCTCATCAGCACTGTATTGCTCCTGTAGTTTGTCCCAATGCAGTGCCCCGGATAGTAGAGCTAACGTCCGATTAAATACAGGTGGGCTTCGGCCCACACTGCATGCCCCAGTCAGACTGGGGTTCTTTATAAGTAGACACAGGCAGGTACAACTCCGTGTGGACCGACAGCATGGGTGGGTCCCAGGAAGCCACCGGCGTTACATAAATAAATCCCATTGCATTGCCCAGCACGGCTGAGGTAACGTCAGATTAAACGCAGGTGGGCTTCGGCCCACACTGCATGCCCCAGTCAGACTGGGGTTTTTAATACATAGACACTGGCAGATACAAATCCCTAGTGTGAAGTCCGTGTGCACCCACAGCATGGGTGGCTCCCTGGAACCCACCGGCGGTACATAAATGTATCCCATTGCAGTGCCCTGCTCAGCAGAGCTAACGTCAGATACAATACAGGTGGGCTTCGGCCCACAGTGCATGCCCCAGTCAGACTGGTAATATGTACCTTAACAGTAACCGCGTTGGTGGGAATGTGGTCACGACTGCGGACCTAGTAGCGCAGTTTTATTTAGTTGGTTTTTGGAATGTGGCCATGATTAAGTGGGCCGTCCCTTTCACATTTCAGTAGTTGCAGTACAGACAAGGCCCCAGTTACATTTATGTAGCAAAAGTGTAGGCCAACCCCACACACCTTGCTGTACCATGAGTGCAGGCGAAGCCCATAAAAATTACTAGGGTTACACTGTAGGCGAGGGCCCAAAAAAATTGGTGTACCAACAGTACTAATGTACCTCAGAAAAATTGCCCATGCCCAACCAAGAGGGCAGATGAAACCCATTAATCGCTTTGGTTACTGTGGCTTAATTTGTAACTAGGCCTGGAGGCAGCCCAGTTAAAATAAAAATTGGTTCAGGTGCAAGTTTCAATGCTTTAATGAGAATTGAAACGTAAAAACATTGTTTACAAAAGTAATATGACTGAGCCTTGTGGGCCTAAGAAAAATTGCCCGTTCGGCGTGATTACGTGAGGTCTCAGGAGGAGGAGCAGGAGGAGGAGGATGAATATAATACACAGATTGATGAAGCTAAAAGGTCCCCGTTTTTGATGGTGATAGAGAACGATGCTTCCATCCGCGGGTGCTGCCTACGTATTGTTTAGGTACCGCTGCTGTCCCCTGTTGGAGAAGAGAAGTCTGGGGAAATCCAGGCTTTGTTCATCTTTATGAGTGTAAGCCTGTCGGCACTGTCAGTTGACAGGCGGGTACGCTTATCCGTGATGATTCCCCCAGCCGCACTAAACACCCTCTCTGACAAGACGCTAGCCGCAGGGCAAGCAAGCACCTCCAGGGCATACAGCGCGAGTTCAGGCCACGTGTCCAGCTTTGACACCCAGTAGTTGTAGGGAGCAGAGGCGTCACGGAGGATGGTCGTGCGATTGGCTATGTACTCCCTCACCATCCTTTAACAGTGCTCCCGCCGACTCAGCCTTGACTGGGGAGCGGTGACACAGTCTTGCTGGGGAGCCATAAAGCTGGGAAAGGCCTTAGAGAGTGTTCCCCTGCCTGCGCTGTACATGCTGCCTGATCTCCGCGCCTCCCCTGCTACCTGGCCCTCGGAACTGCGCCTTCTGCCACTAGCGCTGTCGGATGGGAATTTTACCATCAGTTTGTCCACCAGGATCCTGTGGTATAGCATCACTCTCGAACCCCTTTCCTCTTCGGGTATGAGAGTGGAAAGGTTCTCCTTATACCGTGGGTCGAGCAGTGTGTACACCCAGTAATCCGTAGTGGCCAGAATGCATGTAACGCGAGGGTCACGAGAAAGGCATCCTAACATGAAGTCCGCCATGTGTGCCAGGGTACCTGTACGCAACACATGGCTGTCCTCACTAGGAAGATCACTTTCAGGATCCTCCTCCTCCTCCTCAGGCCATACACGCTGAAAGAATGACAGGCAAGCAGCATGGGTACCCTCAGCAGTGGGCCAAGCTGTCTCTTCCCCCTCCTCCTCATGCTCCTCCCCCTCCTCCTCCTCCTCCAAAACGCGCTGAGATATAGACATGAGGGTTGTCTGACTATCCAGCGACATACTGTCTTCCCCCGCCTCCGTTTCCGAGTGCAAAGCGTCTGCCTTTATGCTTTGCAGGGAACTTCTCAAGAGGCATAGCAGAGGAATGGTGACGCTAATGACTGCAGCATCGCCGCTCACCATCTGGGTAGACTCCTCAAAGTTTCCAAGGACCTGGCAGATGTCTGCCAACCAGTTCCACCGTGTGGGCACGTCGCACAGCAGTCGGTGCACTGGCAGATTAAACCGATGTTGCAGGGTCCGCAGGGTGGCAGCGTCCGTGTTGGACTTGCGGAAAGGTGCGCTAACCCGGCGCACCTTTCCGAGCAGGTCTGACAAGCATGGGTAGCTTTTCAGAAACCGCTGAACCGCCAAATTAAAGACGTGGGCCAGGCATGGCACGTGCATGAGGCTGCCGAGCTGCAGAGCCACCACCAGGTTACGGCCGTTGTCACACACGACCATGCCCGGTTGGAGGCTCAGCGGCGCAAGCCAGCGGTCGGTCTGCTCTGTCAGACCCTGCAGCAGTGCCTCTTCTCTCCTAAGCTGAGTAGTTTCAGCACGGCCTGCTGACGCTTGCCCACCGCTGTGCTGCCACGCCGCGCGACACCGACTGCTGGTGACGTGCTGCTGCTGACACATCTTGATTGCGAGACAGAGGTTGCGTAGGAGGAGGAGGAGGAGAGTGGTTTAGTGGAGGAAGCATACACCGCCGCAGATACCAGCACCGAGCTGGGGCCGGCAATTCTGGGGGTGGGTAGGACGTGAGCGCTCCCAGGCTCTGACTCGGTCCCAGCCTCCACTAAATTCACCCAATGTGCCGTCAGGGAGATATAGTGGCCCTGCCCGCCTGTGCTTGTCCACGTGTCCGTTGTCAAGTGGACCTTGGCAGTAACCGCGTTGGTGAGGGCGTGTACAATGTTGCGTGAGACGTGGTCGTGCAGGGCTGGGACGGCACATCGGGAAAAGTAGTGGTGACTGGGAACCGAGTAGCGCGGGGCCGCCGCCGCCATCATGTTTTTGAAAGCCTCCGTTTCCACAAGCCTATACGGCAGCATCTCCAGGCTGATCAATTTGGCTATGTGCACGTTTAACGCTTGAGCGTGCGAGTGCGTGGCGGCGTGCTTGCGCTCAAACAGTTGCGCTAGCGACGGCTGGACGCTGCGCTGAGAGACATTGCTGGATGGGGCCGAGGACAGCGGAGGTGAGCGTGTGGGTGCAGGCCGGGAGACGGTAGTGCCTGTGTCCTGAGAGGGGGGTTGGATCTCAGTGGCAGGTTGGGGCACAGGGGGAGAGGCAGTGGTGCAAACCGGAGGCGGTGAACGGTCTTCGTCCCACCTTGTGGGGTGCTTGGCCATCATATGCCTGCGCATGCTGGTGGTGGTGGCTCCACGGCTGATCTTGGCGCGACAAACCTTGCACACCACAGTTCGTCGGTCGTCTGCACTCTCAGTGAAAAACTGCCAGACCTTTGAGCACCTCGGCCTCTGCAGGGTGGCATGGCGCGAGGGGGCGCTTTGGGAAACAGTTGGTGGATTATTCGGTCTGGCCCTGCCTCTACCCCTGGCCACCGCACTGCCTCTTCCAACCTGCCCTGTTGCTGCACTTGCCTCCCCCTCTGAAGACCTGTCCTCAGTAGGCTTAGCAAACCAGGTGGGGTCAGTCACCTCATCGTCCAGCTGCTCTTCCTTTGAATCCTCTGTGCGCTCCTCCCTCGGACTTACTGCCCTTACTATTACCTCACTGATAGACAACTGTGTCTCATCGTCATCGTCCTCCTCACCCACTGAAAGCTCTTGAGACAGTTGCCGGAAGTCCCCAGCCTCATCCCCTGGACCCCGGGAACTTTCCAAAGGTTGGGCATCGGTCACGACAAACTCCTCCGGTGGGAGAGGAACGATTGCTGCCCAATTTGGGCAGGGGCCCGAGAACAGTTCCTGGTTACTGAAAGCACAGTGCAGCCAGGAAACAATTATGCGCAAGGCTGGATATTAGTCAGCGACTACTACCCCCAGCACACACGCCGTAAACTGAAGACGGTCACAGGCCGGCCAAATATAGTATTTTTTCCACTTTTTGGGAAAAAGCCCCCTTCCTGTGATATAGCCTGTATATGGAGTTCCCTGTTGGAGGATGACTGTGGTTACTGAAAGCACAGTGCAGCCAGGAAACAATTATGCGCAAGGCTGGGTATTAATCAGCGACTACTACCCCCAGCACACACGCCGTAAACTGAAGACGGTCACAGGCAGGCCAAATATAGTATTTTTTTCCACTTTTTGGGAAAAAGCCCTCTGCCTGTGATATAGCCTGTATATGGATTTCCCTGTACCACTGTCCCTGCCCCAGCTGTACTGCCCCTATACTGAGTAAAATGACTGCAGACTGAGGACGCTATGATCTGCACGCCCGATATAGAAAAAAAAAAAAATTGTGCAACACTGCTAAAAGCAGCCTCAACAGTACTGCACACGGTCAGATGTGTCCCTAAGAAGGACCGTTGGGGTTCTTGAAGCCTAAAATAACACCTAACACTCTCCCTATAGCAGCTACAGCATCAGCAGCACTTTCCCTGATCTCTCTCAGCGTGCATCTGCGGCGAGCCGCGGGCAGGGCAGATTTAAATACTCGGGTGTCATCTGATCTCCCCAGCCACTCACTGCAGGGGGGTGGGATAGGGCTGGAATGTCACAGGAGGAAGTTGTAATGCCTTCCATGTCTTTCTATTGGCCAGAAAAGCGCGCAAATTTCTCAGGGAAGGAAATGTAATGGAGTCGAGCACCGCGTGGTGCTCGTCTCGAGTAACGAGCATCTCGAACACCCTAATACTCGAACGAGCATCAAGCTCGGACGAGTACGCTCGCTCATCTCTAATGATAGCCAATGTGATAACTAGCAAAAGTACAAATCACTTTATTCACATAAAATGATAATTTTGTAATGAAAATTTGTTCTGAAGTGCTGGCCACTATGGGTCTCCCTTCCTTTCAATTTGCTGTCAATTTATTGCCTGTTGTCAAGTGGCATCTATCTCTATTAACAGAGATAACAAGACAGGAAGTGAAGGAGGATGGTGACTCATGCTGCCCACAGAAATCTATGGAGAGGAGGGAGGAGGTAAGAGAAGGAGGCAAATATAGATGTGGCTATAGCTGCTAAAGGCCCATTTACACAGGACGATTATTATCGTTACTAGTTGTTGAAAACCTTCTGCTCCCGTGGGAGTTTATATGATAGTTGTCTCGCTTAAATGCATGCAGCGACTAAATGACTGAGCAAGAGTTGTTGCATGCAGAAACCTGAACAATTATTTGTTCAAATCAGAACAACCGTCTGCTTACTGTGAATGGAGGCGGGCGGATAGAGAATGCCACACAGCCGTCCCGCCCCCATGATGGCTACGCTCTGAATGAGCGAGCTTCACTGGGACACACTGTCAGGCATCATTTGCCCTACAGTATGTCCCGTGTAAATGGGCTTAACTGTTAACTAATTGCAGCTAACAGAACAACATCCACACTGCAATATTTTTCTATTGTCCTCCCTGCTGATGTTATTTATGTGTATATGCTACAGAATTAGAAAGCAGAATCTGCTGATTTCTCCATGTACAGAAGATATCGTAGCAGCAGTTTCCACCCAGCAACTCGTGGAAAATTGAAAATGACAGAAAGAGCTTATAGAGGGGATATTGGAGAAAAATGCAGGACACAAGTCATATAATGTCACATATGGTGTTATTTGTTATGTGAACACAAGGTAGTTCATTCTGAAACATCTCCTAAAAGTATGTGTTAAATCTAACACAGAAAAGTGTGTTTATAAGAAACCTGATGCTAGATTTCATGGTATATCTGGTCTAAAAATAATTGTGCAGCTGTATTCCAACTAGTATGCATCCTGCCATGAGTGCTCATACTGTATTACAGTGCAGTATAGCTAATGGATTCATTATGGAGGTCTTGTAGCTGTCAGCTGGTCTGTGATTATCCTCCAGATCAACCACTGCATGTTCCTCAAGGTCTATGTGGGTCATTATTACCCATTTTAAGGGTCACTCTGGTAATTATTTTTTCATTCATTATGTAGCTATCCTCCCAGTATATATATGTGTTAACTTGGTGAGTTACTCTCTTCCATCCGAAACTTCCAGCCTACTTTTCCTCAGATGGTCATGTGATTTCAATTCTGATCAGCTCAGATCAACTTGGGTTTATGCTGTCTGAAGCTAGTCAATTTCTTAGTTTATGTCATGTTGTTGCATGAATGCTACCACAGAAACTGCTTAGAGGGGGATACAGGCACTCTTGTCACAGTTACTGATGATGATCACAAAGCTCCTGTCGCACAGTTATAATTGAGGAGATCATAGTTCATCCTCCTGACTGTATACTTATGGTCCATAGCTTATTTAGGTGAATATAGAAGGTAATGATAATTAAACTTCCCCCCGCTAGCAGGCAGAAATGGTATAGCCTCTAGCTAATTATGCGCTGATGCATTGTGGTATAGATTAGAAAGTGAAAAAAATAAATCACACTGTAAAGATGGTGCCTGATAAGCATCACAGAGGAGGTTGCACTGCATGGAAGTGGCTACAATACACAGAGATCTCCAGAGTGCGACAGGCAGAAAAAACTTGCATTTGTCTGAGTGGCCCTTTAATTACTTCACCTAATATAAAATAAGGTAATTATGTAAATTATGGCTGAAAATACAAATTAACAATTGGCAAAAATGGTTGCAGTTTGGCAAAAAGAAAATATTTAAATTTCGCCGTACTGTAAGTGCCGAGTATTGCATATGTCAAATGTGGGCCAGTTACAATCTTCCATTGCCGTGTGGAGATCAGGGTTATTAGAAATCTGCTTTTTGAAGCACTATTGTTCGAGGCCTACCTTCAAAACTAACTGTTAGGGAAATCATCAAAAGGATTTAATAGTGTTTCATTGTCCTTTCCGGATTGTATGTGAGAAGTTGTGTACGCAAATCACTGACACGACACCAGCTAGTATCATATGACAATGAAGCTCCACTGACTTTAATACAAGGCAGATTAGGGTGGTGAAGGCTCATTTAGATGAGATGGTGCTTTTGTGCAGGAACGGGTATCGTTGCTTCACAGCAGAGAGGCTGCAAGTGATTTCTCTCCTCGCGCTCCCCCGCCCTTCTCCATTCACCTAACATAGCGGCCATTCAGGTCTGAATTGCTGCTATTTACATTGAACAATCATCATTCAGAATGTTATGCAGCTTAAAATTCTGAACAATGTTCATTCAGTGTAAATAGCAGCCGTTTAGTACTGAACGGCTGCTATGTTAAGTTAATGAAGAGGGGCCAGGGAGCGCGAGGAGAGAAATCTCCTGCAGCTTCCCCGCTGTGAAGCTATGACACTCGCTCCTGTGCAAAAGCATGTGAGTGGGTACTTGTGGGGACAAGTGTTGGGCATCGTTTTCTAAATGGGCCTTTATGATCTACACAATTGGCTTAGCTTGTAATGACTCTAATGATTAACATATGTTAATGCTATCTCAGGACATTCCTAAGCCAGGAAAAGATATGGGGGAGTATAAGCCTGCATCTAATACATACTAGTGTAAAACAGAAACATGTTAACCATTTATATGCTAGCTATTCACTAAGAAGGAAGATATACCAATATCTATCTATCTACGAGACTCGTATCTATCTATACACACGCTTACATAGGCTGATGTGAGAAACATATGAAAAGAGAATATACAGTATACAATAGAATACATATATTAGTACTATAACATAACCTTGATAGTAAAGACAGTACTGTGTTCTTTGAATGCTCAGACCTAGAGATGCTAATAAAACCCCTCATACATTCATAAGATCAGTAGCCACACAAAAGAGGCTCACGAGCTACATGTGGCTTGCAAGCTGTAAGGTTTGCAACTCATGTCTGCCACCCTCTTGCAGTTCCAGGTAGCCGCAAGCATCATTCTGCTATTCCTGTGCTTATGGACCCTATCTGTCTGTTTTCATCCAGCACTGAGAGGGTTAACCAGTCCTGTGGCTCTCAGCTCAGCTGAGGGATTAATGGGCAATCACTTTTGCATTTATTCTGAGCTGATGCACTTCCTCCTTGCCTTAGTATTGGTGTGCTTTCTTCTGTGTCACGCCACTGCTAGGTCTTCTATCTCTGGACTGTTCAAGTCTATTTTTGACCTTTATCTGTTTGTCCCATTTGTTTCTTTGCATTGTGCTCTGCATCTGTATGTGTGTCCATTTCCTTTCTGTCTGTGCTTCATTCCCACCTCTGTAGTAGTTACTTCTGTGCAGTGTCTTCTTCTCTGTGTTCAGTGCTTCATGCCTGTTTTCTGCCAGGACTAGTCAGTCCTAATGTTCCAGGACAGGGCCGCCCTTATTGGGGCGATAACCCTGCTTTTAGGCAGGGCCCCTTCCATCTCCCTGCTTACTTTAGGGCCAGTTACCCATCTGTAGGTACTCCTGTCTGCTGGGGTCAGCTGCCAGTCACCCAGTCTGGTCTAAAAGCCAGGCTGGTTGATGAGCCCAGTGGTTCCACATTCTCTAATCCGTAACGCAAGCCAGATCATTCTTTCCGTAAGTATGGAGATTAAAAGTAATAAAAAAAGGAAGGAGTATTTGTCAGGGATTCAAATGAAATACACACTTACGTAAATGGAGACTACTAGAAAAAATATTCCCTGATTTGTGGCTCAAAGTAATAATGCCGTCTTTTGTGCACCTACACAGTAATAATTCCTCTTTGTATGCACCAAAAAGTAATAATGCCCACTTTGTGCCCCAGAAAAATAATACCCTCATGTCTTAAAAGTAATAGTCACCCTTTGTGCTGCCACAAAGTAATGGTACTCTTTCTGTATCCTCAAACAATGCCCCACTGTGCTCCCCTAATTAATAATACCTCCTCTGTGCCCTCAAAAAGTAATAGAGTCGTCTCTGTGTTCTCGCCAATGTAATAATGCTTCTCTGTGCCACTCTAAGTAATAGTGACCCTTCAGTTCCAGACCAAATCATTCATGCCTCTCTAAGTAATAGCTCCAAGCACTACAGCCAAAACTTTATAATTCATCCTCGTGCTGCCAGATATAACATGGCTCATGTGTAGCCTGACTCCTTCTATATATATAATGTGTATATATAACAGGGGACAAAGGACAGTCTAGCTCTGCAAAAGCCTCACTATTTCCTGCAGCAAGGTAAATGATAGGCTATGTTCACGCAGGATGGAATTAACTACCGATTTTCCATGTTGATCTTCCACACGGTAAATCCACAGCATTTACAATAGCAGCAATGTGAATGAGGATTTTAAAATCTTGTCCCCACATGCTATGGAAAAAATCTGCACTAAATCAGTGTGTAAAATTGACCTGCATTGTGGAATTTAGACGGCAGCATGTCAATTTTAGGAGCTGATTTTTTTTCAGAAAATTTGCGGATTTCTGCCTTAGAATTCAATGGAAAGGCTGAAATCTGCACCAAAATGTGCAATAAATTCAAAGTAAAAAACAGAATAGTTGTGGATTTGTAGATCAGCAGATTTTCCATGCAGAAAATACCTGGAAAATCAGCAGCAAAATCTAAAACTAATCCGCAATAGAAGACATGCTGCAGATTTTCTGCACAGAAAATCTGTGGCAAATCTTCTCCATGTGAACATGACCATAAATTTTAAACTGGCATGATCTTCCGGTGAAGGAGAGCTACAAAACTCAGCTGCTCAGCAGGGCATATAGCAGTAATATGTGGAGAAGCTAAATGTTCCATTGAGTATGCCCCTAGGTATGGGAGGAGAGAGGTGCAACAGTTAACAATTGAAGGAATTTTGGCTTATGAAGTTTGTTTTGGAGCAAAGCTCCAATTTATGGCGGCGGGCCATGCTGGCCTCTTCTCAACTGCAGCATGCAGACTAATAGCCGTTTCCCTATGCACAAAAGGGGAGAGAGCTGTCAGTCTGCATGATGATGTGTCTGGCAAGAAGCTGGCATGGCCCTTTAAATGAACGATTCTCCATCTGAGAACTATCATGCTGGAAGATCTGGACAAAATGGAACAGTGGGAGGCGACTAATAGAATGTTATTTAACAGGGAGAAATGTAAAGTACTACATCTGGGCAAGAAAAAATGTAAAAAAGCACATACAGAATGGGAGGAACTGAGCTAAGCAGCAAATGTGAAAAATTCTTGGTATGCTAATAGATCATAGACTGAACATGAGTCAGCAGTGTGATGCAGCAGCAAAAAGGCAAAGACAATTCTGGGATGTATTAAGAGAAGCATAGAGTCTAGATCACATGAGGTCATTATCCCCCTCTACTCTTCCTTATTCAGACCTCATCTGGAATACTGCGTCCAGTTCTGGGCACCCCAATTTAAAAAAGACATAGACAAACTGGAGTAAGTTTAGAGAAGAGTTACCAAGATGGTGAGCGGTCTGCAATCATGTCCTATGAGGAACAGTTAAAGGATCTGGGAATGTTTAGCTTGCAAAAAAGAAGGCTGAGAGAAAACTTAATTTGCACAAGGAAAGACTAGAAGCAATGGGATGAATCTGAAAGGAAGGAGATAAAAATCAGGTATTAGAAAAAAAAAATTGATAGTGAGGGTTGTTGATCCAGGGATTATTCCGATTGCTGGATTGGAGTCGGAAGGAGGTTTTTTTCCCCTTAAATGGAGAAAATTAACATTTACTTCATTGGGGATCTGCCTTCCTCTGGATCCGCATTGGGGGGAAGGGAATAGGCTAAACTGGATGGACATATGTCTTTTTTCGGCCTTACATACTATGTAACTATGTTAGGGTGATCAATGAGTGGAACAGGTTGCCACGGCAGGTGGTGAGTTCTCCTTTAATGGAAGTCTTCAAACAGAGGCTGGACAAATATCTGTCTGGGATGATTTAGTGAATCCCTGGAGGTCCCTTCTACCATTCTATGATTCTATGCTGAACAGAAACCAATCCTTTTGGAGCACAGTCTGGAAACCAATGCATTGGGCACCAAAAAAAACTTGCCCTGTTTCTGTGAAAGTGTGCACACTCCACATTGCAGGGGTTGTCCTATCTTGTAAAGTAATGTATTAGAAAAATGAAAGTATTCGTGCAGCATCAGGAAATTACTCTGAAAGACCAGAGCCTACAATACTCTACAGGCATGCCCTCCTAGCACTAGAAGACCCCTTATCACTTTTCCATTACACAGTGAGATTTTAATATCCCCCACTGTGAGAAGATACAAGTGAGGAAGGCAATTGCTCTGTAATTGAGTGAACATTTGAATTTCCCATTACAGATAAATAAAAGAATTATCGCGGCATTCCTATATAAAATACAACCATAGAACTACCTGATTGAAAAAGACCTTGTGTGAACTTTGTCTGTAACTTTGCTGATTCAGAGAAAGGCAAACGGATGTGCACCTCTAATGAATACAAAGTATTTCAATTGCCGTTTAGTGATAGACTATGTATGCAAAAAGTGAATTCAACGTTTAGAGCTAATTCAAAACCAAAAGACAATTTAGGGCCATTCCATAATTCTTGATATAAATGACTTACAGTAGCTGCTATGAGACGCTAAGTAGTTAATAAATCTTAACACCGAGGACGAGAGTTTAAAACGAAGTTTAAAAGTTTAATTGTAAAAGTAACTTTATTAGCTGTATTGTGGAGAATCCTTAATCATGTTTTACTGCTGAGGAATGTGATCTCCAAGTCTACTCATTACATGATTATGGCTATTGATATAGAACCTGCCACTTTGGTTTCAAAGCACTTTCTTCATAAGGTGAAGAAGTGCTGAGGGCTTCCTATGCAGAGACTGAAATATATTGGATTGTACAATGCCTTAGTGGATAGCATTACTAGTATTTACTAGAGCACTGAGACCATAAGTAGAAACCAAACTAGGACAACAACTACACAGCATTATTGTATCTTGAAGCCACCGGAAGCTAGAGGTTTGACAGGAGGAGCACCCCTGTCGCACCCCTAGCACCTGATTGGCTGTGGACTGTACATTGGGTTCCCCGCTTCCCCACATGCCGTAAGTGTGCCTCGCGTCCCGGCTTCGTACATTGTGTTCCGCGCTTTCCCACATGCTTCCCCGGTTCTCCACATGGCGCATGTCTCGTCGCGTCCCGCCTGTGGCGCTCACACAATTCCCCCGGCATGTCTGCCTACCCACTGCCAACTGTTCCCATCTGTACTCCGCTGCTGTCCGGTCCCCGCTGTCACTGTCCGTGGCTCCTTCACATAACTTGTGCCTGACCGCTCACAGTTCCCTGGAGACTGCTGTCCAGCAGCATCTCCCAACCCCGCTGCACTCACAATGTGCAGAAAGCAGTCCTGCGCCCTCAAGTATCTCCTGAGCACGCAGCTTTCATTTTGGCTGCCAGCTGCACTGCTCCTTAGGCTGACACTGCAGTCACAGAATGCTTCCTCCACCGCCGATAGCCCTGGCATGCTGTTGCCGATTACAGCTCCGTCCCCTGCCGCTCACTGTGCAGGGCCGCTCTCTGCTGGCTTTTCCGTGGCTCAGCCTGGCCCCATCGCTGCTGTGTGCCTGATAGGGGGATCAAACAAGTGGCACTTGTGGCAGCGGGGCAAGCCACCCGCTGGCCAGCCAATTTACTCATGGGGGCATGAACGCCCTATCAAGCAGCCTGTATTTGTCACCACCCACACTTACGGTGGCGACAAGATACAATAATACCCAACTACACTATATGGACAAAAGTATTTGAACACTGCAGAAAATCAGCAAATATGCAAATGCTGAGTTTGCTGAATGGTATGCTGGGAAGGGCATGGGGAAAATAAAAAGCTGCTTCATTTTGTAATAACCATTCATCCGATCGAGCACTTGTGGGATAAACTGGAGCGATGGGTACAACACCGCCACCCACGGCCATCTTCATAATAATCTCTTCTCAAGGCCTTGCACGAGGAATGGTGAGCTACTCCTGCCCAGACTTACAGAGAACCTGTGGAAAGTATGACTCGACGTGTTGCCGTTGTAATACAAGCAAAAGGAGGACCGACATGTTACTAAATAGAATAAAGCAGTTTTTCTGGAAAACATACAGTATCCAAATACTTTTATCCATATAGTGTATATGTGGGTTGATCAGAGCACTGAACTAATAAAACATGATAGTGATCCATGTCTAGTTCATGGGGTGGGGTGGCAGAGGATATTGGGAGCCAGATGTTGTGGTTGTAACGTAAATCGAAAAATGCTCTGTATTACAGCAGTCCAAAACCAGCCTTAAAGTAATGTTCTGTGTGAAAAACCTCATGGCATATCCTATTTCTGTCCGTGAAACAAATGAGAAATGGGACATGCCAATGTAGGTGTGCGTGTACATCAGACAGCACACAAACTGGTGTCTGCATGTTGTTCGAAGCAACTTGGGCACAACTCACAGCTACACTAGTGTGCCCTTTATCCTTGAAGGTGATGGACATCTTTGTGACTGAAAAATCAATACACACATATCTTACTAGGTCCTAACAGAAAAAATGATGCAATTACCTGCTTTTTTGCATTGAGTTTTCCTTCTCATGAATTTAGAAAGCTTTATACTTGGATTGCAGTTTCTTCTACATTCAAATTTCTGGGTTGGGGGCATCTCAGCACTGAGCTAGTCACTTTCATGAATGCACATAAGCTCAGCTCTTCCTTCCCTTTCCTCTTCCAGAGGCTGTGCAGCATTACAATGCCCACTCAATACTACACAGCTATCTCCATCTCACCCAGGGGGGCAGGCTAGGGGACAAGTCCGTTTAAACTGGCTGACAGATTTTGGTCCTCCAGTATGCAGCGCCTTGGAAAACAATGCAAGCATAGAAATCAAACAATCAGAAATTACACCAATTAGCAAAAAACAATTACAAAAGGTCTTAATATCCCCCCTAAAAAAAACACTGATTAAGGCCTCCTTCCCACGAAAGGATTTCCGCCGTGTAATTCGCGGCAAAAATCCGCTGCGTTGCTCGCAGCTATTAGGTTCTATTGAACCTAATAGCTCAGGGCACACAGTGCGGAATTCCACGGCGGAATTCCGCACCGTGAAATCTCCCGTCCTCACCCGCGGCATGCTCTATTTGCCGCAGGTGTACGCACTGACGGCATCCATTGCAGTCAATGGAAGCCGTCCGTTCACGCTATCTCCCGCTGTAACACAGCGGAAGATAGAGTGAAAATGCTTTCCTGCCTACCGCCGCCGCCACGTCATGTGACGCGGTGGGCGTGCCATGTGACGCGGCGGCGGTGGGCGGGGAAGCGTCATGCGGGGGCGAAAACGCTGGATCCGCTGGTAAGTATGGGGTCTCTGGGGGGCACCGTGACGGGCTTCGCCGCGGAATATTCCGTGTGCAGCCGGCCTAAAAGAATAAAAAAAGGTCTTTCTGAGACAGCCACTACAAAATATAAAGAATTGGTAAACAGTAGAGATGAGCGAGCATACTCGTCCAAGGGTGCTCGAGATGCTCGTTACTCGATTAAACGAGCACTGACCATTGAATTCAATGGAGCCGGCAATACAGCCGGCTCCATTGAAAGCAATGGGCTGCCGGCTAGCGCGGGATGAATTTTCGGGAAGGGCTTAAAAATATAAGCCCTTACCTGAAATTCATCCAGAAATGTGTAAAAAGTGAAAAAAAATATATACTCACCTTGTCCCGGCAGAACGATGTTAGCCCATTAAATTCAATGGAGCCGGCAATATAGCCGGCTCCATTGAAAGCAATGGGCTGCCGGCGATCGCACAATGAATTTTCGGTAAGGGCTTAAATATATAAGCCCTTCCCTGCAATTCATCCAGAAATGTGTAAAAATAAAAATATATATATATACTCACCTAGTCCCGGCAGACGGAGTTCAGCTGCGGCCAGCTGGCAGTTCTCCTGAACTGCTCTCTGTAGTATTCAGCAGCCTGGGATTTAAAATTCCCGCCTGCTGAATGAGCTGCCTCTGATTGGTCACAGCCTCACCAATCAGAGGCAGCTCTCACTCACACCCATTCATGAATTCATGAATGGGTGAGTGAGTGCTGCCTCTGATTGGCTCAGCGCAGCTCTCAGCTGAATGAGGGGGGGAGGGGTAATAAAAAAAGTTGGCTGTCTAAGATGGCTGACACAATCGTCAGACTAGTTAATCCCTCACAGTGTATTGGTAGTGCTGGACTATAATGCACTATACCTGCTCTGTGATTGATGTGATCAGCATTAGCCCATCACAGAGAAGTTTGCAATGTGTATTAGCTACATAGAAAATTGCTATGGCCATCTCCATGAAAACTGGAACCGATTCCGGCAAGTCATATGAATGGCAGAAAATCACCCTTTGCATCTTCTGGTTCCGATACAGAATTTTGCCCTGAAACTAGAGGGTTGTTTTAAGGAGCTTTAGGAGCTTCAGCTTGGTAGAGGGCCTAGGGCCTTATACTCTCAATGTCCTTTTACATGGACTGATCAGGCCTGAACTTTCCTATAAACATTTGTTTGCCCGACAAATCGGTTGTGTACAAGGGTGAATGATCAGCTAATGAATGAGAAAACATTCATGCATTGGCTTATTGTGCTGTTTAGATGAGCATAAAAATGCTCAACGGTCAGCTGCACAACTCTCCGTGTTAATGGGGAGAAGTGCAGATGATTAATGACGGCTGTATAGGGATGAACAATTGTTTCAGTCCTTTGCTTTACATAACAGGGTTGTCTTATTAAAGAGTTGTGCTAAGTTATAAAGTTATCATCTCTTCACAGGGTTAACTTTATGATCAGTGGAGTTCCAACTGCTGGGACTCACCCCGATCCCAAGAGCAGGGATCTAGTCAGTCCCTGAGTAAATGGAGTGGTGTCGCAACCTCCGCTCCATTCATTCTAGGCCTGAACAAACTCCCTTTCCCAGGACCGATGGGGATCCCAAACGTTGAACCCACACTGATTGTAAAGTTATTCCCTATCCAGTGGATAGGGGATAACTTTGTAACTTGGCACAACCCCTTTAAAGACACATAAATATCCTTGAGTTGGTTCCCTCCTTTAGGAGGCAAGGAGATTCCCAATCTGCTGGACCTGGACCTCCATGAATTACATGGATGACTTTCATTTAAAAACTTTTTTCTACTTTTTTGGTGCAACTCACATTGGATAGCGCACAAACACATGCTGTGGAAATAGTGGACATTGCATGTCCTGCTCTCGGCCGTGATATGGACAAAAGTAGAATATGCTGAGATGTTTTTGCACAAACCGTATGTCCTTGTAAAAAAGT
Source organism: Eleutherodactylus coqui (assembly GCF_035609145.1). NCBI lineage: Eukaryota > Metazoa > Chordata > Amphibia > Anura > Eleutherodactylidae > Eleutherodactylus > Eleutherodactylus coqui. Next base: position 62,618,421 of record NC_089843.1, on the reverse strand, counting down.
TGCATGCCTGAAAGGATTCATTCAAGTCAAAGGGTCCATGTGCTGTCTGTGTGCAGCTCGTTGCAATCATGGGCTGCATACAGACAAAAAGATCTGATGTGTGAATGAGCCTTTATGGTCACCGTGTTATACTGAGTCTGCAGCGGTGGCTTCCCTGATTAGAACAGAGTCTTGTAGTCACTGCTTTGTGTCGATTGGCTCATATCTGTGAAGACCTCATCCTAAAATGGGGTTGTCTAGCTGAGATAACCCCACTAAACCCTGTTGCTAAAAGCTGAAATGTTGTATGATGCAAGGTCAGCTCTTGAATACGAAAGCAGCGTGTTATCGGATTGTCAGAATTGTCATTAAGTTGCTGGAATGAAGCAAATAAAAACAATGGTAGTTTGCCATTACTTAAGAATGCATTGGTGATCCAGTATGTTACAGGATAGATATTATTTCCCATCGAGGCCATGCCTTTATAAAAGGAGATGATAACACGAACGATATTTTATGAAACGGCAAGAATTCCATCTTGCAGACGAAATGGCGTTTGGAGATAACATACATTTGTTATTTCCACGTGACCCAGCATGTCGGGATAACAGCCTCCGCTGCAAATTATTCCCTTTCAGATAAGAGCAGCTGCGAAGATTAAGATGTCCTCTGCAAACTGTTCAAAAGGGACAGGAGAGAGCTCCAACCACAGGCATAAAAGAGATCTCAGGCTTTATGGACAGATATGGGATTTAAATAGGCAGCAAGGTGTTCAATCGTAACAATCAAGGAAGCTGAAAATACTACTGTAATGTTCTGCGTGTTGTATGTTCTGAAATGTGACACGGATACACCAGATTGACAGGTCCAACTCAGCAAATGAATCAGTAGGAACTAGAGATGAGCGAGTATACTCGCTAAGGCACATTACTTGAGCGAGTAGTGCCTTAGCCGAGTATCTCCCCGCTCGTCTCTAAAGATTCGGGGGCCGGAGCGGGTGACAGGTGAGTTGCGGCGGGGAGCAGGTGGGAGCGGGGGGAGAGAGGGAGAGAGAGATCTCCCCTCCATTCCTCCTCGCTCTCCCGCGCATCTTTAGAGACGAACAGGGAGATACTCGGCTAAGGCACTGCTCGAGTAATGTGCCTTAGCGAGTATAGTCGCTCAACTCTAGTAGGAACCAAAAAGGAATATAAAAAGCACTGTAAAAGTCTGGTAATCCAACTCCATAGATAATATAGAAAACCTGAAAGTGCTTTAATACGGAATGATTCATTCAAAAAATCCTTCATATGAGCAAAAGTGAATAATAAGCGTTCAATCCAAACGGAAGCCAACAACGAACACTAAAAAAAAATCTTGTTGTTTGTATAATGCCAACTTATTCCGCAGCGCTTTCAGATAACTTTTTTTATTACCCCCCCATCCAGCTGGGGGGTAATAAATTTTACCGATCTCGGAAGGATGGAAGGCTGAGTCAACCTTGGGCCAGCTACCTGAATGATGCAACGACTGAACTCCCAACATTCAATCATTCACTTTTCGTTTGTCGTTTGTTTTATGCAGCAATCATTCAGTCCCACTCATTCGCTTATACAGGGACTGAACGATTCTCGCTTAATTGGGCCAACGATGAATCTGCCTGCGTAAACTATCTCCTTCAAACCATAATCAGCTCGTATAAAAGGACCGGATTAATACTCTTAGGTGTGAACATGGGGTGTTCCTCATGTGCTCGGTGACTTTTAATCTACAAAGCTAGTTTTTTTATACTTTTTTACTACTGCCCCAAGGAACCAGGTGGCCAACTTGGTAACCGCTACTCACTAAAGGCCGGTTCCGTTAGTTTATCTATTCTCTAGGCTTTTCTATCTGATACTAGGCATGGCTTTAGAAGATTCTGATAGACTAATTGACATCATTTGAGTTAATTGGAGGTGTACAGTTTAGGAAGGTGATGCGTTCTAGAGGTGAACATACTTTGGTGTGAAAAATACAAATGAATCCGAGAACAGCAGCTAACGAACTTGTGAAGATGTTTTTGGAAACTGTTACAAAAGTAAATCAACAATAAACGTGTCCTAAATCTATATGACCTCAAAGGCCACTCAGCGAAGAAGAAACCGATGCTCGAAAAATTGTGTGCTCTGATTTGCGGGCCGTGCTTTGTATGCCACGGTCCACGGGTGTCCAACCTTTTGGTGTTTCTGGGAGAAGAAGAGTCTCCTTGGGCCACACATTAAATACCCAAAACTAGTGAAAGCTGATTAAAAAAAAAAATGTCTGTGCATAATTTTTGTGATATCCGCCACCACAGATAAGCAAAAAAAGTCTTCACATCATAATCCCCCATTTTCCTTGAGCCTTCCAAAAAAAACATAGTCCTTCACATAACCCTTATCACTATGCACACAATCCCCACATTCCTCCATAGTCCTCCAAACAACCCACACGATCCTCCAAATAACTCCTGCCGCCAAGTCACATGGACTCCAGATTGGAGTCAGTGCCTGCTTCAGCATGCAAGCTTGCACACCAAAACCCGTCCAGGCTCACATGCAGTTCACAGCCATGGAGCCATTTCTGACACCAGGGGAGGGACATGTAGCTTCAACTGGTCAAGATGAGACCCCTGTCTCTTGTTCTCACCTCTATACTGGATAGAACTGGTCAGGACTTAGGAGGACAGGAAGGAGAATCGCTGCCGTACGCTGGACCTGGAGTGACTGAGTGAGTCAGATAGTTCCAGAGCTGAAAGTGTCATCTACTGCCCCGTCATATGTATGAGCCTGTCTGTGAGTGGAAGTCTGCCACTGCCACGTACCATCTGCAGCCCTGTCCCCCCACCCCATTGGGCCACATTCATAGCCATCTTGGGCCACATGTGGCTTGCAGGCCATAGGTTGATCATCCCTGACACAGACAATACCCCACTCCCATGATGCATACTTTAATCAAATGGACTACATACGCCTTTGGACCAAAATAATGTCAAACCTCAGTTAAATCCATAATGGTGTAATTCTACATAATTCTGCTGTCATTCTTTATGAATACACTACTCTTGTGGATATTGGAGAACTGGGCTGCATGATGTTTTATTTAGTAATGTAGGTGATGCAGAACATTCTTGTGGTGTTTAGTAGAACTGCAACTATCATGACTTTAAAAGTTAAAACTATATACACTTCTAAAGTATGTGAACCCTGTAAATCAACTTGATGTCTGCCCTGCTAACTAAAAAAATGGACCATTAAACTTAATAACTTGTAGATTCCCCTAGGGCTGAAAGACAACCCGGCCAGACTATCAGCACTGGCACCAAAGGAAGATGTTACTTCCTTGGTGTCCAGCGCAGAATGTCATCACACATGCGTTGACTGGCGCATCACATAGTGCGTGGCTGCTGTGTTGAAGTTCATGGAAATCTTGCTCATTTGATATTATGTTGCACTCTGGGGTCACGGGCCCAATTTCCATAAAAGGAAGCTCCAATAATGAAAGAGAAGGTATCTTTAATAAAGTGGATATTCCGGGGTGACACAATGATTGTGTAATATCTTGGAAGCATAATGGTACTGTCATGGTGCACCAGTGAAGGAATGGGATTGGGGGGATGTCACGGTGTAAGTTCCAGTCAATGTAATTCTGTTTCCAGCACATGCACCCTGTCACTCGGTTCTGGGTGCCAATAAGTGTCTTCCTCCTGTCACTACAGAAGGTCCTGGGGTGTCATCTGTCAGAAATCCCTCAGTGGGCTCACTGTATAACACACCCTTCTTCACAACATCTTATATGATGAATGAACTGATTGGTCGACAGGGAGGTGTTTCCCCTAGCTGGCCAATCAGCCATAATGGAAATGTATTTATTCTAGTTCCGCCTCTACATGGGCGCCGGTTATTGTTCTGTCTGAGGTGTTTGGTGAGGCATCGGGCTCCTGTCTGCTAAGTACCTGTGACTAATCATTCTGTGCGGGGCTTATTTATTTCTATCAAATACTGTGCTGTATACATTGCTCTTTCCATCAGCATTCAACATCTTCCCTACCGTTCATGTACGGACAGAACAGGCTCTTAGGTTCCTGATCTGGGACTACCCCTATTGGCTACTAGACAGGGTCTGTCACACCAAAGTTGGTTAGGGCAGCATTCCTTTCCCCATATCTCTCTTAACGATATTTGCCCTATTTTGTGTTCTTCACGTTTTGATGATATAATATATAGAGATGAGCGAACGTACTCGTCCGAGCTTGATGCTCGGGCGAATATTAGCATGTTCGGGATGCTCGTTACTCGTAACGAGCACCACGCGATGTTTGGGTTACTTTCACTTTCATCTCTGAGACGTTAGCGCGCTTTTCTGGCCAATTGAAAGACAGGGAAGGCATTACAACTTCCTCCTGTGTTGTTCCAGCCCTATACCACCCCCTGCTGTGAGTGGCTGGGGAGATCAGATGTCACCCGAGTATAAAAATCGGCCCCTCCCGTGGCTCGCCTCAGATGCCTTGTGAGTTAGCTGAGGGAAAGTGCTGCTGCTGGTGCTGCTGTAGGGAGAGTGTTTGTAGTGAGTGTAGGCTTCAAGAACCCCAACGGTCCTTCTTAGGGCCACATCTACCCGTGTGCAGGCTGCTGTTAGCAGTGTATATATATTTTTTTTTTTCAAAATCGGCTGTGCAGAGCATTGCACCCTGTATTAGGGACAGAAGTGGTGGTTAGGCAGGGAGAGTGTTAGGAGTGAGTGTAGGCTTCAAGAACCCCAACGGTCCTTTCTAGGGCCACATTTAACCGTGTGCAGTACTGTGCAGGCTGCTGTTAGCTGTGTTGCATTTTTTTTTTTTCTCAAAATCGGCTGTGCAGAGCATTGCACCCTGCATTAGGGACAGAAGTGGTGGTTAGGCAGGGAGAGTGTTAGGAGTGAGTGTAGGCTTCAAGAACCCCAACGGTCCTTTCTAGGGCCACATTTAACCATGTGGAGTACTGTGCAGGCTGCTGTTAGCTGTGTTGCATTTTTTTTTTCTTCTCAAAATCGACTGTGCAGAGCATTGCACCCTGCATTAATACTACAGGGACAGAATTGATTAGGCAGGGCCAGAAGACATATATTATTCATTGAATAGATGCAGTGGGCCTTTCCTTTTAAAAAAAAGGGAAAAAAGTATATTTGGCCTGCCTCTGACAGTCCTCAGGGCTCTGGGTACGTGTGTGCTGAGTGGAGAACGTAAAAAAATCAGACGCAACCAGCTACGTTTTACAGCAGGCTTGCGCCACTTTCTTTCCTGCCTGTGAAATTCCTTGCTCAGCTGTAGTTAAGAACTCTGCAACACTAAAGTTCTGTGACACATTTGCAGGGGCACAACACAGTTATTAAACTTATTATTCATTGAATAGACGCAGTGGGCCTTTCCTTTTAAAAAAAGGGAAAAAAGGATATTTGGCCTGCCTCTGACAGTCCTCAGGGCTCTGGGTACATGTGTGCTGCGTGGAGAACGTAAAAAAATCAGACGCAACCAGCTACGTTTTACAGCAGGCTTGCGCCACTTTCTTTCCTGCCTGTGAAATTCCTTGCTCAGCTGTAATTAATAACTCTGCAACACTAAAGTTCTGTGACACATTTGCAGGGGCACAACACAGTTATTAAACTTATTATTCATTGAATAGACGCAGTGGGCCTTTCCTTTTAAAAAAAAGGGAAAAAAGGATATTTGGCCTGCAGGCTTGCGCCAATTTATTTCCTGCCTGGGAAATCAAATCACTGGTAATACAGCATGCTGAGGGGTAGGGGTAGGCCTAGAGGACGTGGACGCGGCCGAGGACGCGGAGGACCAAGTGAGGGTGTGGGCACAGGCCGAACTCCTGATCCAGGTGTATCGCAGCCGACTGCTGCGCGATTAGGAGAGAGGCACGTTTCTGTTGTACCGACATTCATCGCACAATTCATGGGTCCACGCGGGAGACCTTTATTAGAAAATGAGCAGTGTGAGCAGGTCCTGTCCTGGATGGCAGAAAGTGCTTCGAGCAACCTATCGTCCACCCACAGTTCCGCGCCGTCCACTGCTGCAAATCCGAATCCTCTGTCTGCTGCTCCTCCTTCCTCCCAGCCTCCTCACTCCACTACAATGACACATGCTCAGCAGCGGGAAGACTCCCAGGAACTGTTCTCGGGCCCCTGCTCAGATTGGGCAGCAGTGGTTCCTCTCCCACCAGAGGAGTTTATCATCACTGATGCACAACCATTGCAAAGTTCCCGGGGTCCGGGGGATGAGGCTGGGGACTTCCGGCAACTGTCTCAAGACCTTTCAGTGGGTGAGGAGGACGATGACGATGAGACACAGTTGTCTTGCAGTCAGGTAGTAGTGAGGGCAGTAAGTCCGAGGGAGGAGCGCACAGAGGATTTGGAGGAAGAGCAGCAGGACGATGAGGTGACTGACCCCACCTGGTTTGCAACGCCTACTCAGGACAGGTCTTCAGAGGGGGAGGCAAGGGCAGCAGCAGGGCAGGTTGCAAGAGGCAGTGCGGTGGCCAGGGGTAGAGGCAGGGCCAGACCGAATAATCCACCAACTGTTTTCCAAAGCGCACCCTCGCGCCATGCCACCCTGCAGAGGCCAAGGTGCTCTAAGGTCTGGCAGTTTTTCACAGAGACGCCTGACGACCGACGAACAGTGGTGTGCAACCTTTGTCGCGCCAAGATCAGCCGGGGAGCCACCACCAACAGCCTCACCACCACCAGCATGCGCAGACATATGATGGCCAAGCACCCCACAAGGTGGGACGAAGGCCGTTCACCGCCTCCGGTTTGCACCGCTGCCTCTCCCCCTGTGCCCCAACCTGCCACTGAGATACAACCCCCCTCTCAGGACACAGGCACTACCGTCTCCTGGCCTGCACCCACACCCTCACCTCCGCTGTCCTCGGCCCCATCCACCAATGTCTGTCAGCGCACCGTCCAGCCATCGCTAGCGCAACTGTTGGAGCGCAAGTACGCCGCCACGCACCCGCACACTCAAGCGTTAACCGTCCACATAGCCAAATTTATCAGCCTTGAGATGCTGCCGTATAGGGTTGTGGAAACGGAGTCCTTCAAAAGTATCATGGAGGCGGCGGCCCCGCGCTACTCAGTTCCCAGTCGCCACTACTTTTCCCGATGTGCCATCCCAGCCCTGCACGACCACGTCTCCCGCAACATTGTACGCGCCCTCACCAAAGCGGTTACTGCCAAGGTCCACTTAAAAACTGACACGTGGACAAGCACAGGCGGGCAGGGCCACTACATCTCCCTGACAGCACATTGGGTGAATTTAGTGGAGGCTGGGACAGAGTCAGAGCCTGGGACCGCTCATGTCCTACCCACCCCCAGAATTGCGGGCCCCAGCTCGGTGCTGGTATCTGCGGCGGTGTATGCTTCCTCCACTAAAGCACCCTCCTCCTCCTCCGCAACCTCTGTCTCGCAATCAAGATGTGTCAGCAGCAGCAGCACGTTGCCAGCAGTCGGTGTCTCGTGGCGTGGCAGCACAGCGGTGGGCAAGCGTCAGCAGGCCGTGCTGAAACTACTCAGCTTAGGAGATAAGTGGCACACGGCCCACGAACTGCTGCAGGGTCTGACAGAGCAGACCGACCGCTGGCTTGCGCCGCTGAGCCTCCAACCGGGCATGGTCGTGTGTGACAACGGCCGTAACCTGGTGGCGGCTCTGCAGCTCGGCAGCCTCACGCACGTGCCATGCCTGGCCCACGTCTTTAATTTGGTGGTTCAGCGCTTTCTGAAAAGCTACCCACGCTTGTCAGACCTGCTCGGAAAGGTGCCCCGGCTCTGCGCACATTTCAGCAAGTCCCACACGGACGCTGCCACCCTGCACACCCTGCAACATCGCTTTAATCTGCCAATGCACCGACTGCTGTGCGACGTGCCCACACGGTGCAACTCTACGCTCCACATGTTGGCCAGGCTCTATGAGCAGCGTAGAGCTATAGTGGAATACCAACTCAAACATGGGCGGAGCAGTGGGAGTCAGCCTCCTCAATTCTTTTCAGAAGAGTGGGCCTGGTTGGCAGACATCTGCCAGGTCCTTGGAAACTTTGAGCAGTCTACCCAGGTGGTGAGCGGCGATGCTGCAATCATTAGCGTCACCATTCCTCTGCTATGCATCTTGAGAAGTTCCCTGCAAAGCATAAAGGCAGATGCTTTGCGCTCGGAAACGGAGGCGGGGGAAGACAGTATGTCGCTGGATAGTCAGAGCACCCTCCTGTCTATATCTCAGCGCGTTCAGGAGGAGGAAGAGGAGCATGAGGAGGATGAGGAGGAGGGGGAAGAGACAGCTTGGCCCACTGCTGACGGTACCCATGCTGCTTGCCTGTCATCCTTTCAGCGTGTATGGCCTGAGGAGGAGGAGGAGGAGGAGGATCCTGAAAGTGATCTTCCTAGTGAAGACAGCCATGTGTTGCGTACAGGTACCCTGGCACACATGGCTGACTTCATGTTAGGATGCCTTTCTCGTGACCCTCGCGTTACACGCATTCTGGCCACTACGGATTACTGGGTGTACACACTGCTCGACCCACGCTATAAGGAGAACCTTCCCACTCTCATTCCCAAAGAGGAAAGGGGTTCGAGAGTGTTGCTATACCACAGGACCCTTGCGGACAAGCTGATGGTAAAATTCCCATCCGACAGCGCTAGTGGCAGAAGGCGCAGTTCCGAGGGCAAGGTAGCAGGGGAGGTGCGGAGATCGAGCAGCATGTACAGCGCAGGCAGTGCAACAGTCTTTAAGGGCCTGGACAGCTTTATGGCTCCCCAGCAAGACTGTGTCACCGCTCCCCAGTCAAGGCTGAGTCGGCGGGAGCACTGTAAAAGGATGGTGAGGGAGTACGTAGCCGATCGCACGACCGTCCTCCGTGACGCCTCTGCCACCTACAACTACTGGGTGTCGAAGCTGGACACGTGGCCTGAACTCGCGCTGTATGCCCTGGAGGTGCTTGCTTGCCCTGCGGCTAGCGTCTTGTCGGAGAGGGTGTTTAGTGTGGCTGGGGGAATCATCACAGATAAGCGTACCCGCCTGTCAACCGACAGTGCCGACAGGCTAACACTCATCAAGATGAACAAAGCCTGGATTTCCCCAGACTTCTCTTCTCCACCAGCGGACAGCAGCGATACCTAAGCAATACGTAGGCTGCACCCGCGGATGGAAGCATCGTTCTCTCTCACCATCCAAAACGGGGACATTTCTGCTTCATCAATCTGTGTCTAATATTCCTCCTCCTCCTCCTGCTCCTCCTCCTGAAACCTCACGTAATCACGCTGAACGGGCAATTTTTCTTAGGGCCACAAGGCTTACTCATATAATTTTTCTAAAAAATTTTTATACGTTTCAATGCTCTTAAAAGCGTTGGAACTTTAACTTGAACCAATTTTTCGTTAAACTGGGCTGCCTTCAGGCCTAGTTACCACTTAAGCCACATTAACCAAAGCGATTAATGGGTTTCACCTGCCATCTTGGTTGGGCATGGCCAATTTTTACTGAGGTACATTAGTACTGTTGGTACACCAATTTTTTGGGGCACTCACCTACAGTGTAATCATAGCAATTTCTATGTTCTTCGCCTGCACTCATGGTACAGAAAGGTGTGTGGGGTTGGCCTACACTTTAGCTACATAAATGTAACTTGGGCCTTGTCTATACTGCAGCTACTGAAATTGTTACTGGGACCTGTCTTGAGTGCTACTATTACTGAAATGGAACGAAGACTGCGCTCCCACTATACTGCTGCTTCGGAATTGTTACTGGGACCTGTCTTGAGTGCTACTATTACTGAAATGGAACGAAGACTGCGCTCCCACTATACTGCTGCTTCGGAATTGTTACTGGGGCCTGTCTTGAGTGCTACTATTACTGAAATGGAACGAAGACTGCGCTCCCACTATACTGCTGCTTCGGAATTCTTACTGGGGCCTGTCTTGAGTGCTACTATTACTGAAATGGAACGAAGACTGCGCTCCCACTATACTGCTGCTTCGGAATTGTTACTGGGGCCTGTCTTGAGTGCTACTATTACTGAAATGGAACTAATACTGTGCTCCCCCTATAATGCTGCTAGTGATATGTTAGTGGGGCCTGTCCTAATGCTACGGCTGAAATGTTACTAATTATGGGCTCTGCCTATACCGCTGCTAATGGTATGTCTCTGGGGTGTGGAAACAGAGGCTTCCCAAAGACATGATGGCGGCGAGGCCATTTTCCACCAACGCTGTTACTGTTAAGGTGCATATAACCACGGACACGTGGAGAGGACACGTAATGCCTCAAAAACATCCCCCGCCACAGCCCACTTAATCCTGGCCACATTCCGAAAACCAACAAAATAAAACCGCGCTACTAGGTCCGCAGTCACCACCACATTACCACCAACGCGGTTACTGAAAAGGTACATATTACCAGTCTGACTGGGGCATGCAGTGTGGGCCGAAGCCCACCTGCATTAAGCACGACATTACTACCTCAGCTGTGTTGGGCAATGCAATGGGATATTTTTATGTACCGCCGGTGGGTTCCAGGGAGCCACCCATGCTGTAGGTGCACACGGAGTTTAACCTACATGTGTCCACTTGTAAAGAACCCCAGTCTGACTGGGGCATGCAGTGTGGGCCGAAGCCCACCTGCATTAAGCACGACATTACTACCTCAGCTGTGTTGGGCAATGCAATGGGATATTTTTATGTACCGCCGGTGGGTTCCAGGGAGCCACCCATGCTGTCGGTCCACAGGGACTTCACAATAGGGAGTTGTACCTGCCTGTGTCTATGAATTAAAAAGCCCGGTCTGACTGGGGCATGCAGACACCTTGACAGAATGAATAGTGTGTGGCACATAGGTTCCCCATTGCTATGCCCACGTGTGCAGCTCCTGATGGCGGTGGCACAGGATTATATTTCTCATTGCTTCTGTACAGCATTGTGGGCTATCGCCCCGCCCCTTTTAAAGAGGGTCGCTGCCTAGCCGTGCCAACCCTCTGCAGTGTGTGCCTGCAGTTCCTCCTCATGGCAGACGCACTTATAAATAGACATGAGTGTGCCGTGGCATGAGGGCAGCTGAAGGCTGCGCAGGGACAGTTTGGTGTGCGCTGTGGACACTGCGTCGTGCAGGGGGGGGGGGGGGGGGTTGGGCAGCATGTAACCCAGGAGAAGTGGCAACAGAGTGTCATGCAGGCAGTGATTGTGCTTTGTTGTAGGTAGTGTGGTGCTTAGCTAAGGTATGCCATGCTAATGAGGGCTTTTCAGAAGTAAAAGTTGTTAGGAGGGGGGGGGGGCCCACTCTTGCCGCTATTGTGGCTTAATAGTGGGACCTGTGAACTTGAGATGCAGCCCAACATGTAGCCCCTCGCCTGCCCTATCCGTTTCTGTGTCGTTCCCATCACTTTCTTGAATTGCCCAGATTTTCACACATGGAAACCTTAGCGAGCATCGGCGAAATACAAAAATGCTCTGGTCGCCCATTGACTTCAATGGGGTTCGTTATTCGAAACGAACCCTCGAGCATCGCGAAAATTTCGTCCCGAGTAACGAGCACCCGAGCATTTTGGTGCTCGCTCATCTCTAATAATATAATAATAATAATAATAATTTTTATTTGTATAGCGCCAACTTATTCCGCAGCGCTAATATATACAGTATCTATATTGTTCCTTTTAGGTCATCAATTACGTCTTGGTCTGACGTGTTGTTGATATCCATGAGGGGCACCGTACTTGTATCTTGCACAAATGTAAAAGGTACATAGAGTACTCTGACATTTGTGCTGATGTATAACTGGAGATTTTTCATTACTATAGTTTATGGTTGAGTAGAACTACATGTAACAATTTGCAGTGTTGGAAATAAGATTTGATCTACTTGTCATTTTACTGCAACGTTTTATGGCAATGTATTATCACTTTAAAGGGAAGGTGTCATCAGCAAATGACCATTACATTAAGTATATTTCTAAATAGTTTTTGGTAATTTTTTCTTTTATTTCAGTCATAATCTATATTTAAAAAAAAAAAATCCTATAATTCTGCATTTGCCACACTGACCATAGAGCCAAAGATTAGTCTGACACTTTCTGATCTGTCGAGAAGGCTTCTTTCACACAAGCGTGAAGATTTTCGTCCGGCCATGCCACGGCCACAGCACGGATGAAAATCGCATTAACGAGAGGCAGCCAGGACCAAGTCACGGTTGCAACTCCCGTTTTAACACCTCTTCAGATGGCCAAGTGCGGCAGTTATACACCGCACCCGGAATACCATTGGGCAAGGGGAGACAGTTTACCTCTATTAAACTGCTTCCCCTCTCCACCCCCTTGCTGGCTGTCGGCAAGGGGAGGGACAGGGCGGGAGCTAGTGTGCTTAACTTCTGCCCCCTCTCCGCCCCCTGTCGGCTACCAGCAATGGGAGGGGGCAGAGAGGAAAACATTGCATCAGATGCGTAGCGTATATCGTCCATCCATAAACGCGGTCAACATACGCTCCTGTGAAAGAGCCCTTAGACTGAAAGGTAACACCTATATGTAGATAACACACGATCAGCTGTGATTACCTGCTCCCCCTTCCAGCACCGGTCACAGAGCATGTCTAGAACAGTCTCCTATACAAATCAATGGGTCTCCTCTTGTCCGTTATATGAACGGCCAATGAAGCTGCTGTAAAGCATATAATATAAATGCTCGAAATGCTGTTAAATATTGCTTAGCAAAGATGGCCGCCCCCATAATCATGTTTAGATAACAGAATAAAAAATTCTACAGTCAGAAAATTTAAAAAAAAGTTAGAAAAATTGAAAATATTTCATTTTCTGCTTTTTATTAATACAAAAAAAAAAATTGGTGCTATAGTCCCTTTAAGCATAGCACCACGCATCATGTAGTTTTCTGACTTGCTGGTAGCTTGGTTTTTAAAAGGTAGGTCAAAATTTGTTTGCTTGGCATTTAAATTATTTCCACGCCTGACCTCACCTAACATTCTCCGCTCTCTAACAGTCTCTGTTTTCCATCAAAGCACGCCTGGAAGAGCTTAATTTTTATACTACTCCTTAAAAAGAGTTATAGCAACATGTCAGAGAATTGCATTGTTATATCTGAATTCCTGACTTTTATGAGAAGGTCTAAGCAATTTTCTTGAGCTCCGCTCTGTGCAGTTGAATCTGCATTTCTTGCTCTTTGCAAGCCAGAACTGACAAGCTTATCTGGGTCAAGTCCTTAGATTTTTATGATCCTAAATTATTTATAACAAATGTTTTTTTTTCTTCATTCTTAATGTGATTTTGATGTTCCTCTGTGGTTAAAATGTGTTAGTAAATTATGTAAGTTGTAATTTAATTTGCAAAAGGCTAACTCTAGAGGCCAATTGAATAACGTAAAATATAGCGTGATGGACAACAACATTAACATTATATTGTTTGGAGAAATCTTGAGGAGATTTACGATTTTAGAATCTTTACATGTTTCTTAGATCCCGTGGCAAAAAGCCTGGTAAATATTTAAAGTGCAATTATACCCTCATCAAATTTATACAGGAACACAATCAGCAACCATGCATGAAGATGGCATTAGGGGCAAGTTAAGAAAAATAGCCCCTAAAGCCCTAATGCCTTGCAGTAGGGCTTCACATCAAAAACTGTCCTAGCTTGGCAAGTCAAGGCGTCATACACTGATGCACTGATGCCCTCAGCAGCTGTTCGGTAGAATAGCTAAACTACAGTTGCAATCAAAATTTTTCATTGCAAATTAAGTTTATTTGCCATGTTTGCAAACTTTCAGCGGCCTACAAGGAAAACAAACAAGGACAATTGAAATAGCTCAACACAACTAATATAGCAATATAGTTTCTCAAAATTCATCACAAAATGACACTTTTAATGGTTACTGCAGTCACAGAATTATTCGAACTCCCTGAATAGAATCCCTCATAAAAGCACACTTTTGGTAATTTGGTGTTTTCTCAAGCACACCTGATGCAACTAATCAAGGACTTTATTAGTTGCATCAGCTGTGCTTGAGATAAAACACCTGGACTGACTAGGGCTTTGGTGATTGTGATGTTTGATTGTATGTTAGAATTGTGGTCTTAACCAGCAGAGTGGTCAAAAAAGTTAAGAGAAGAAATCATTGCTGTACACAAACAAGGGAAAGGATACAATAGATGGCACATGTGATTGTAACTTTATACACCGAGAGCATTATGGTCCATCCTACAGATCACCACGGAGATCATAATTTTTCCCACATGGCAGGAAAATTGTCTCATACCTCATGGGGCTTTTTGACTTTCTCTGGATTAACATTGGGGTGGGAGGGGTAATAGGCTAAACAGGATGGACACAGGTCTTTTTTCAGCCTTACACACTGCGTTACCATACTCATCTACTGCGTGTCTTTCAGTATCCACTGAAACCAGAGATTGGCTGCAGCAGTTATGTGGTTAGATGGGCACATAACTTCAGGACCAAAAGGTGAGCTGAGACCGAGGGAAAGCCTGCAGCCTGCTGAGTCCACATTGGGTGCGTATGAGTGAGGTTTGTTGCTACAAAATAAGTTTGGTGACCGAGGGGGAAGGTAAGGCAACAGTAGAGGGGCAAGTTTAACACCCATGCACTTGGCACACTTGAGTATTAAAATGCACTTGTCTTCTAATACTCTAGCACTGCTTTTATAAACTGGACTTCTATAAGTTACGTCTGCCAAGGACGTGCTGACAAGCACCAGCAGACATGCACAATAATTGCTCACAGTGTGGAGGCCAAAACAAACTGACAAATAATAAATGGGAAGTATTTCCCTAAATACGTAACGAATAGAGATGAGCGAGCACCAAAATGCTCGGGTGCTCGTTACTCGGGACGAAATTATCGCGATGCTCGAGGGTTCATTTCGAGTAACGAACCCCATTGAAGTCAATGGGCGACCCGAGCATTTTTGTATATCGCCGATGCTCGCTAAGGTTTTCGTTTGTGAAAATCTGGGCAATTCAAGAAAGTGATGGGAACGACACAGCAACGGATAGGGCAGGCGAGGGGCTACATGTTGGGCTGCATCTCAAGTTCCCAGGTCCCACTATTAAGCCACAATAGCGGCAAGAGTGGGCCTCCCCCCTCCCAACAACTTTTACTTCTGAAAAGCCCTCATTAGCATGCCCCAGTCAGACCGCGGTTTTTTATAAATAGTCACAGGCAGGTACAACTCCGCAATGGGAATTCCGTGTGCGCCCACAGCATGGGTGGCTCCCTGGAACCCACCGGCTGTACATAAATGTATCCCATTGCAGTGCCCTGGACAGAAGAGCTAACGTCAGATTAAATGCAGGTGGGCTTCGGCCCACACTGCATGCCCCAACCTGACCGGGGTTTTTAATTCATAGACACAGGCAGGTACAACTCCCTGTGGACCCACAGCATGGGTGGGTGCCAGGAAGCCACCGGCGGTACATAAACATATCCCATTGCATTGCCCATCACAGCTGAGGTAATGTCATGTTTAATGCAGGTGGGCTTCGGCCCACACTGCATGCCCCAGTCAGACTGGGGTTCTTTAGAAGTAGACACATGCAGTTACAACTCCCTGTGGACCCACAGCATGGGTGGCTCCCTGGAACCCACCAGCGGTACATAAATATATCCCATTGCAGTGCCCAGCACAGCTGATGTAGCGTCAGCTTTAATGCAGGTGGGCAAAAAATTAATTGGATTACACTGTAGGCGAGGGCCCCAAAAAATTGGTGTACCAACAGTACTAATGTACCTCAGAAAAATTGCCCATGCCCAACCAAGAGGGCAGGTGAAACCCATTAATCGCTTTGGTTAATGTGGCTTAATTTGTAACTAGGCCTGGAGGCAGCCCAGTTAAAATAAAAATTGGTTCAGGTGAAAGTTTCAACGCTTTAATGAGCATTAAAACGTCTAAGAATTGTTTACAAAAATTATATGACTGAGCCTTGTGGGCCTAAGAAAAATTGCCCGTTCGGCGTGATTACGTCAGGTTTCAGGAGGAGGAGCAGGAGGAGGAGGATGAATATTATACACAGATTGATGAAGCTAAAAGGTCCACGTTTTTGATGGTGATAGAGAACAATGCTTCCATCCGCGGGTGCAGCCTACGTATTGTTTAGGTATCGCTGCTGTCCGCTGGTGGAGAAGAGAAGTCTGGGGAAATCCAGGCTTTGTTCATCTTGATGAGTGTAAGCCTGTCGGCACTGTCGGTTGACAGGTGGGTACGCTTATCCGTGATGATTCCCCCAGCCGCACTAAACACCCTCTCTGACAAGACGCTAGCCGCAGGACAAGCAAGCACCTCCAGAGCATACAGCGCGAGTTCAGGCCACGTGTCCAGCTTCGACACCCAGTAGTTGTAGGGGGCAGAGGCGTCACGGAGGACGGTCGTGCGATCGGCTACGTACTCCCTCACCATCCTTTTACAGTGCTCCCGCCGACTCAGCCTTGACTGGGGAGCGATGACACAGTCTTGCTGGGGAGCCATAAAGCTGTCAAAGGCCTTAGAGAGTGTTCCCCTGCCTGTGCTGTACATGCTGCTTGATTCTGCGCCTCCCCTGCTACCTGGCCCTCAGAACTGCGCCTTCGGCCACTAGCGCTGTCGGATGGGAATTTTACCATCAGCTTGTCCGCCAGGGTCCTGTGGTATAGCATCACTCTCGAACCACTTTCTTCTTCGGGTATGAGAGTGGAAAGGTTCTCCTTATACCGTGGGTCGAGCAGTGTGTACACCCAGTAATCCATAGTGGCCAGAATGCGTGTAACGCAAGGGTCACGAGAAAGGCATCCTAACATGAAGTCAGCCATGTGTGCCAGGGTACCTGTACGCAACACATGGCTGTCCGCACTAGGAAGATCACTTTCAGGATCCTCCTCCTCCTCCTCAGGCCATACACGCTGAAAGGATGACAGGCAAGCAGCATCGGTGCCCTCAGCATTGGGCCAAGCTGTCTCTTCCCCCTCCTCCTCATCCTCCTCATGCTCCTCCTCCTCTTCCTCCTCAACGTGCTGAGCTATAGACAGGAGGGTGCTCTGACTATCCAGCGACATACTGTCTTCCCCCGCCTCTGTTTCCAAGCGCAAAGCGTCTGCCTTTATGCTTTGCAGGGAACTTCTCAAGAGGCATAGTAGAAGAATGGTGACGCTAATGATTGCAGCATCGCCGCTCACCATCTGGGTAGACTCCTCAAAGTTTCCAAGGACCTGGCACATGGCTGCCAACCAGGCCCACTCTTCTGTAAAGAATTGAGGAGGCTGACTCCCACTGCGCCGCCCATGTTGGAGTTGGTATTCCACTATAGCTCTACGCTGCTCATAGAGCATGGCCAACATGTGGAGCGTAGAGTTCCACCGTGTGGGCACGTCGCACAGCAGTCGGTGCACTGGCAGATGAAACCGATGTTGCAGGGTGCGCAGGGTGGCAGCGTCCGTGTGGGACTAGCGGAAATGTGCGCAGAGCCGGCGCACCTTTCCGAGCAGGTCTGACAAGCATGGGTATCTTTTCAGAAAGCGCTGAACCACCAAATTAAAGACGTGGGCCAGGCATAGCACGTGCGTGAGGCTGCCGAGCTGCAGAGCCGCCACCAGGTTACGGCCGTTGTCACACACGACCATGCCCGGTTGGAGGCTCAGCGGCGCAAGCCAGCGGTCGGTCTGCTCTGTCAGACCCTGCAGCAGTTCGTGGGCCGTGTGCCCACCGCTGTGCTGCCACGCCGCGCGACACCGACTGCTGGCGACGTGCTGCTGCTGACACATCTTGATTGCGAGACAGAGGTTGCGTAGGAGGAGGAGGAGGAGGAGGAGGGTGGTTTTAGTGGAGGAAGCATACACCGCCGCAGATACCACCACCGAGCTGGGGCCCGCAATTCTGGGGGTGGGTAGGACGTGAGCGGTCCCAGGCTCTGACTCTGTCCCAGCCTCCACTAAATTCACCCAATGTGCCGTCAGGGAGATATAGTGGCCCTGCCCGCCTGTGCTTGTCCACGTGTCCGTTGTTAAGTGGACCTTGGCAGTAACCGCGTTGGTGAGGGCGCGTACAATGTTGCGGGAGACGTGGTCGTGCAGGGCTGGGACGGCACATTGGGAAAAGTAGTGGCGACTGGGAACTGAGTAGCGCCATCATACCTTTGAAAGCCTCCGTTTCCACAACCCTATACGGCAGCATCTCCAGGCTGATAAATTTGGCTATGTGCACGTTTAACGCTTGAGCGTGCGGGCGCATGGCGGCGTACTTGCGCTTGCGCTCCAACACTTGCGCTAGCGACAGCTGGACGGTGCACTGAGAGACATTGGTGGATGGGGCCGAGCACAGCGGAGGTGAGGGTGTGGGTGCAGGCCAGGAGACGGTAGTGCCTGTGTCCTCAGAGGGGGGTTGGATCTCAGTGGCAGGTTGGGGCACAGGGGGAGAGGCAGTGGTGCAAACCGGAGGCGGTGAACGGCCTTCGTCCCACCTTGTGGGGTGCTTGGCCATGATATGCCTGCGCATGCTGGTGGTGGTGGCTCCCCGGCTGATCTTGGCGCGACAAAGGTTGCACACCACTGTTCGTCGGTCATCTGCACTCTCAGTGAAAAACTGCCAGACCTTTGAGCACCTCGGCCTCTGCAGGGTGGCATGGCGCGAGGGGGCGCTTTGGGAAACAGTTGGTGGATTATTCGGTCTGGCCCTGCCTCTACCCCTGGACACCGCACTGCCTCTTCCAACCTGCCCTGCTGCTGCACTTGCCTCCCCCTCTGAAGACCTGTCCTCAGTAGGCGCAGCAAACCAGGTGGGGTCAGTCACCTCATCGTCCTGCTGCTCTTCCTCCGAATCCTCTGTGCGCTCCTCCCTCGGACTTACTCCAATTACTACTACCTGAGTGATAGACAACTGTGTCTCATCGTCATTGTCCTCCTCACCCACTGAAAGCTCTTGAGACAGTTGCCGGAAGTCCCCAGCCTCATCCCCCGGACTCCGGGAACTTTCCAAATTTTGGGCATTGGTCACGACAAACTCCTCCGGTGGGAGAGGAACCATTGCTGGCCATTCTGGGCAGGGGCCCGGGAACAGTTCCTGGGAGTCTGCCTGCTCCTCAGAATGTGTCATTGTAATGGAGTGAGGAGGCTGGGAGGAAGGAGGAGCAGCAGCCAGAGGATTCAGAGTTGCAGCAGTGGACGGCGCAGAACTCTGGGTGGTCGATAGATTGCTGGATGCACTTTCTGCCATCCACGACAGGACCTGCTCACACTGCTCATTTTCTAATAAAGGTCTACCGCGTGGACCCCTTAATTGTGAGATGAATGTGGGGACGCCAGAAACGTGCCTCTCTCCTAATCCCGCAGCGGTCAGCTGCGATACACCTGGATCAGGAGCTCGGCCTGTGCCCACACCCTGACTTGGGCCTCCGCGTCCTCGCCCGCGTCCACGTCCTCTAGGCCTACCCCTACCCCTCAGCATGGTGTATTACCAGTAGTGCAGAAACAGAACGCTGTAATTAAATGTGCCGCTTATTGGCCTGTGGTTGGAGGCTGACTTCGCTTACGGAACGCACAGCAGAGGCAGGAAAGAATTTTGCGCAAGCCTGCTGTAACACTTAGCTGGCTGCGTATGAATTAGGACAACTACCCCCAGCAGAGACCAGTACACAGAGGACGGTCACAGGCAGCCCAAATAGATTTTTTTTCCCCAAATGTTTTTGGAAAGGCCCACTGCCTATATACACTAAATATGTCTTCTGTCCCTGCCTCACCACTACTGGCCCTGGACAATGTAAAATTACTGCAGACTGTTTCACTGTGGACAGGAATACAGCGGTGATGTAAGAGGCAACACAGAGGCAGGAAAGAATTTTGCGCAAGCCTGCTGTAACACTTAGCTGGCTGCGTATGAATTAGGACAACTACCCCCAGCAGAGACCCAGTACACTTGTGGACAGGAATACAGCAGTGATGTAAGAGGCAACACAGAGGCAGGAAAGAATTTTGCGCAAGCCTGCTTTAACACTTAGCTGGCTGCGTATGAATTAGGACAACTATCCCCAGCAGAGACCCAGTACACAGAGGACGGTCACAGGCAGCCCAAATAGATTTTTTTTCCCAAATGTTTTTGGAAAGGCCCACTGCCTATATACACTAAATATGTCTTCTGTCCCTGCCTCACCACTACTGGCCCTGGACTATGTATAGTTACTGCAGGGCGCAATGCTCTGCACGGCCGATATACAAAAAAAAAATGTGCAACACTGCAAAAAGCAGCCTCCACACTACTGCACACGGTTAGATGTGGCCCTAAGAAAGACCGTTGGGGTTCTTGAAGCCTAAAATAACTCCTAACGCTCTCCCTATAGCAGCAGCACCAGCAGCAGCAGTTTCCCTGAGCTATGTCAGAATGCATCTGAGGCGAGCCGCGGGAGGGGCCGATTTATATACTCGGGTGACACCTGATCTCGCCAGCCACTCACTGCAGGGGGGTGGTATAGGGCTTGAACGTCGCAGGGGGAAGTTGTAATGCCTTCCCTGTCTTTCAATTGGCCAGAAAAGCGCGCTAACGTCTCAGAGATGAAAGTGAAAGTAACTCGAACATCGCGTGGTACTCGTCTCGAGTAATGAGCATCTCGAACACGCTAATACTCGAACGAGTATCAAGCTCGGACGAGTACGTTCGCTCATCTCTAGTAACGATTGAGGGAGAGAGCCATGCCTAACACGGCAGACTGATCACTTCGATAAATGCGGGCCTGCACTCGTTCCTGGGACCTAACCCTACTTGGACAGACTGATAAAGGACAAAATAAAATAAAACACAGCACTTAGCTTTAGTAGAATAAGCCGCAGCACACAGAGCCGTACGGAGTAAGGAACAGTGGGCACCACGCTGTCCATGAGAGCCACTAACTGCCAGCTCAGACAGCGAGCAAATCACAATTTACAGCACCTTAGCTTCCTCTCTATCCCAACCAAATATCCAGCTAATCATCCACAGATGTGAGCACCTTGTGTCACACCTACTAAACTAGAAGGTGCAGGACCATGTCTAAAACCCGCACCGGACTACGTCAACCCGGCAGCGATCCCAGTACTGCTGCAACACTATACCAGCGAAGAAAATAAGTTTTCAGCTACCCAACATCTAATTTGCAAGAGAAGAGCACATCATTTATAGAATTTTCTCTAAAGGATTGTGATTGCCTAGTAATCTGGAAGCATGGGAAGCCATAGCACATTAGTATATTCCCTTCAAGAAAGAGAAGGGCTTATTCACATGGGCATAATTCTCATCCATGTGCTGACCGCACACAGACATCACACTGATCCATGACAATTAAGGGAGTTATTCAGACATGCACATTTTAACATGGATTGATGGTTCATGTAAACAAAATTGCAGCATATCCTATTTTGGTTTGATTTCTTGGGTGACAGTGTCCCATGCAAGTCAGTGGCTTTCCAAATAAATGTAGCACACATAGATGACATCCATTTGCACTCTGTTTTCCACAGATCACTAAACACATTAGAAAAACTAGAGCCTGCTTTCACTTTTTTGTGTGTGAGAAAAGTAGATGACACGTGGAAGCTACACGGAAGTTAAAAAGAAATACATGGAATGCATGCATATAACACATAAACATACATGGACTACAATTGGTTCTTTAGTTGTGGATAGAAATCATACACACTCATCTCAATAAGACCTAAGGCGCCCTGTAATCTTTTGGAAGTGGCAGTGGGCCTCGTGTTTGAAGAGCCTATGTGTCGCTGAACTGGCAATATGCAGAGAATAAAGCCCATTGATGTCAATGGGTTGGCTCACAGAAATTTTGGGGGGCATACAATTTGCTTGCACAAAAAAAGATAGAACATGCTCTATCTTTTTGTGTATTTGTGTACCAAAGGTCTGCATAGAAGTTAATTGGGGGTGCACAAACGTGCGCAAAACACGCAAAGACATGTGTGAAATACTGCATAAATCTGCTGGGAAAAGAACACATCTGGAACTCATTAGACGAATCCATTTCACTCGGTGTGTGTTTGTGTCCCACGCACAAAAAAACAAGCCCTTTGGGCAGAAAAAGGACAGTAAAGTATTCTGTCACACATGCAAAAGAGCCTAATTTAGAGTGCAAAAAAGTTGCGCTAAAACTAGTTTCACACGGGCGGTCGCGATTTTGCCGTGAGAAATTGCTGCAAAATCGTGTATTTTTTCCTGCATTTTTTGAGCATCAGCGCAGCTTTTTCTCGCAAAATCCTTGCTGCTGCTCGTGATTTTCTTGTGCGTTTTTATTGCGTGATTTTGCAGCAATTGTTTAGTGAAAACATCGCTAATGGAAAGTAAACCATTATAAATTATTGGTTTCGTAATCTGCTTTTTAACTGACTCTTGCATCACGCCAAAATTGCGCAATTTTCTCACCAGTGTGAAACCACCCTAAGGTGTATACAATTGTGCTTACGCTCGTGTGAAGCCGATCATAGAGGTGACATTATATATTTGCCTCATTTACATCTACATTTTTACTTCCATTGTTCTGTTTTCTCAGAGGATCAGAACAACGAAAATAATGGAACTAATAGACCCCTAATGTAATGGACATCAACGGCCCCCGATGGACGCCATTAACTGTAATGGGATTCGTTGGGTTTCCATCATGGTTCCACTAGGAAAAACAATAGTGCAGCTAATTTATTTGGCATATTTTATGGCTTCTGTGGAAGACAATCTCCAGTGCAGATATGAACATAGCCTTGGTCCTCTGTGAGTGATTACATGGTCCAAATTAGGACCATGAAAACACACAAATGCCCATTTTTTCGTATTAGTAAACATTATGTAGTGGGAATTTAATTGCTAACCATTCGTTATTATTTTTATAGATTTGTTATATGTCTGAAAAATATGTAAGCTTTGAGATTGTATGCAGCATGGTCACACTGTTTATGTAATAGTAAAAGGAAGGAGGTAATAAAGCTATACAAGGTGTTTCTCTCAAAGTGCAATGCGGTAGTTTCACAATATTTGTGTTCAGGACAATGAATGAGTGAATACTAGAGATGAGCGAACATGTCCGTTACGGACACATCCGCACCCGGACACCGGCTTTGCCGAACACTGCAGTGTTCGCGCGTAAAGGTCCGGGTGCCGCCGGGGGGCGGGGAGATGCGCGGCGGCGCGGGCGGCAGTAGCGGGGAACAGGGGGGAGCCCTCTCTCTCTCCCTCTCCCCCCCACTCCCCGCCGCACCCCCCCCCGCGCTGCCACGGCGGCCCCCGAACTTTTTCGCCCGAACACTGAAGTGTTCGCAAAGTTCGGTGTTCGGGCGAAAAAGGGGCGGGGCCGAACGTGTTCGCTCATCTCTAGTGAATACTGATGCTTACCTTAGTTATGTGCTCATAACTACCACAGAAGATGTTGAAAGTGGCCACTGCCAACCTCCAAGCACTTCTGAACCCATGTTGTCGAAAGTAGGCTGCAACATGTCTACATTCATCGCTTCCTGGAGGCAGGATTTATGAATCCCGCAACCAGGAAGTGATCTTCTGTGGGTGAATGAAGACAGCAGGACACCCAGCGGAGCTATAGAGAGCAGCAGGAAGACCCAGACCGAGTCTGCTAGGTAAGTATTCCCTTTTACTTGGAGTGCAGCTAGGGCTTAGTCTCGGGGTAGGGCTTAACCTTCTCGTGATTAAATCGTGCGAGTTCATCCCACAATTTCACTGCGGACAGCAGCGATGTGCGATTTTTCACAAAAAAATGCATCGCAGATTCTACAAAATCAGGGAGACAAAGCTGCGATATTGACACAATTTTGTATCACCGATATCGCTGTCGCCCGTGTGAAAGAGGCCTAATGGTCAGATATCATAATGGAATGGCACAGCTCCAGAATATGGAATACACACACATATAATGTAACTCCCTAATTGGTTGTATTGGCTGCAGCATTTCCTTTCTATACGTTAAGTTCTTTATGCGGAATGGCACTTTGTTACTTCGATGCGATTTTGATGTTAGAGCCATGTTTGGGTTTGGCGCCTCTCTCCATACTTCCATTTTTCATTTTCCTTATGCACAAAGTTGTGCCACTTTTCTACGCCAGGATACTGAGGTAAAGCCTTCCTGAATGTACCTCTAAGTGGTTTTAATGTTTATGTTCTTGGATAAAGCTTTAAACATTTTCCAGAGTGCATTTTTATTAGGACGTATTAACATGCAAGATTTCTTCACCCCCTTCACTAGCATGAGGAAATAACTAGAGATGAGCGAACGTACTCGGATAAGCACTACTCGTCCGAGTAATGTGCTTTATCCGAGTACCTCTCCGCTCGTCCTGAAAGATTCGGGGCGCTCCGCTGCTGACAGGTGAGTCGCAGCGGGGAGCGGGGCAGAGCAGGCGGGAGAGAAGGAGAGAAAGATCTCCCCTCCGTTCCTCCCCGCTCTCCCCTGCAGCTCCCCGCTCCGCAGCGCGTCCTGAATCTTTCAGGACGAGCGGAGAGGTACTCGGATAAAGCACATTACTCGGACGAGTAGTGCTTATCCGAGTACGTTCGCTCATCTCTAGAAATAACCCATAATTTCCTATCTTTTTTTATACAATGAGCAATTTGTTTCTTAAACTTACGCTATATTCGCAGCGAGATATCGGGTGCAGAAACTTGCGCACCTCCCATTAGTCTTCTATGGGGACCTTCTTTCCCATGCGCACAAAAAATTTAAATGAAAACGAACCCATTGAAATCCATGGGTTCTACTCTCTGCATACTGCGAGTGTAAATACGTCCACATAAAGCTTACATACACCGCTGTGAATATTGAATGCACCGTGATGTGATTCGGTTTTCTCACAAAACACATTGCACTCGCATAAAAAATATTTATGAGTATGATATGGGTCTGAGTTTTTCGGATCCATGTCGCACTCAAGTGTGAATATGGTCTTATTGTTTTGCTTTTTTTCCTCTTCATGAAGGCCGGTTTGTCGGCCTGATATCGCACTCGCCCGTGTGCAGGTAGCCTACGGGTGCGGAATTTCAGAATGTGCGCTGACGTTCTGCAGCAATGATCAGAACAGTGTAAGTGATTTGGGTTTTAACAAACAAAAAAATCCACAGCGAAAAATAGTCATGCTGCGGATTTTTAGGTCTGCAGCATACGCTGTTGTGGAAATGCTGCGATATTTCACTGCAGGATTCTTTTACAGCAATGTAAAGAGTGAATTTCCTGGTGAAAATTCGCACCAAAATCCACATCAAAATCTGCACATGGATTTTGGCACATATTTACTCCAAAATGTGTGATCTTACCTTAACCCTGCGGCCAGGTCAAATTCTGTAGTTTTGATATTCCCACCTTTTAAAAAATTATCCTTTTTTATTTTTGGTTTGACCCATCTAGTTAAGGGCGTGTTTTTTGCAGGTTGAGTTGTATTTTTTTAATTGTACCATTTAACATACTATATAATGTATTTGGATGTAATAGCTGGTAAGTTTTTTTTTTAGTATTTTTATTAATTTTTATTTTTAAACTAATTTAAAAAATCTTTATTTTATCTTCATTTTATTTATTTTTACTTTTTTTAATTAGTCCCCATTAAGGACTAACTTGCAATCACTTGATCATACAGTATAATAAATGCTGTGGTATAATATATGGTATTGCATTATACTGTATTCTAATACTCTGTCTTTTAAAGATGTGCCACAGGCCACATGCATGTCTTTAATGGGGAAACAATCATGGCAATCCCTTCAGAGGTCCGCAGGCTGCCATGACACCCTGATGGCAACCCATGATCTCATTGCGTAGGGGCCGTTCGGGACATTTAAATGCTTGTGTCAGAAGTGACAGTGGCATTTAAGGGCTCAGTCAGACGAGCGTGGTTTACACGTTGTTACAGAAGCGTGAAAAACATGCTGCTATAAGCAACCAATAGATTGCTGTAAAAGCTCTCACACGGACCCTTTATAGAAGTGCAGGATTTGCGTTTCTGAAAAAGAATGGACAGCAAGTGGCGACTCGCCTGTCAGCTCCGTGGTGCACGCTGTCCAGGGTGCTTAATATAGGCTCCTATGAGAGCCATGGAAGCATGCAGCTGATCTAGCTGATCCATGGAGCTAGAAGCAGCCTGGTCATGTGATCTTTTTCAGAATGGCAGCAGCGTGGTTTAGATGTTGCTTAGCAGCGAGTAAACCACACTCGTCTGACCTTGGCCTAAAGGGGTAAGAATCGCAATCAGTATTACCTCTGATTGCAGTTTATGCAAGCAGGTGTAAGCTGTCTTTGACAGCTGATACTGGCCATGTATGGAGTGGGTTTGGCTGCTAAGCTTGCACCATATATAGCATATACCATGGACAGCTATAGACTCCTAACTGCATGGGGTATGTCCACTTAGGACATACATAGCCATATGTATAACATGAAGGGGTTAAGTGAATTGGGTTTGTTGAAGCCTCTTTCGCTTACATTGTACCGTTTGTTGCTGTGGATTTATGGCTTGCACTCCATAGCTGTAATTCCGCTGCTATTCCAATGTGTGTGAATGCACCCTAAATCCAGAAAAAAATCTACATAAGCCCTAAGGCAAGTAAAAAAGGGGGAAACTGCAGATAACTGATGTCAAACCGCCATTTCAAAGTATTGAGTGGAGTAGATCTTTCCCAGCCATTGAATATATATGTTAATCTGCAGGTACAATACAGTATATGAATACATCTGTACAGACAAGCAGTGACTTGTTATTATAGAAGTCTTTGGAGATAAAGATTAAATGTCTTTGTGGAAAGAAAATACAGATGAAATGCAGAATGTTACAGCGCAACATTAAAATGGGACAAAAGGGAACAGATGGATGAAGACTGAGGATATCATGGAAGGAACTCATTACTGTTCAGTTCAATAGCTCGGATTGAGTGAGCATTACACCAGAGGGCGGCAAAAATACTTTATTTACAGAAACTCTACTGGGGATACAGATGAAAGCACTTGTAATGAAAAGACAGGCAGAAGGCCAACATACAATGCCACAAAATAAGCACAAATCCATCTATCAGTCTGTCTCATATCTGTCTCTCTGTCTAACTATCTATCACCTCATATCTATCTATCTATCTCATATCTATCTATCTATCTCAAATCTATCTATCTAATATCTAGCTATCTATCTAATATCTAGCTATCTTATATCTACCTTCTATCTATCTGTCTATCTAATATCTATCTATCTATCATCTATCTATCTCAAATCTATCTATCTATCTCATATCTATCTATCTATCTATCTATCTTCTATCTATCATCTATCTATCTCATATCTATCTATCTCATATCTATCTATATATCTATCTTCTATCTATCTATCTATCTATCTATTAATCATCTATCTATCTATCTATCTTCTATCTATCTATCTATCTCTTATCTATCTATCTCATATCTATCTATCTATCTTCTATCTATCTCATATCTATCTATCTATCTATCTTCTATCTATCTATCTATTAATCATCTATATATCTATCTATCTCCTATCTATCTATCTATCTATCTATCTATCTATCTCATATCTATCTATCTATCTCATATCTATCTATCTATCTATCTATGTAATATCTATCTATCTCATATCTATCTATATCTATATCTATCTATCTATCTATCTATCTATCTATCTATCTATCTATCTGTCTATCTTATATTTATCTGTTACTTAGTGTTTGAAAAAGAACAGCACCCACTGCAAGATATGTGTGAATGTAATTTTATCTTTATTTCTCTTGCAATACTATATGTCACCTTATGTTTACACATGATTCATGTCGGGAAGGGGTTAAATATATAAGCCCTTCCCTGCAATTCATCCAGAAATGTGTAAAAATAAAAAATATATATATACTTACCTGGTCCCGGCAGACGGAGTTCAGCGAGGCCGGCGGCAGTCCTCCTGAACTGCTCTGAACTGCTCTGAGTAGTATTCAGCAGCCGGGGATTTAAAATCCCCGCCTGCTGAATGAACTGCCTCTAATTGGTCACAGCCTGAGTATATATATTTTTTTTTTACACATTTCTGGATGAATTGCAGGGAAGGGCTTATATATTTAAGCCCTTCCCGACAATTCATCCCGCGCTCGCCGGCAGCCCATTGCTTTCAATGGAGCCGGCTGTATTGCCGGCTCCATTGAATTCAATGGTCAGTGCTCGTTTAATCGAGACGAGTACCGCGTGGTGCTGGTCTCGATTAACGAGCATCTCGAGCACCCTAATACTCGAACGAGCATCAAGCTCGGACGAGTATGCTCGCTCATCTCTACACATGAATTATGCAATTGATATGAGTCAAGTCCTTTTAAGGTACAAGCATAGTAAAGAATAACATTACTTCGTCCAATAACTTATAAAAAAAATAAATGTCAAAGCAAAATCAACAAAAATACACAATATGCTAAATTATATGTGTTATGCAACTAAATGAAAGTATATATCTATCCATCTCATATCTATCTATCTCATATCTATCCATCTCATATCTATCCATCTCATATCTATCTATCTATCTCACATCTATCTATCTATACATCTCATATCTATCTATCTATCTATCTATCTATCTATCTATCTATCTATCTATCTATCTCATATCTATCTATCTATCTATCTCATATCTATCTATCTAACTAACTATCGCATATCTATCTATCTATCTATCTCATATCCATCTATCTATCTATCTATCTATCTATCTCATATCTATCTATCCATCTCATATCTATATATCTATGCATCTCATATCTATCTATCTATCTATCTATCTATCTATGTATCTCATATCTATCTATCTATCTATCTATCTCATATCTATCTATCTATCTCATATCTATCTATCTAACTAACTATCTCATATCTATCTATCTATCTATCTATCTATCTATCTCATATCTATCTATATATCTATCCCATATCTATCTATCCATCTCATATCTATCTATCTATCTATCCATCTCATATCTATCTATCTATCTATCTATCTATCTATCTATCTATCTATCTCATATCTATCTATCTATCCATCTCATATCTATCTATCTATCTCATATATATCTATCTATGTATCTCATATCTATCTATCTATCCATCTCATATCTATCTATCTATTTATGTATCTCATATCTATCTATGTATCTCATATCTATCTATCTATCTCATATCTATCTATCTAACTAACTATCTCATATCTATATATCTATCTATCCATCTCATTTCTATCTATCTATCTATCTATCCATCTCATATCTATATATCTATCCCATATCTATCTATCCATCTCATATCTATCTATCTTATATCTATCTATCTCATATCTATCTATCTATCTGTCTGTCTATCTCATATCTATCTATCTCATATCTATCTATCTATCTATCTCATATCTATTTATCTATCCATCTCATATCTATCTATCTATCTATCTATCTATCTCATATCTATCTATCTGTCTATCTCATATCTATTTATCTATCCATCTCATATCTATCTATCTGTCTATCTCATATCTATTTATCTATCCATCTCATATCTATCTATCTATCTATCTATCTCATATCTATCTATCTATATATCTATCTCATATCTATCTATCTGTCTATCTCATATCTATCTATCTGTCTATCTCATATCTATCTATCTATGCATCTCATATCTATCTATCTATCCATCTCATATCTATCTATCTCATATCTATCTATCTATCTCATATCTATCTATCTGTCTATCTATCTCATATCTATCTATCTATCCATCTCATATCTATCTATCTATCTCATATCTATCTATCTATGTATCTCATATCTATCTATCTATCCATCTCATATCTATCTATCTATTTATGTATCTCATATCTATCTATGTATCTCATATCTATCTATCTATCTCATATCTATCTATCTAACTAACTATCTCATATCTATCTATCTATCTATCTATCTATCTATCCATCTCATATCTATCTATCTATCTATCTATCTATCTATCCATCTCATATCTATATATCTATCCCATATCTATCTATCCATCTCATATCTATCTATCTTATATCTATCTATCTCATATCTATCTATCTATCTGTCTGTCTATCTCATATCTATCTATCTCATATCTATCTATCTATCTCATATCTATTTATCTATCCATCTCATATCTATCTATCTATCTATCTCATATCTATCTATCTGTCTATCTCATATCTATTTATCTATCCATCTCATATCTATCTATCTGTCTATCTCATATCTATTTATCTATCCATCTCATATCTATCTATCTATCTATCTATCTATCTATCTATCTATCTCATATCTATCTATCTATATATCTATCTCATATCTATCTATCTGTCTATCTCATATCTATCTATCTATGCATCTCATATCTATCTATCTATCCATCTCATATCTATCTATCTCATATCTATCTATCTCATATCTATCTATCTATGTATCTCATATCTATCTATCTAGCCATCTCATATCTATCTATCTATGTATCTCATATCTATCTATGTATCTCATATCTATCTATGTATCTCATATCTATCTATCTAACTAACTATCTCATATCTATCTATCTATCTCATATCTATCTATCTATCTATCTATCTATCTATCTATCTCATATCTATCTATCCATCTCATATCTATATATCTATCCCATATCTATCTATCCATCTCATATCTATCTATCTTATATCTATCTATCTCATATCTATCTATCCATCTCATATCTATCTATCTCATATCTATCTATCTATCTATCTATCTCATATCTATCTATCTCATTTCTATCTCACATCTATCCATCTCATATCTATCTATCTATCTATCTATCTATCTATCTATCTATCTATCTATCTATCTATCTATCTATCTATCTATCTATCTATCATTGTTTTAAAACCTAGACATCATGGCCTGACATTCAGTAACCATTTGCATTTCCCATACATATGTTATTTTTGCATTATGTCCTATCAGTTCTGCAAATTGGCTACTAAAATATTTATTTTGACCTTTCTGTTAAATGAAGTCTTATCAGTTAGTTTAGCGGACTATATATTGCTTGCAGTCACAGCAGTATGATGAGGCTGGAGCAGCATGTAACAATAGTACCCATACATCTGAAAGAATCCTCTGAAGCCTCAAGGTTATATAAAGACTCCTTAGGATGGCACAGCAGGAGGCTCCCTGGGCAATGCTCCCTAGGACTAATATATGCAAAACTTTCTTCCACCCTCTAAAGTGATGATTATGTGGCAGCCCTGTAAATTAACTCTTTCAGGAGAAGACATTCTCAATTTTTTCCTTCTCTTTTTCTACTTCCCACTTTGGAAAAAAATCTTAGGCCCCCTGCAAATGGGCGGAAATTCCGCGACGGGATTTCCCACAGAATTTCTGCCTGTGCCCACTGCCTTGGAAACGCGGTGTGCAAAAAAGGGTAATTCTAGTACTATGTCATTTTTCTTCGGATTGAGCAGGGTACTTTCACTCAGAATCACTGTAGAGCGCTTAAGTGCCTGACAGCCGTCCCAACAAGTATTGTTCATATGCTCTCACAAAGGAGCAAGAATGGTTCAGTGAAAGGGGGTGGAGCGCGCCGGAGATCTCTTCCCGCCACCAGCCTCTATTCAGTGTGAAAAGGCAGTCGTTCATAGATGAGCAACTGCCTGTTTACCCTAAGCAAGAAGTCACTCATTAGTCACTGTGTTTCAGTGAGCTGGAACAAAGCGACTAATGACTAATCAGCAATTCCTTGCTCAATGCCCTGCAGGGAACTCCTTTTACATGAGATGACAATTGCTGTACACTGCTGCTTTGAGCAATTTTTCATATATTGCCCATATAGGAGTACCCTTAGCCTCCAGTCCAGCATACTGGCGGATCAACTGAAACTAAGTAGATGGAATGACTAACTTGCATGGAATCATCATCATAAAGTTAATCGCTGGATCGTGCAAAACTGAATGGTAATCTGTTACAGTGCGGTGCCATGGCATACCTGCTTTGGGACATGCGGTCAGTCATTGTTGCTTCTTGCATGGCATGCACTTTTCCTCAGCTTCTGCTCGCCCTTGGGTTTCTGCCCATAGGGTGCATGCTTCTGCCCCCTTCTTTAAAAGGCAAATGCACATTCCCTACCTCCATTCAGCTTGTTACTGACGATCCTCTGCTATATTAGGCATCCTCCCCATGGATAATGCCTAAGCAATTGGTCTCCAACCATTGTGATAAAGCCCCTGTTTGTGTATTCCTAGTTCTGACCCGTGTCCATACTTCTGTGCCCCCTGATCTTGGCTTTGTTTCCTGGAGACTGTTTTGCATACCTGTGCCGATAGCAATGACTCTAACTTGCTATATTTCTATGCATCTGTTGTTCAGACCTTCTGTTACCAGGCCTTGGCCCAGTGCAGTGTCAGCAGCCACACAACTGGGACTATCTGTGTGTAATAATTTAGGGACCCCGCAGCAAAGCCGACATGCCACTTGGCGGGCTAAGCGTGAAAACCGGGGATCTCTAGGTGCTGCCACTTCAGTTAGCCCACAGCCAAATGGTGTATGGCAAGACGGATCCACATTATCTGACATAATCGGTCACTGCAGTTTCAATATACAGTTATATGTAGAAGATGCAGATGATAAACAACACAACATTTTTAACTCTTTTACAAAAATGATTGTCAGCCCAAAATACATGTATTTAAGTGGAAAAAAAAGTACCCCCCCCCCAGAAGGTATCCAGAGGCATTAACTAGTAATGAAAGAGATTTATATACTTGTTCTTGGCACAAGTGAAAGATAATTAACCCTTTCCAATCTTCTGTCTGACATCTGAAGACATTATGATTTAAGGCTGTACAGCTCCGATGTTGGAAGACGTCCGTCGGGGTTCTCTTACTGTATATTGCCAGCCTCTCTGCTGTCGGAGCCTATCCAACATGTCACCTCATGCAGTACTGGCTTTAGCCAGCATATAGCGCCGTTGTATAATAGAAGAACAAGTGTAAGCCCTCTAGGAAAACCAGGATACAAATTGGATTGGAAAGGGTTAAGGTAAATAAGAAGAGTCAGGATTTATCATTTATATAAAAGCCATCTTCAGAAGCAGAACAGAGTCCTGTCTCTATAGACTATGGAGCGACTACTAGTAAAATCTACTGTACTCATAGGAATCCATTAAAACTTTGAGCAGATCTTACAAAAAAAACTTTGCACAAACTGTAAAGATCTTATGTAGTCAGTTGAAAAGGTCAACAGCACAAAGCAAGTAAATTGGAAGTAAAATCAGGTTTTTTACAGCCGTTGTGACCTAAAGAACAGCAGAGAAATGTGTAATTTTTCCTATACATAAAGGTGCAATGCGGACAGTCTTGACCTTTCCTTTCTGTCTTCATAACATATTAGCGCAGAAGATACTTTTATTAAAGGGAATGCTAAAAAGCACAAGTCCATTAAAAGATCCAACTTTTCTCCTCATAATCCATTATCATGTTATTCTACATTTGCACAATATTCATGCAGTAGAACAGAACCGCAACATGCAGCACTTCACATTGTACTGTAGGAAACTAAACTACCACTGTGACAATTGATCCCAATGTCCAAACATCTCAGCCATTCATAGAAACCATTCTGTACGCAGTGTTGACAGTACTGGGGAACGTTTTAGGCAGGTAGGAAAAAAAACTAGCAAAATAAGAATATTTTTCAAAAATAGAAGGCATCTGACTGCCTCCAAATTTATCTTGCAGCAGGACAACAACGCCAAACATCCAGCCAATGTCATTAAGAACCATCTTCACTGTAAAGAAGAACAAGAAGTCCTGGAAGTGATGATACGGCCCCACAGAGCCCTGATCTCACATCATCCAGCAAGCCGACATCCATAGATCTGTGGTTAGTTCTCCAAGATGTTCTCCAACAACCTCCCTGCTGAGTTCCTTCAAGAACTGATGCTATTTGCAGACAAAGGGTGGTCACACCAAATATTGATGTGATTCACATTTCTCTTTTGTTCATTCACTTTGCATTTTGTTAATTGACAAAAATAAATTAAAAGGGTTTTCTGACACTCAACTATTGATGACCCATCCCCATGGTGGGTCATCAATAATTGATCGGTGGGGGTCCATTGCTTGTGATCTCCACTGATGAGCAGTCCATACCATACACAGCACCGTTCATTGTATAGTGGCTGTGCCTGGTATTGCAGCTCTGTCTCATTTGCTTGTTCTTAAGCCATGTGAAAAATGAATGCAACATTCATTCTGGAGCACCACGGCCACTTCAATCAAGTGATTGGTCAGGATCATGAGCAACAGACACCCACGATCAACTATAGATGGGTTCTCAATAGTCTAGTGCCAGAAAACTCCTTTAACACTTCTATTAGTGAAAGCATTCTTACTTTGCAGCAATTATTCCATACCTGCCTAAAACTTTTACACCATTAACAGCTAAATATCAGATAAGCATGAAATTTACCAGGTCGAATCCAATCTAAGACCACACTCTGTTTATCTTCATCACACCCTGATGGCAGAGGGGCATTATTAGAGGTGCTTGCATGTGCTGTTTCATGGACTTAATGACTTTATTACAAAGGATCACCTATCCATCTATTCACGAGAACACGCATCCTCCCAAGTCTCCTCTTAAGACCTCCTGCACATGGGCAAAAATTCTGCGGCGGGATTTCCCGCAGAATTTCGGCCCCTGAACGCCTGCATTGCAAAACGCAATCCTATGCAGACGGCCGCGATTCGTCCGTGTGAAAATACATGCGGAAAACAAATCGCGGCATGCTCTATTTCTGTGCGAGTCTCACAGAGGCCCACACAGAAATGTCCCTTCCGGCTCTGCTCTGCGCATGCGCCGGCTGGCTGGCAGCCGGCACATCTAAGAGCCGGAGCCACGAGAGAGGTCAGCGCCGCACTGGTCCCTGCGGGGGCTCGGGTTGGGTCCCACTGCGAGAATTCTCGCAGCAGCATCCGACCTGGCTGTCTGCAGGCGGCCTAAGGGTGCCTTTACACTGGCGATGATATTGCACTATTTTTCCAGTGCTGCGGCTCTGCCAGAAATTGCAAAATTATGAAGCCAATGGCTTCCAATGGCTCACTTCCCATTTGTGATGTTTTCATGCTTGCGATGCAGCGTGAAAACAAAATCGCAGCATGTTTTTTCTTTTTACGATCTCGCCCATTTCTTATCAATGGGGCCGGCGGCAGCAGAGCTATCTCCATTAAAATCAATGGGTGATGATCGTGATCCCCTGCTGCAGCTGTGACAGCTGCGGCAGGGAATGCTTTCAGCCTCCCAGGGATGTGAGGCTGTCACATCCAGGGGCTTAAAATTGTTCTCAATGGGGTCGGTAGCAGTAGTGTCAGCCCCATTGAAAACATAGGGAGATTATTGCGATCTCTTGCCGCTGCTGTGACAGCTTCGGTAGGAGATTCCTTCACCCCCGCAGGGAGTCCCCTCATCACTGAACACTGTGACAGCAGCGCCAGACCTTCAGTGATGAGGGGACTTCCTGCGGGGTGAAGAAATCCACTGTCACAGCCGCAGCAGGGGATCTCCCTATGTTTTCAATGGAGCCAGCCTCATTGAGAATAAAATTAAACCCCTGGATGTCACATCCAAGGAATCCCCTGCTACAGCTGTCACAGCTGCAGCAGGGGATCGCTACCCTGTTTCCCCAAAAATAAGACAGGGTCTTATTGACATGGATTTATTTTTGGGGTCTACGGCATAATCAATAGGAATCTTTGCATCCATCCAGATTTATGTTCAGAGATTGTGCACACAATGGAAGAAATCCCATGGAGACAAGACTGTCGGTGTAGAAAGTCTTCCTGACTCTGTTTATTAGTAGGCGTATAGCATCTTATATAGCAGGATGAGTTAATTGCCCTTTATGGGCAGCAGGAAGCAATACGTGGTTGGAAATCAAAGCATGGGATTGGGTAGTCCAAATATGGTCTTTTTACATCCGGTCCTGCGTGAGTTGCTGTCGTCATGGACGTGTGACATCACGTGGTTTCAGGTACAAAAGCAGCGCCATCTTTCCGAATTCGATGGAGGGGGCAGGGATGGGAATGAGCAATGTGTCTTCGAATGACGCCTGAGGGTTATGTGTAGGTAAAAAATGTGCCCTGAGGTTATGAGCGTGTGTTTCTATCAAGCTGCATATTCGGATAATGGTTAGCAGTACAGGATGTGCCGGCACATTCCATTCTACTGGCTCAGATAGTGAAATAGACATTTCACCTTGCATAGATATAATATATATATTCTCCACAAACCCCCTTGAAACTGTCTGTTTTACTAACTGTCCCTACACTACCCCACAGTCCTCAACAGTTGACCCTCCTCGACGTCCCAGATCGAGGCAGGCCCTTCAAACAAACCAAGGCAAGCTCTCCAAGTCTACCACAGGGTTTTTCACAGCCCTTGCGACTGAAGCACAGCTAGCCTGAGTCCGCCATAGCCACTGACTCGTTCCAAAGAGGGTGATCTGGTCCTAAGGCTGGAGTGTGTTGTAGACAGGGATCAGAGGCTTTAAGGGCTTATGAGGCTTGTTCACATTGTCTGAGGACACGTTCAGCAGGTTCATGGTCGGAGCAGCCCTGGCAGCAGCAGTTTCACAGGTCCTCTGGATACAGGGGATTACATAGCAAGCTACAACGATAAAGATAATTATTAATACACACATAATAGAGATCCCTATTTGGGCACTGCTACCACGGGTCCTAGCTGGTCAGCAATTCCCTGTAAGGCATCTGTGATGTAATTTACAAGTCTCTGTTGGTTATAATAGATATAGTTTAACCAATCTATGTTTTTTCTAACAATGACAATGATAAATAACGACTCCCATCCTGTTTTTACCTGATCCCTGGCTTTTTATTCATCTGGTACCCCCTAGGCACCCCTATGGCATCTATGTTCACGTGTGGGTTAAAGCTACCTCCTGGTGTCTCTATTGCTCTTTTTGTTCGGTGTGGGGATTTGTTCTCTGCGGAATTGTCAGGTAGTGTGTGCAGAGGGATTAAGGCTTTTGCGAGGGCATATTCTCCAGTCCAGGCCCTATTCAAGTTTGGTGCATATCTTCCCGTCACCACACACCCAATGGACATCTCTTAGGGACTGGACTTGTCTCTGGGCTGGGGTTCCATCATTTCGGGAGGTGCAGTATCTGTCCGTGAAATTCCCTAGGAATCTACCATTGCTATAATTGACAATGCAGGTGTAGTTTCCCGGGTATATCACAATCACCTCCCCTGGGTGTGGTACTTTAGTAATAATGGGGTAGTCTTCCTTCCATCTTTTACAGCCTGTCCTATTGGTGGTTGTGTTAGTATAGAGGCTGAGAGAACAGAGAAGGACCATCGTATTTGGGCTCAAAAGGGTGTTTTCTAACAATTTTCTTCACATAGACCCAATCTCCGGGAGCAGGCCATGGGTCCCCGTGTCAGTCACTTGATCTGGAAGGGAAGTAAACACTCGAGAATATACATTAGTTAAGTGTTTTCTGAGAGCAATAACTGTTTGTCAAGCTACCATGCTGCATCTGGAGTTATCTTGGTAAATACAATCCTAACCTTGGGGCTGACCCAAAAAGTACCTCATATAGGTTGAGACGTATTCTGTCAGGTGTGTACCTTTCGGAGAAGAGTACCAAGGGGAGGCACTCGGTCCATGGTCTTTTGAGCTCTGCCATGGTCTTCTGGATCGTGGTTTCTAAGGTACCAAATATAACTTTCTGCTCTACCACTGCTTTGTGGATGGTACGGAGCATAAAAGGCCAGTTCTATCCCCAACACTTTCATTACTTTCTGCATCACTTCTCCCATGGAGGGAGTACCTCGGTCACTCTCAGTTGTCTCTGGTACTCTGTACCTGTATTCCACCTCAGAGGTCAGTTTTTGTTGGTGGCTTTTGTGTGCAGGTATGTCAGACTGTCTACCCTGAGAACATCTGGTAGGCAGACCAGGCTGACTTCATACCTGCCCACCCTTGGCAGTGGGAAGTAGTCTACTTGAAGACACTGGAACGAGTAGTCAGGACGAGCGGTGCACTGCATGGGAGCCTATACAAACTTACTCACATTGTTCTGTGCACTGAATCAGGCAGTACTGTGTGTGTTTGGCTGCCGTGATGCTAAATTCTGGTGCAGACCAGTGACTAGTAACCACAGCTGTTTGTGACAGATGTGTATTTTCATGGGAGGCCGAAGCCATGGCCATGACGGGATAGGAGCCTGTGGGAGACAAGGCTTGTTGGATACCATCCATTTATCCCCAGGTGTCTCTTTGCCCCTCTTTAGTCGCCTTTTGTAACTGAATCAACAGGTCCTAATACACCAGGGGTGTCATCTGAGGGGGTACCTATACCGCCCCAACCCCTGAAGGATCAAGTCTAGGCTTCTGTGTGGCTGTCTTCACAGCCTGATCAGCCAGGTGATTTACGGTTGCCTCAGGTGCCATCCATGGAGTGGCCTTTTGTTGCATTTTTAGGCCACTCTCTCAGGCAGCAAGAGGGCTTTCATCGGTGCTGTTACACCTTTACTGTTTCTAATTGCTTTATCTTCAAGAATGACCTCGCTCTCCAGATAGGTCCTTAGTTATGAGCAATTCCAAAGGCATAGTGGGAGTCTGTGTAGACGTTAGATTAGAAGAGGTTCGGCTTTGACTACATCCTGTCTACTTCAGAAGAAATCAAGATGGATCCATCGCTTGAATTCAGTTGCTCCAAATGGCTTGAATGAATGTTTGCCGTTTGCTCCTTTCATTTAAACGTTAATAGATACCATGAATACAATGTGAGGACCTCAAAAATACATTTGTAAAATAAATATGGTTGTAATAACACACAGTTTTATAATAGCAACATTTTGAGATGAATGGATCAAATAAAAACAAAAAACCTTCATCAAGACAATGGTGTAGTCTTTTTATGGAAAAACTTATCTTGTTCAGCAAGAAAAATCAGCTCATTTGCTGTTAGCTTGAGCTACAACAAAAAGATGCCACTCCAAATAAACACCAACTGCACAAATCATAGAAATGACACGATAGCCCTGTTCTAATGTTTATTGCTCATAATGGTTTGCTAGGTAGTGTGATCATAAAACAATAGGATCGCCTATTTAATACATTATTCATATAATAAAAAGGTTGGAGTTTCTGCAATAGCTAAAGGACCTGGGTGGTGCCTTGTGGGTTAACAGGTCACATGACACCCGCGGTCACATGACACCCGCGGTCACATGATTTGAGTCATGTGACACTAGCGGTCACATGATCGCAGCAGATGGGAACGCCCACTTTAAGGCCGGACGCCGTGATAGGTGCAGACAGAGACAAGCCCCCAATGAGAGGGGAGGAGTTTGGTATACTTAAACCCTGACAAACCAGAGGATACCAGGTCTGTCAGTTTATTGTGGGACATTGATCCTGGCGGTTGCACATGCTGTGGTGTGGGGGAATGGTTGAAGGGTGCTATCAGATATCACATCCAATTCCAGTACTATGTTACAGCTCCCTTTAGTGATCCAGGCAGCAAACTAAGTCAGCTTTAGTGTTCAGTCACTGCAATCGAGCCAAAGTATCTAGCTCTTTTGACTTAGACCAACCTAAAGCTGTACTAAAGACACTATTGATAACACAGTTTATCAATGAGCTCATAATATTGAGGCCTAACTATGTTTATGACCGCCTTTATAAAAACATTTTAAGTAACTGTGTAACATCTGTTAGCTACTGATGGTTTATGAACAAACATCAGGAACAGCTACACAGAAGTACCCCAGCAAGTTACTAGAATAATTTATGTAATAAGATCACACTGATGACCATTAGTCTAACAGAGTCACAGTGAAGATACATATATCAGTTGGATACCAGTCCATGTATCATCGTAACCACATGTTTCCTGAGTGATATCATTAATGTGGTTTGAGATTTAGCTCGGATGGCATTCGTTAACCACAACTAAAACTTAAATTAATCTGGGGTGGATACTTCAAGTACTGAGCTGAAACCAATCAATATCATAATTCAGACCATTTGCAACACAAGTATCATCAAATTTGGGGGAAAACTCCCGTATTGTATATAAAAATCCCCAAGAAAGAAGGGAGTTTTTGATAAGTGATTAATACATCTTCAGTATCCATCATCAAAGTGGACCCAATTCTGAAAAATACTGTCTTCCCATCCTGATGAATCAGTCACAGGTTGGAGGTGACTGAAGAAACGCATCGACTGTGGGAGAATAAATCAATTTCTGCACGACACACAAAAACAAGTTGATCGTGCATAATCTATATATTGTTTGTCCACTAAGAGAATCCATTGATATTGGAACTACAGTGTTGATACTTTACTGATCGTAAATTGATCATTTAGATTGATATATATATATTTGTGTATGTTTGTCAGTGAGCTCAATTTTTAACAGAGTGAATAAAAGTTATATTTTATGTTTAAAATTAGTTAGTGGGCTCTTCCCAGTGTAAGACATCCTGTAAGGAAAGCTCAACATAACTTGTGTGGAACCTGCCTTCTTGACTATACCTCGATCCATCCACAAAGAGTGCAAAATCAGGGTTATTTAATGACTGATCCGCATGACTGAATCCCCTGTCTCCTGGGCCATTAGCTAGTACATAGTCATGTCTATCAATCTGAAAGAAAAAAAACAACTATCAGTTGATTATTCCCACTTTCCCCCGTTTCTCCAGAGCAGCAAGGTAGCTGGACTGAGGGCGTTTTTAATGCTGGCACAGTGAGTGGCATGAGCAGGGTGCACTGTAAGTAAAAGTAAAGCAAAATTTTAGGGAAAACCTATGACAGTGTTCTAAATACACAGTGTTCTAAACTGATTTATTTATTCCTCTGCTGCTATGTATGTACCTAACTGAGAAAAAAAGCTAATGAAAGGCACTCAGTCCAAGGTTTGCCGTTTCCTCCATTGCCTTTTGTATCTTAAATTTAGGGTACCGTTCATCCTTTCTACTTTCCCACTACTCCGTGGATGGTAGGGTGTGTGAAAGGCCTGGGATATACCCAGAGCAGACATGATGTGTTGCATTATTTCACCTGTGAAGTGTGTATCTTTGTTTGACTCTATTACTTCCGGTACCCCGTATCTGCGGATTACCTCGTTCATGAGCTTCTTTGCGGTTACCAACTCGTTTACCTTGTGTAACAGGGTGAGAGGAATGGTCTGGAGTGGAAGGTATGTGTCACAGAGGTTATAAGCCTCTGTGAGGTAGTCCAGTCCTCTTTCACTCCAGGCCAGATCTTACCACCTGTCCAGCCTGCCATTTAAGGAGACAGGTGGAAGGTAGAGAGAGGTGTGGGCGCCTGTGAGATACAGGCTGCAGTTACTCTGTGACTTGAAAGAGTGAGCAGAGAGAGAGGCGCTGTGGACGAGGTGCTACCTGGTGGCAGCAGGACCCCTGGAGGGGATACGCCTGCCCTTGGACTAGAGCCTAAGAGATTGAAGGCATAAGGACCAGCTGCACTCTGGACATCCACAGGTATGTACACCTCTATGGACTTGTATGGTCTCCTCAGCTGAGGAGTTACCTGTGTCACCTCCGGACTGAGGAGGGTGAAACCTAAACAGAGACTTTTTGTTGTTGCTATCATTTACCATTTATCTGGAGACCCAGTTATTTATGTTTCTGTTAAAGACTGTATAAATAAACCAAACAAGAAGAAAAGTGATGGTTTGGAGTGCTCTTTAACCCCCGCTGTGCTACACTTGGTAACAGGGTAGACCTCCAACCTGAAAAGACATCCACAGCAACAAGCACATATTCATACTTCCCAACAAGTGGGAGCTAAATGTAGTCAATTTGCAAACTCTGAAATGGGTAGAGTGGCCTAGGCAAGTGTTATGTGGCCAATTTACTTCTGCCCTGTTGCTTATGGCACAGATCATGCAAGATTGGACAAATGATGCAGCAGCTGCAGAAAA
The DNA here is from genome assembly GCF_035609145.1 of Eleutherodactylus coqui. Taxonomy (NCBI): domain Eukaryota; kingdom Metazoa; phylum Chordata; class Amphibia; order Anura; family Eleutherodactylidae; genus Eleutherodactylus; species Eleutherodactylus coqui. The sequence goes on along the minus strand of NC_089843.1, from coordinate 62,576,429 downwards.
CCCAGGAGCTACCCATCCTCATTCAAGCGTTGATGTCATTGCTGTTTTTGATAGGTGCATCTTTCTGTGCATCAGCTTGGCCATCATGGGACACAGGGACCGTGGTAGGCAAGTTCTTTTGACTGTTCGCCATACGCCGTCCTGTTCTGTTGCTCCCATTTTTATTCCTTTTTTCCTTTTCTTCCTTGCTGGCTTGTAACTGTAATGTCCTTAGCATATCAATGTCCAAAGTTTTGTCAATGTCCAAAGTTTTTGTCTCTGACTTATGCTGTCAGTATTTTCTTTTCTTCTTTTCTTCCACAGCTTGAGGGCCGCTGCCTTTGCTGTGCTTTCTAAGATGGCATTGCCTCTTGCTTCTCCAGTGTAGGAATTGGTGTAAGCTCTCCACTTTGTCAGGTAGAAGTAGGGCCTCCATGAGACTCTGCACCGCTGCACCATTCTTAATTGTCTGTCCTGCTAATATTGGGACGTGAATCACAGCTGGATATCGCTCCCACCAGTGTGCAGGAGCCCTAAAGACGGAGCATCAGCAGAGCATGCATGTTACTCCTCCATTCATCTCTGCGACTGCCAAAAGCAAGATATGTGCAGTTATTTTATACAGTCCCACAGAGATGAATGAAGCAGCAGGGAAACTTTGGACACCCATTTTCATGAACAGTGGAGGTCTCAGTGGTCAGAAGTCCACAAATCAGGCATCCTTATTGTTAACAGGTAATAAGTTACTATGGTGGTCCAACCTCTTTAAAGGGTATGTTTATATACTTCTCTCTTGTATCTTTTTATAGAGTTGATATAAAGCATTGATACACTTTACATTAATAGGTGATCAAATTTCTTAATACACTATGCTACCAAAAGTAATGGACATGTGAATCGAGAATCAAAAGTAGTATTTATTTCCATATGATAATACTTAGTGGGGCCCTAATGATTCCGGGGAATACTTTCTACTAACATTTGATACACTTCAGCTGGTATTTCTCTCCATTCATCCTGCAAACCTCTGTCAAGTTTTCTAGAAAAAGATGCCTTGCCCACCTACAATGGTGTAAGGAGCTTTGTCATTGGACAATTGAGCAATGTAAGAATGTTCTATAGAGTGGCAACTCACACTACTCCATCATCAGATCAGATGGACCTACCTGGGTGTGGAGGGAAACCTTTAGCCTGAGTGTGTTGTGCCAACAGATAAATACGGCAGAGGTTTCGGTATGATCTGGAGATGTATTACAGGGTATGATCTTAGTCCGTTGGTTGTAGTGATAAGAACCATGGACATGGAGAACCTTGACAATAATGAGCTGCCAACGATGTGACACGCAACTCCTAGCATATTCTGCGCACATTTACACATCCCCATTGACTTCTTTGCAGACTTTGGGTACGTAAATGCACAGTATTGATTCCTTCACACCGTCGTATTTTTCATCAGTTTTTTGTGTACCAAAACCAGATGTGGAACGTACAGAGAGAGAATATAATGAAAAAATTTGCATTTCTTCCGTATTTTGGACCCACTTTTGATTTTGGCTCACAATATACTGATGATAAATACCCCCATGTGTAGGAGCCCGTGTGAAGCTGTCAAGCGTAGTTGCGCCTATGGCCATGTGAATGAGCCCTCAGGCCTCATGTCCATGGGTGTTTGTTTACCGCGTATTACACATGCAATGATACGCAATGAATGGAGTGAGGATGAATGTGTGGAGATTGCGTGTAGGTACACGTGAGAAATAGATCGCAGCATGCTCTGTTTCTCGGTGTACCGCGCAGGGTGAGCCCTATACTTTTGTATAGGCAGCGTATACATTGCGTATGTGCGGCGATTCACACGCAACCCCATATGAAATAGAGCGGAGCATTAAAAAAAAGACAGAATTACACTGCGCATGACTGCGAGCATGAGATACGTGGTCATGCGCAGTACACTCACTGCCCATATGCGGTAAATGACGGCATCACAAACATTGGTAAACTGGTTGTACCGATACACCCGTGAACACGAGCCCTTAAATCTAAAGTATTCCTCCATAAAACAGATCAGGGCACACTTCAAGCCTATAACATCCTCAGGTTGAACCGAAACATCATTTAGCATAACGTCACTGTGTAGCTTGGGAGGAAATGTTACACTGTATATAAAGGTGAGCAGATATTGATTCAATGTTGGATATTTATTTCAAAACACAGTTAACAATGCAAAAAGTCCGTAGAGCAGAGCGCAAGGATACGCCACGAGGAGCTGCTGTCCTTCCATCGCCAATGTAGTGATGAATATTTTTGAAGCTGAAAAACTACACCATCCAATTACAGCAGCAGCTAAGATTGAACCAACGATGCCCCTAAAGATAAAGATATAAATCAATACAAGATAGGATAAAAGTATATAAATATTACAGCACCCTTGTGAAAAGCCACATCTCATGCTCATCTCCTCCAGCTGAAGGTGAGATCAACCACAATTTTGTCTGATGTCTTGAAAACTTGTTAGAGAAGTCTGAAAAAAGTTTTGCAAATAGATACATTATGGCCGGTTTCACATCTGTGTTGGATTCTCCAGCTGGAGGTTCCAGCACAGATCAGGCTTAAAATACTGGAAGAATAAATGCTGCACGCAGAGCTTTTTCTTCCACCCAAAAGGCGGACAGCTTATAGTCAACGAGTCCATCCGGCTCTGTTCTGTTCTGTCCAGAGATGGTGTCGTCCTGCTGCGGGGATTCCCCTTTCCTGCTTCCCCAACAGGGCAGGAAAATGGAGCATCCCAACCGCAAATGTGAAAGCAGCTTATGTCTTAAAAAACTCCTCTTCTATTTCTAGTTTCAGCTTTTTTAAAATGATTTTTGGTTGACCCTCATTCCTCCCACAACAGTAGATCACAGGGTGTCAAGAGGTTGCATTGTATCTAAGGACCCTTTAACACTAAGATAAATTGGAATGAGCATGCGGCAAGTAGTGAAGTAGTGTCACATCTGCTTGGCATGCTTTTACGTTAATCGGGCAGTATTGATTGTTCATTGGATCATTCCTAAGCACACTTCTAGCCACTCCTTCTGCAGCTCCTTTCCAGTCAGCAAATCATTATGACGCCTGTTTATATGAAAGGATTTCCAATAGACAAATGATGACTTTTAGGTCTGCATGAAAGATTCGTTCAGCGAGAACCTAACAATTTATCATTGATCGTTGGGTCGTTGCACGCATTTATACCTAACAATTATCGTGCAAACCATCTAGCAATTATTTGCATGATAATTGAGCCATGTAAAAGGGCCTTTAGAAGGGCTCCAGATCCTCCATGTACAGGGCCCAATAGGCTGCCTGTTAGTAGTACACTGATGGGTAAGTATAATATATCGCACTACGTAAGTATTGCAGGCTATTATGAAATTGATCAAAGAATTGCATGTTCAAGCCCCCTTACGAGACTAATAAATATCATTAAGCAACAAAAAATGTTTTGAAATATAAAAACAAAATCTAGGTTTTAAAAATACAAAAATAGCCATTGTAACAAGAAAAATGGTATATTATTAAAAAGGGAAAACAAAAAAATACCCATATTTCATATTGCAGCATCTGTAAACTATAAAACAAAAGCATTATTTATCCCACGCAGTGAACACAATAAAAAGGACAAAAAAACAATTGCTTCCTTTTGCTCAACCCTTTTCTAAAAAAAAGTGAATCATATTTATTCCAAATAGGCACCAGTGAAAACTGCAGTTCAGGTTCTCTAGTTTAGAAACTCCATTTTAGGGAATTCTGAGTAAGGCCGAGCTCACACGAGCGGGTCGGATTCTGCATGCGGGAGGCCCACAGCAGATTTCGGCTATGAGCCCTGCCGGTGACTTTGTGCACCTCACTAAACTGTACTGTGAATGACCACGGAGGCTGGTCATGCACACTATAGTTTTTTTTTGTTTACTTGTATTTCAATGACGCTGGTACCCGCAGCCCATACGCAATGTTAATTGAGATCAATGGAGGCCGTTTGCGCGGATTCAGCTGCAAAATAAAGCATGCTGCGATTTTTCTTCAGCTCACAGAATATGATATTCGTATCCACAAATGTGAATGAAAAAGTGAAAATGAATGCATTTCAATGCCTGTGTTTTAACATGGACTGTCCGCGTGGATGGCGTGGACGGTGATTGCGGGATCTGCAATACAAATTCAACCCATTTGAGCCTGGCCTAAAAATAGTGGGGTACTCTCTTCAAGATCCTCATGTCTTGGCCAGAATGAAGATTAGTTACAAGAACATCTCTCCCTCTCTCTCTTAGGAGGACCAGAACTGTAGTGCATTACTCAGACAACCCATTGATTTAAAAGGGGACTCTGTAATGCCTCATTTGCCCTATGCAGGCGCTGTAGGGTAAGGGTTCCTGCACACTTGAGTTTTTCTTGTGCGCTTTTTTAATGCGATATCGCTGCGTTTTTTTTCACGTGATTGTCAATGGGACTTTCTAATGTGAAAAATGCATCGCACAAAAATTGCAAAGCACCAACTTGCGATGCGTTTTTAATTTTAGAAAGTCCCATTGACAATCGAGTTAAAAAAATGCAGCGATATCGTGTGAAAAAAAGCGCACAAGAAAAACGCAAGTGTCCAGCAGCCCTAACAGAATACTTACTGCCAGGTTTTCCTATAAGTAGCAAAAATGAATTTCCTTTATTGTAAATCTTTTGAAATACTTGAACAGCAGAGAAACAAAGAAAAGCTCAGCTTATAGGTTTCTGACCGTCACAGTCCTTACTCATGAGTAAGAAAATCTTAGCTTATACATTTTTGAGCAATATGCTCAGCTTATGCATTTCTGGCCAACATGCGCCTTACTTATAAATAAGGACCATGTCAGGCGGCAATGTGTAAACTGAGCTTTTCCTATAAACCAATACAGTTTTTATGCTGCGCCGGTATTTCAGAAAATTGCAATAAAGAAGATTTGTGTTTGCAATACTTGAGTGCTGGTCATTTTTCAAGATTTATCTATGTTTTCAACACCTGGAGAGTGTTTAGACCAATGCACTGGAATCCGGTGAGCTCAGTGGCATGCCGCCAATGTAGAGCAGTGGGCCCATTGGGCAGGTGAGCTTGGGGCCGAATGGCTCTGCTCCCTGCCCCATTAGTGACTCACCTCCCCCTTTCTCTGAATGGCTAGCAGCACAAGTTTCTCTTACACTCTAGCTGCTTGGGATGCCACTCTCTCAGTCCATGCAGGATGCTCCTCCCCTCCTTTCTGATCTCAGTGTAGTGCTGTTGAGAGGGAGGGGGGAGCAGCCTGCATGGACTGAGAAAGCAGTGTTTTGAGCAGCTATAGCATGAGTGAAACTTAAGTTGCAGGATGTTAAGGAGATTGAGGAGACACAGAGGGAATTCCATTACCTTGTGGGGCCACAAAGAGGGGGCAACAGTGCTTTGTGTAGCCATAAAGAGGGGATACCAGTGCTTTGTGGGGCCACACAGAGGACACTAGTGTGGTGGTGGGGGGGGGTCACACAGGGGATGCTACTATTATGGATGGCCATAGAAGGGACTATGAGGGGTTACAAAGAGATACATTAGAGGTAGTAGGAGAGTGTGCACAGAGACAAGTCATGACTGGAGGAAAGCCTCATGGTCATCTAAGTCCAGATAAATAACAAAACCAAAAACGGTGTCCCCAACCAGTGACGATAGCACTTCTGTCCGCCGGAGGTACATGCAATGTAATCCCTATTTTTTTGTAGAACTAGTATCTTACTACTTTATGGTGACCAATTTATTTAGAGGTGTCCTAGAGCTTTTTAGCCCTATTTTTAAACCAGATAACTAGAGATGAGCGAGCGTACTCACTAAGGCAAACAACTCGAGCGAGTAGTGCGTTATGCGAGTACCTGCCCGCTCGTCTCTAAAGATTCGGGTGCCAGCGCGGGTGAGAGGTGAGTTGCGGGAGTGAGCAGGGAGGAGCGGGGAGGGGGGGAGAGAGTGTGAGAGAGAGAGAGAGATCACTCCCCGGTCGCTGCCCGCCCCCCCGCTGGCACCCGAATCTTTAGAGACGAGCGGGTAGGTACTCGCATAAGGCACTACTCGCTCGAGTAGTTTGCCTTAGCGAGTACGCTCGCTCATCTCTACAGATAACCCTTTTTTAGTATTATGTTAAAACTATTAATTCCCATCTAAATACAATGAATTGCTATGGAATTCATGCCCTTTCCTGACATCCCATTCATTTAGTTCCTTTACGACCTTTGAAATCTGCTGCAAGATATTTTCATTAGTTAAAAATCAAGATAAATTATGTCTTTAAACAATATTATTTATAGTGAGTGTCTAACATTTACTGCTATGGAGACATCTATGCTAATGCCATATGGAAGGCGTTCATAGTTTAATGACTTCTAAGCTAAAGTTACCAAATAGGAATTGTACATTTTATGTTCCTCATCATAACTCTTCTTTCCACATGACCATAATCCTGTAAAAATAGCGAGGCACATAAATTTATTGGTTGATATAGTGTGGCAGCACCAGTTACGACAAAACTGTCAAGTCCATATTTCTTCCTGCTTTCGCTTTATGTGAAGAAGTATACTATGCCCTGGTAGGGATCAAAATGATGCGGTTATGTAGAAAGTCATATTTCATTTTCTATATATTCTCTTCAATTACAATATCAGAAAAGAGTGGAAATGTGAATAGAATCCGTTATGTGCTCGGTGCATCTTGTGTCAAAACCTGTTATCACAATGTACAAATGTAGAAGGGCTAGGAAAAGTTCATTCGAGGGGCTAGTGGGATTCTGGGCCAGCTATATCAAGCCGGTGAGAACCACATGGAGGTGGTATAGCTTTAACAAAGTCAACAGGTCATGACTGGGGTTCTGTAAGGTCAACAAGAAATGACACATTTTGTTGAAACAGTTCTTTTACTAAGGATGAACTGAAACAGTTGCATATTGGAATTTGCTATCTGGTGGAAACAATGGACTGGGCTTACTGACATAGTTGTGGCTCGGTGTTACTCCAGTTGGTTTGCTCAATTTGTAAATTTGGGATTTTTTTTTATTAAACCAAAAATTGTAAAAATTCTGAATGTTATACCTTTAATATGCCTTCTTTAAAATTGAAAGTGCCATGTTGGCTGTGGTGGCATGATGATGCAAGGGGTAGGGAGTTCCAGGCCAAAGAGTGCGGCCCTGAAGAGTATAAAGCTCTGCATAGGAGTGTAAGTAGTGCAAGAGTGACGCAGTAGAAATATTACAGAGGAAAAGGGAACCTCCGAAGTTGCCACTATGGAGAGTTATATCTGCCTGGCATTCTCTAAAGCCAGTGGCAGGAGAGAGAGAAAGGAGCAGTGAAAGAGTCCCAAAAGTGCCTTCGCATGTGCAGTTAGCCAGCATCAGCCACTAGTCATAAATTCTCTGATCTGAAGTTAAAGACGATTGTCCAAATTGAATTGGTTGAATAACATTATCAGCAAGTATGTAGTCTGCCGCTGATCACATGCTGGCACATTGCATATTACCAAAGCATTCATGCAACCATGCTTTCTTTCAGCACTTCCAACCGGTGGTTCAGATTGTCAAAGGGAACCCGTTGGACACCCTAGTTACCTCCCTCCCAGTAAACTCATTCTTTTCTCCTTAGGGAGAGCACCTAGACAGTGAGTGAGGGGACTCAAAAGGCCATTCATGTTCCTCCGGGTAATATGCTAATAAGGGAAATGGAATAATATCTTCACAGTGCCACCTATTGGAAGGCAGCATTCCTTCAAGCCAAAGTTAGACTCTTCTACAAGCCTAGTAACAATGACTGGGAATTAAAAGCAAAGCCATACTCCATGTACAGAAAGAGTCCAACTCTCCCATTAAGTCTCTACAGTCATTCACTTCCTCAGCAGCCTCTCATTACATCTGACCCAGATGTAATGGTCACGTCCTAAAAAGACGAATATATCCACGCAAAGTATCAACATGGATAACACAAAAATATCAAAAGGAAACGCAGAGTGGGGAGGATGGGGAAACGTACCCTAACGCCTAGGAAGAGGGAAGACCCTACTACCAGTGGAGTGCTGCTCACCTTGATGATGGTAACACATGTCAGAGACCTGGAGTATTCTTGACTTTCCCTAGAGAGTAACATGGAAGAGTGGCAAAAGTAGATGACACTCAAAGAATAAAAACCCACAAAGTTTAGGAAAAGAGATGTTCAAAAAGCTCCAGGTAAAGAAGTGAACAACCAGTGAACTTATCTTAACGGGGATGCAGGTCAGAACCAGAAGCCACCAACACGACCACAAATGCCTTCAGGCTGAGACTATAATTGATGTCCTCTGTGAGGAGGAGCCAGAATAAATATACAAAAACTGAAGTTGATTGGATGGGATATATACCTTCCAGCAAACCAAGCATTCCACAGTCCAGCAAAGAAGTGTCCCTGTTGGTGTCGAGCACTAAAATGATAGCGAGCATGCGCTAATGTGAGGATCACGTGCATCGTGGCTGATGTTGTGACATCATTGCAGTCCTAATCCTTATTCGTGGCTGGTAAGTCATGACTCCTCTATTTCCTGGGCATCCAACACTTTTTGCGGACTCAAGCGGGAACTCACATAACGGTTAGCACTCTTAAGGGCAATCTGGCTTTATTTCCTTCACAAAGTGTGGTAAAATGTGCGACTGTTCAAGTGAACTGGCAGAGTCCTCTCATTTTCAGTATCGGTGGGGATCTCAGAAATCAAACCATCTATCATAACTTTAGGGGTCTGTGGGGAGAAATTTTCTGCTTGAGGAGAGCATCAAGTTGACATAGGGCATTTTAGATAATTCATGCAGTGTTCCCTGGGAAAAACCGTATAATATTATGGCATATTCTACTAAAAAATTAAAAGATGGTAATGCTTCTTTAAATACTTGATATTCTAGATACAACAGTCATGTATAATATAGTAAAATGTTTTAATGACTATCTTTGCTGCTAATTTCCTGAATTTGTTAGCTTTATTGAAGAGTTAAATCGGTGTCAATAACAAGGAACAAACATGTGGCAAGTGAATATCTTGGTGATACCAGAATCACACAGCGTAATACCTCCATAATCTGTTTTGCCCTGGTGTAAATGACATTTCTTTGCTCTAAGATGCAAGTTAATCCCTCTATCAGAAAGTATGGATCTATAACTGCAATCCTCCAACATGAAATCTCATTAAACAATCTCTTTTGCTCCATTTCCTTTATTTAAAAATCTATCAGGCATCATGTGAACTCAATCTATGATGTGAAAGTAGATCTTTATCCTCTAATTGAAATGGTTGCACATAAGCTCAGTGCTGAAAAGTATTACTGAAGAATAAAACGCGTTTTCAGCCTGGTTGTTAGGCTAGTTCATAACTTTACCCATGTTGCTCTTTTGTACCAAAGTTGGAAAGCCAAGTTCAAACACAAAGTTGTACCACAACGGCAAGAAAAGTTTGATGAGGGGCATAACGGCAAACCATGGGGCTGGCCCAATAACAAATCTTGGAATGTGTACCTATTCTACCATAAAGACTATGAGCAAAAAGTGGGCAGTCACATGTCACTTTCTCATCGATGATGGAGTGAGGACAAACTACAACCCCAATTCCAAAAAGTTGGGTAAATTGTAAAAAAAGGGATGCAATGATTTGCAATTCTCATCTAACCATATTTTATTCACAATAGAACATAGAACACGTATCAGATGGTCACAGTGAGACATTTTTCCATTTCATTTTAAAAAATTACTTATTTGGAAATTGATGGCAACAACACATCTCAAAAAAGTTGGGACAGGGTTAACAAAAGGATGGAAAAGTAACTGATGGTACCGATGAAAAATAGCTGGAGGGTCAATTTTCTACTAAGTTACATGATTGTATATAAAAAAGAGCATGTTAGAGAGGCAGAGTCTCTCAGAAGCCAAGATGGTAAGAGGTTCTCCAATCTGGGAAAAACTGCATCTAGAAAATGAGGAACAATTTCAGAAAAATGTTCCTCAATGTACAACTGCTAAGACTTTGTATATCCCACCATCTACAGTACATAATATCATCTAAATATTCAGAGAACTTCATGTGCACAAGGAACAAGGCTGAAGGTCAATATTGGATGTTCGAGATCGACGAGATCTCAGGTGACACTGCATTAAGAACAGCCATGATTCTGCAATACAAATCACTGCATGGGCTAAGGAAGACTTCCAAAAATCATTGTCTGTGAACACAGTTTGCCGTGCAATCCACACATGCATGTTAAAGCTGTACCATGCAAAGAAGAAGCCATATATCAACACAATCCAGAAATGTTGCCGTCTTCTCTGGGCCAAATCTCATTTCAAATTGATTGAGGCAAAATGGAAAACTGTTCTGTGGTCAGATGAATCAAAATCTGAAATTCTTTTTGGAGAGCATTGACACTGTGTCCTGCGAACTCAAGAGGAGTGGGACCATCCAGCTTGTTATCAGTGCACAGTTCAAAAGCCTGCATCTCTGATGGTATGGGGTTGCATTAGTGCCTATGGCATGGGCAACTTACACAATGCTGAGCAGTATATGGAGGTTTTAAACCAACATATGCTCCTATCAAGACGTTTCTTTCAGGGAAAACCTTGCATATTTCAGCAAGACAATGCTAAACCACATACTGCATCCATCACAACAGCATGGCTTTGTAGAAGAAGAGTCCCAGCATTGAACTTGTCTGTCTGCAGTCCAGACCTTTTACCAATATAAAACATTTGGTGTGTTATGAAGCGAAAAATCCGGCACAGAACACCCAGGACTGTTGAGCAGCTAGAACCCTACATCAGACAAGAATGGAACAATATTCTTCTCCCAAAACTCCAGCAATTGGTCTCCTCCCTTCCCAGATTTTTACAGACTGTTGTAAAAAGAAGAGGGGATGCTACACAATAGTAGATATGGCCTTGACCTAAATTTTTTTTAGAATTTGGGTTGTACGTTAAAGTGGAGCAACAGGGGCCAATAGCCTGGCACTAATAATGAGGGCATTTTCTAACACTTGTTCTGTTTTGGGAGGCATTTTTTGGTGGTTGCGCTAATTGTGAGACCACATTTTGGTTGTTACACTGTATAAGAGGTCACACACACTTGGTGGTTGTATTCGGTATTAGCTATTCATGTAAAACATTAAAGGCTCATGGATGCAAGATCGGTAGCCACTCCAAAGCCCATCATGCCCATTTGGACAGGGGATATTAAGACAGTTCCCTGTAGACTTTCTGTGTGGACCTGTAAGGATAATATTAACCTGATAATGTCCAATCACCATATATAAGCAACGCTTGGTCCTGGGCTTCAATCGCACCCCATAGTAAAAATACTGCATAGAATCAAAGCTCCTGCTCCTGCAATTTAGCTGGAGAAGAAGACAGAAGCAAATTTTAACTGCTTCTGCCTTCTCTTTTGTGGCTACATAACACTCAATGAGCTCTAGGTAGATGATAGAGAATGTGGAAGTGACATTTTCGATATTCGAAGAGACGATCACATGATTGTTGTGTCCCCCCTGGCATGGCAGAGCTGCTGAGTCTAAGCAGACCCAAATCCAGTTGCATGCCTACAATGTAGGCAGACCACACAGTTGCTATGAGGCCTGGCATGCTGGGGGGCTCGTGGCTGCCTGTGATGCATGGCTCTGCCCTCTATCTTGTCTCAAGGATTATTCCATACATTGAGTATTATACCTTAGGCGGCTTTCAAACGGCCGAGAAAATCATGTGAGATAGGGGATAACTTTATAATCGAGGGGGTCAGACCATTGTTATTAAGTGAATGGAGCAGCAGCATACATGTGTGACTCTCCCCTTCTCAGGATCGATGGGTGTCCCAGCGGTCAGACCCCACCCATCATAAAGTTATCCCCTATTTTATGGAAAGGGAATAACTTTATAACTTAGAACAACTCTTTAATTTTATGGCTGCGTGAAGCAAAGAATAATGCTATGGCTGCAGCAAAGTTGAACTTGACAGTGATAACTTTCTTCCCCAAGCTATCTTATCTCAAGCCATTGAAAAGCTATTGCTATTAATCCAAGCACAACAAAATGAATTGAAAAGTTATTGAACAGAAAAATAAAGTGTGGCACAGAAAGTTATGTGTAAGGCCCCTTGTCCACAGACGTGATTTCGACGGCGGTAAATCGCCAGCAAATCACGCCGTCTGAAGCTTTCCATAGCGTTGCTATGGAAAGTGCCGGCCCCATGTCCACGAGCAGAGAATTATGGCAATTATGGCAATTCTCCGCTCATGGACGGCAATTCTGTCAGATAGGCTGACCAGCGTAGATTTGTCTGCCGGCTCCTGCTCCCGGGCAGCGGCTCCCGCGGCAGAGATCCACCGTGGGATACCGCAACGCTCGTGGAGCGGGAGCCTTAAGAGTCAAGTTACACTTTACCACCTCTGTAGCGCCTTTGTTTATAGAGGGCAGTCAGCTGTCACTTTCAATGGAGACTTATAAATCTATAATAGAGAACATTCAATTGGATTTTGGATAATAATCATTGCTATTAATCTTAACTACTATAACGACGATAGTAATAGAGTGCATTGCAGCTCACCGTTATATCAGTAAATCTCCTGTGGTTTCTCGATTAATTATTCATACAAACCTGTCAAGGTTTTATTTAGGAAAATCAATTAGGAAAACTGATTGCTATGACATTGCTGAGCATAATGATGTAGTGTATAATGTGATAGTACTCACAGTACCACAGCAGTTCTGTACGTTGTAGCATCTCTACGCCACATTATAGTTACTGAGGATTTATGGTGAACTGGGATCATTTATTTATTCAGCTAAGGGCTTTAACACATGAGCGTGTTTTAGCCCTGTTATGCAGCCGTGATAATCACAGACGCATAATGGGACAAAACTAAACCATTGATTGCAATGGTTGCATTTTCACCATCAGGATTCTCGCGCATTAAATAGTACGTGAAGAAAAAATAGGGCAGGAGCTATCTTTCTGTGTTTTTTTTTCAAACTTCCCCACTTTGACGTGATGTTTGAATGGCTGGAGAAAAAGAAAAAAACCCATTCCTGTGCAACTATGTTCTGTAGCGGCAAGTGTAGTTGCGTATACGGCCGCATGAATACTCCCTAATTCTGAAAATAAGGCACTTTCACACATGCATTAGGGACAGTTCAGGGTTTCCATCTTCTTGCTCCATTTTTCGAGGAGAGAAACTGATAAAAAACAGAAAGAAGCTGATCCGCTTTTTCTCCCATTGATTTCAATAGGGTTTCAAAAAACCAGAAAGGCTTCTGTTTGCTTCCATTTCATCAGACTCCCAGGTTTTTTGTTTCTGGAGAAAAAACGCTGCATACTGAACTATTTTTCCATCCAAATAAACCCAGAATCCTGATGGAATAGAAGCCTTTCCGTTTGCTTTCTGTTGTTTTGAAACCCCATTGAAATCAATGGGAGAAAAAAACTTCAGTTTTTCCAATTTTTATTTCAGTTTCTCTCCTTCAAAAATGGAGAAAAGAGGTGGAAACCCTGAACTGAGCCATAACGCAGGTATGGAAGCAGCCTAACATTTGCATATCCTACATTTATCTGTCTCGTGTCAATATAATACACATAGATAGATACATTTTGTCAGATCTTGTGATCCTTATAGTACTCATTTCTGGTTCAACAAATACCCTAGTGAAGAGGAGGGTAGCCTCATTAACATCCCTCTTTGGCTCTATTCTTAAATCTGAATTGGTTTAAATGTAAGGGGTTAAATGACCATGAATAGCTCTATAAATATTAGTGCTGTACTTCACTTATGGTCCTGCTAGGAGCTTCAGAGAGAGGTCACATGATAGTATTTTTGCATTCTAACTTCTCTGCTTTGGAATAACAGGACCTGACCTGACTGCTGATTGTCTGATGGACTAGGTATAAAGCATAGGCTCTGGGGTGACTCCACAGTTTCAGAAAGTACAGAGAAGAAGACTCTGCTAGTAAGACCTGCAGCAGAGTAAACCTGCAGCTGAATGTGTGAAATTCTGTAGTGAGGGTGAAACGTATTTTTGCAGAGAGCCTTGTGAGGAGTGAGCTGCAACAGTGCTGCTGGTGAGATGGGTTTTCCTGTACCAGAGAGAGAGCAGAAGTAGGTCTGCTGATCGTTCAAGAAATCATCAGTTGTAATTAACAACCACAAGTGCTGAGCCTTCACTGGGTAAGAGATCACCAGTGTAGTGGAAATCCAATATATCTATATTTTGGACAGTGGACCTGTTTTTATATGTTTAGCATTCTGTATACCAAATGACAGTACTTTTCCATTGTTGTCTGTTTTCCTACGAATGTATATATATATTCTTTCATGTATCCAATATATCTACTTCCTCATATCATGAAACTTTCCACTTACTAAACTCTGTAAACAAAGCTAGCAGTTAGTAACTCTAGAAGAAGTAAAATCCGAAATAAATAACTGCAGTCTGAAGCAGCTACCGCAATAATAACCCAAGCAGTTTTACTGGAAACTTATGCAAATAACACAGGAAATTTATGCAATTAATAGTTCAAGCTGTAATATCCAATCATATCGGAGGAACCACACGTGGGTCCAAGACAACCCACTCATCTCGTCCTGCTACCACATGATGGCCAATAACAGATGACTGGAGGATGGAAGAATTTCAAGATGCTTATCCAATAATTAAACAATACGTTGTATCTATGTAATCTTTGACCTGCCCAGATGGGCAGATATGTTAAACTCTTTAAAAGAAGCTGCGCACCCAACAATAAAGCAGAATTGGGAAGTTTATACATGCTGAACCTGTGTCAGTGTGAAATCTTCTTATGCGCATAATCAATTCGTAACCAATCAGGAAAGGGTACAAACATTCCTAATTGAGTAGGCCGTGGACACAAAAAGGAAATCCAGGACAGCAGCATGAACAGATAGACCGCCAGCCAGTATGAGGATATTCAAGTTTTGGTGGTGTGTAATCATGAGTACCATTACCCAGACCCCTACTGTGCTAATAATTTGGTCAGTGAATAGTGACTGCAGATTTTAGATAACGGATTTAGTCATTTGGTTAATTGAAGCTCCTGAAAAGCTAGTTTACTTTAGAGAAGACTCTTATTTTCAACCAGCATGTGTGGAGCTATTTACCCCTAGCCAAGGCAAACTATTGATATAAACTACTGTGATAATTCTATATCTTGTGCACAACTTTAAGGAGACTCTATTCATAGGGTATGAACCGAGTTATAGCTTTAATTGAACATTAAAAAACTGTTTGCAATGTATCTAAATAATACTGTTGTATGTTATTACCATATTATTATTATATATCTAGTATAGCATTGTCAGTTCAACTGAACAGATGTAAAGCCTCTCCATCACTCGGATCATATTGTGCACCTGTTACACGAAGACGGTAGAGCACCTGTACCATAGTGGAACTCAGGAGGAAGGATTATGATGGTGCTATCAATATGCATGGTATTATCGTAATCAGTGGCGTAGTTATGAGGGTTGCAATTGCGACAGGGCCTCTAAGCCAGGGGGATCCGGTGACCCCCATCACTTTCACAGTCTATGCCCCTTGATCTGGTGCCCAGATCTCAACGCCAACTTGTTCGCTTACATAGACATCTTCACAGTCACTCATGCCTCTGCTGCTGTGTGAGCATCTCAACTCCTCTCCGAGCTCATCTTACACTAAGATCAGAGGGGATCGAGGAGGAGTCTGTATGCTCACACAGCAGCAGAGTGACAGTAAAGATATCTGAGTGAGTTTAAATACTTGCCAGCGACCTGACATGCAGGTCACTTACAGAGCAGCCTAGGTGCAAATTTAACTGTGCGGAGGCACCCATATGTGCACTATAACTGCATGGAAGGCATCTTATTGTCCTGAAATGATGGATAGACACACAATATATCAAGATGGAGAGCACAAAATATAAATACTGAAAATGCAAAATGGGGGAATGAGAAGTCTGACCCTTACCTACTAATGCAAAGAGACCCTACCTAAGGCCTTAGTCAGACGGGCGTTTTTTCGCGCGATTTGCGGATCGCATGACGGATGCGCATCCGCAAATCGCGTGACCGGTGCGCGCAAGTCGCCCGCAAATCGCCCGAAAATCTGCTCCTAGCCGCGTTTCATTAGAAACGGGCTGGAGCTGTCCAGCGCATTGCATTCAATGGAGACGGCAATACAGCCGTCTCCATTGAAAGCAATGCGCTGCGGGCGAGCCCGGGATGAATTGTCGGTAAGGGCTTAAATATATAAGCCCTTACCTGCAATTCATCCTAAAATGTGTTAAAATAAAAAACAATTGTATACTCACCTTCTGTCGGCAGCCGAAGCTCCGCGCGGCCGTCCTGCAGTGGGTGTGAAGGGGGTGTGAGTCAGACCTGCCCCCTGATTGGCTCAGCGCTGAGCCAATCAGAGGCATGCCTCACTCACACCCATTCATGAATTCATGAATGGATGTGAGTCAGACCTGCCCCTAAGGCAGCAGTCACTCACCCATTCATGAATTCATGAATGGGTGTGTGAGTGTTTTCAGCCTCTGATTGGTCAGGGCTGTGACCAATCAGAGGCAGATCATTCAGCAGGCGGGGATTTTAAAGCCCCGCCGGCTGAATAGTGCCGAGAAGCAGTTCAGGAGAACTGACAGCGGCCGCGGCTGGACTCTGGCTGCAGCGGAAAGGTGAGTATACAGTTTTTTTTTATTTTAACACATTTTAGGATGAATTGCAGGGAAGGGCTTATATATTTAACCCCTTCCCGACAATTCACCCCGCGCACGCCGGCAGCCCATTGCTTTCAATGGAGCGGCTGTATTGCCGCTCCATTGAATTCAATGGGCAAACATCGTTCTTCTCTGCCACAGCTGTTACAGCTGTGGCAGAGAAGAATGATTTGTCTTCTATATGTTCTCAATGGGGTCGGCGCTGCTGCCGCCGGCCCCATTGAGCGCATATACAGAAGAGAACAGGAATCGCAGATCGCAGATAGGTGCGATCTGCGATTTTTTTGTTCTATAATTTATCGGACGAGCGCATAAAAAGCGCTCATGTGTCCGATACCATTGCAAAGCAATGGTTTTAAAAAATCGCCGGACGCATGCGCATGCGCAAATCGCGGCTAAAAACGCCCGTCTGACTAAGCCCTAAAAGAGGAGTACTCGCCCTCATGACGGTGACCCCACCTCTGCAACCTGGAGAGACCCAGGCACTTCCTCATTGGAAAAAGGGAAAATAACAATATAGATGGTCAATGCCACAATGACCCAGAATAAATACCAATGCAGAATAAGCCATTAGTCATGAAACAGATAATAGAACTTAAAATATTCTTAAAGGGGGTTGTCCAAGTTATTTATTTTATATAGTTTTGGGCTCTCCATGCCAAAACCTATATAAAATAAATATGCTCCCCCTAGTGTTGGACCACTGTTTTGGCGGTCCAGCACCGCGGTATCTGACAGGCGATGTGACTGGGAGAAAATAGCTGGCGATGTCCCATAAACCTGTTATATGGGCTTCTACTGTAGAAGTCCCTCGCAGGTTTACAGGATGTCATTAGAGATGCTCCTGTTAGATCTTCTATTGGCTGCAGTGGTCACCTGGGTAAACAACTCATGTGACAGCTGCCATGCTTTTAAACAGAGCGGCTGCTACGTATCGGGAAAAAAAACACTGCAGCGCAAAAAATCATCAATCGGACTGACTACTAATACTTATATAGAGCCTGCTGTCTTCTTTTCCCAGCATTGTATGCAGGTAAACTCCCCACCCCCTCCCTTTTTTCCGCTTCCATAGATGTCTATGGGAGTTTTTTGCGTATTTCAGCAAAAGATAGGGAAAGACCTGTCTTTTGACAAAAATGGTCGCCAATGTGCTATTTTTCTCGGTGAAATTTTTATGTGGCCCAAAATCATTCATCTGACTGAATACATTGGAATTCAATGTTTCAGGTGGTCGTGATTTTTGAGTGATTTTTTGACACGGCTAAATAGCTACGTATGGTATATACGGTTGTGTGAATAAAGCCAAAGACTAGAAGTATAACCAGCATCCTCCATTAGGAGGAGCCAGAATAAATGTGTGCAGACTAGCACTGATTGGTTGACTGGGATACACGCCTCTCAGCCGACCAATCCATCAACACACCAGCAGAGAAGTGCTCATGTTGGCATCCAACTCCAGCATGTGCCAGCGGGCGGATCATGTAGGCCGGGGCGAGCAGTACAGTCACAGTATTGGTTTGCGGCAGCACTAACTCAGCACAGCCCTGGATGTCTAAAGTTTTATGACTATGATTGTACTTTTAAGAACACATAGAAATGCTGTTTGATTACAATTTTAATTAATCATTAAGAGACTAATAAATGATCTACATATCTACTGTATATAGTGAGGTCCAGCACCGATATATCATGTCCGTTTTCATCTGCAGCCTATTTTCATGGATTAGTTTCTGCACCGTCACAGAAGAGCGCTGTCACAACTAGCAGACATAAGGCAGCGGTGACACAGCTGACGGCCTCAGGCACAAATTTGTCCAGGAATGCCCTCACATATGTCTATGAAAGTGCAGCTGCATAGTTTTGACATATCGGATGTGACATATATATATATATACATACTAGATATGTGTACGGGAAATCAAGTTAAGTATGTTTTAAACCCTGACTATTGAAGTGGAAACCTCAGTTCTATATCCAGCGCCTTCAGTGATGAGATAGCGCTGGCCGTTCTTTCCTCGGTTCGGAATTACATGGCGTCTTGTCGACTTGCATTTAGAAAATATTTTATCCGCAAACATTGTTTAGCAGGACAGATGGTGCTCGGCTGCTGGGTCTGACCTTTCCTGCACTTTAATGGATAATCTGCTTCTGATTCCAGCTGTTGTCTTTGATTATTCTTCAATATTATGGTCGCTCATCACTTTTTGTACCGCTGTGACATCCCTCACTATGTAAAGCAATATATCTCAATCTAACAATCACAGAATGTATAATATGATTGGATCCAGCTGTATCTCTCGGTGGCAGTGATCACTGATAGTGTGGGTACAACTACATTCATTGTCAAAAAAATCAAGCCCCTACAAGGAGTTGTTGTTTTGCTGCAAAACTCGACATGCAGTTACATTTCAGGCAGATACAGTTAGGGCCAGAAATATTTGGACAGTGACACAAGTTTTGTTATTTTAGCTGTTTACAAAAACATGTTCAGAAATACAATTATATAGATAATATGGGCTGAAAGTGCACACTCCCAGCTGCAATATGAGAGCTTCCACATCCAAATCGGAGAAAGGGTTTAGGAATCATAGCTCTGTAATGCATAGCCTCCTCTTTTTCAAGGGACCAAAAGTAATTGGACAATGGACTCTAAGGGCTGCAATTAACTCAGAAGGCGTCTCCCTCATTAACCTGTAATCAATTAAGTAGTTAAAAGGTCTGGGGTTGATTCCAGGTGTGTGGTTTTGGATTTGGAAGCTGTTGCTGTGACCAGACAACATGCGGTCAAAGGAACTCTCAATTGAGGTGAAGCAGAACATCCTGAGGCTGAAAAAAAAGAAAAAATCCATCAGAGAGATAGCAGACATGCTTGGAGTAGCAAAATCAACAGTCGGATACATTCTGAGAAAAAAGGAATTCACTGGTGAGCTTGGGAACTCAAAAAGGCCTGGGCGTCCACGGAAGACAACGGTGGTGGATGATCGCCGCATACTTTCTTTGGTGAAGAAGAACCCGTTCACAACATCAACTGAAGTCCAGAACACTCTCAGGGAAGTAGGTGTATCTGTCTCTAAGTCAACAGTAAAGAGAAGACTCCATGAAAGTAAATACAAAGGGTTCACATCTAGATGCAAACCATTCATCAATTCCAAAAATAGACAGGCCAGAGTTAAATTTGCCAAAAAACACCTCAAGAAGCCAGCCCAGTTCTGGAAAAGTATTCTATGGACAGATGAGACAAAGATCAACCTGTACCAGAATGATGGGAAGAAAAAGGTTTGGAGAAGAAAGGGAACAGCACATGATCCAAGGCACACCACATCCTCTGTAAAACATGGTGGAGGCAACATGATGGCATGGGCATGCATGGCTTTCAATGGCACTGGGTCACTTGTGTTTATTGATGACATAACAGCAGACAAGAGTAGCCGGATGAATTCTGAAGTGTACCGGGATATACTTTCAGCCCAGATTCAGCCAAATGCTGCAAAGTTGATCGGACGGCGCTTCACAGTACAGATGGACAATGACCCCAAGCATACAGCCAAAGCTACCCAGGAGTTCATGAGTGCAAAAAAGTGGAACATTCTGCAATGGCCAAGTCAATCACCAGATCTTAACCCAATTGAGCATGCATTTCACTTGCTCAAATCCAGACTTCAGACGGAAAGACCCACAAACAAGCAAGACCTGAAGGCTGCGGCTGTAAAGGCCTGGCAAAGCATTAAGAAGGAGGAAACCCAGCGTTTGGTGATGTCCATGGGTTCCAGACTTAAGGCAGTGATTGCCTCCAAAGGATTCGCAACAAAATATTGAAAAAAAAATATTTTGTTTGGGTTATGTTTATTTGTCCAATTACTTTTGAGCTCCTAAAATGTGGAGTGTTTGTAAAGAAATGTGTACAATTCCTACATTTTCTATCAGATATTTTTGTTCAACTCTTTAAATTAAACGTTACAATCTGCACTTGAATTCTGTTGTAGAGGCTTCATTTCAAATCCAATGCAGTGGCATGCAGAGCCCAACTCGCGAAAATTGTGTTACTGTCCAAATATTTCTGGCCCTAACTGTATGTAAATGATTAGAGTTGTGGTGTGATTAGATGAACGGTCTTGACACCCGAGGCCTGAAAAGTGGTTCCACCCTTGGTCTATAAAAAGGCTACTTGTGTGTGTTGTTGTTTATTCGTTCAATCGCTTCCGACTCTTCTTGCCTTGTGGACCAGCCCATGCCAGAGCTTCCTGTCGGCTGTTGCCAGCCCCAACTCCACCAAGGTCTGGTCTGTCACCTGAAGGATATCATCCATCCATCTGGCTCTTGGTCAGCCCCTCTTCTTTTTGCCTTCCACTTTCCCCAACATCAGCATCTTCTCCAAGGTATCCCGTCTTCTCATTATGTGGCTAAGTACTTCAGTTTTGCCTTTAATATCATTCTCTCCAGTGAGCAGTCTGGCTTTATTTCCTGGAGTATGGACTGCTTTGATCTTCTTGCAGTCCAAGGCACTCTCAGAATTTTCCTCCAACACCACAGTTCAAAAGCGTCTATTTTTCTTGTGTGTAGTGGCCTCTTTTTCCCCTTGTGTAGAGCTTGTTGACCACGAGATGCCTCTATGATGTAATCCAAGAGATTTCACCTAATTACCGGAGTCTGAGAGGGGCGCATTATTAGAATGCCAGAAGCTGGATGGTTGTATCAACGAATTGCCAGCTACCTGGGCCGTCCTGACCAGACTGCTAGAAGGTGTTGGGACCAGTGGTTGTGTGAGGGTACACAAGGCGACTGGGCTCAGGATGCCCCCTACAGACCACCGGTAGAGAGGATCATCTGCCATCCAGAAACAGGTGGCACCATCAATACATGCCCCTGTGTCTGTCGGAAAGATTTCCAGGCACTTCGCTGAAAAACATTTGGTCTCATGTTGCCCATTACTGCCTTCACCCACGTGTATTGTCTTTGACACACACTCACCATCACCTCCATTTTCAGTGGTGTCATGAACAATGAAACTGGACGCTACCGAGTGGAAACAGTTTGTCTCCAGCAATCATTCCAGGTTTAGTTTGGGCACTGATGACAGTTGTGTTCATGTCTAGAGACCTTGGGGTGAGCGCCTGCCTTTGCTGTGGAGAGGCACACTGCCACTGGTGTGATGTCTAGGGGGTCATCGCATGCGGTCGTTGCCCCTCCTAATAGTGGTACGAGGGACAATGACAGCTCAGCGATATGTTCAGGACATCCTGCAGCCTTATGTGCTCCTCTCATGGCGGCTTCCAAGAGGCATTTTCCAGCAGGATAATATTTGGCTGCACACACAAGGGGGTCACAGGAATGTCCCCTCAACATTGTCACACTTTCATGGACTACTGGTCATCAGACTTATCACCAATAGAACATGTATGGGGCCACCCAGGATGCCAACTTCAACAGCCTAGGAGTTTGCCACATATTTTGGTGCAGATTTCACACCCTAATTTCAAAGGGTGAAAATTTGCATAAAACACGTAATATGTTGCAAATCTGCAGTGTTAAATATGCAGAGTAAAATCTATGTGTACCCCAACACTGCTATGAGTAAAGACTTACTCAGACAACCATATTTTAAATCGTTTTTGCTCATGGATAATTCCCATGTGCAAAATGCAAAGAATAGAACTCATTGATTTCAATGGGTTCATTCTTATTTCTTTTCTTTGCGTCCGTGGAGCTCACGGGTGCAAAAAAATAGGACATGCTCTATGTTTTTCACATTTACACACTAGAAAGGCCCATAGATATCTATGGCAGGTGTGTAAATCCGCACATACGTACACGTGGGTATGCGGAAACCCGCGCAGATGAGCATCTTTTCAGCTGTAATTCAATAGCTGAGAGCTGCCTCTGATTGGTTACAGTGCTCAGCCAATCAGAGGCAGCGTTCACTCACCCATTCATGAATTCATGAATGGGTGAGTGAGTGCTGTCTCTGATTGTCTGAGGGCTGGAACCAATCAGAGGCAGCCCATTCAGCAGACGGGGATTTTAAATCCCCGCCTGCTGAATACTACAGAAAGCAGTTCAGGAGAAGAGCAAGCTGGACGCGGCTGATCCCCGGCAGCTGCAAAAAGGTGAGTATATATATTTTTTTTTTATTTTTTACACTTTTTTTGGATGCTTTTCAGGGAAGGGCTTATATTTGATGCCTTTCCACAAAAATTAATACAGCAATTGCCGGCAGCCCATTGCTTTCAATGGAGCCGGCTGTATTGCCGGCTTCATTGAATTCAATGGGAGAACATCGTTCTCCTCTGTCATAGCTGTGGCAGAGGATAGCGGGCAGGGCTCTTTTTGAGTATAAAACGCCCGTGTGACCGAGCCCTTTGGGCTGATAAACGCTGTTTTTTTCAGCCGTTACACTGGCTTCGGTCACGTGATTTTTTTGTGCACATCAGTTTTGCGCACAAAACATTGCGCGAAAAAACGCCCGTGTAACTGAGTCCTGAAGTTGTATTTTTAAAGAACACAGTGAATGCATTAAAAAACTCCAAAAAAGAATGGCAGGATTGATGTGTTTTTTCTAACCTCCCACCCCCCCCCCCCCCCCATCCCCCACGAAACGAACAAGTCCTCATATGGCTATATCAACAGAAAAATAAAAGAAGTCACAGCTTTTGAAAATCCCCAAACAACTGCCTCCTTAAGTACCAAATTTAAAAGGGTTAAGAATTTCCATACTAGTTATGTAAGTAATGATGCTTTCCAAAAAAATGGCAACAGTGAGGAAAGTAGACTAGAAGAGCCCATAACATTTAATTATAGGATGAATACATCTTATTTCCTGCAACTAAGATCTTTTGATATCCTTACATGTCCGCAGATCTTAGAAGTCACTGCTGACCTCTACAATTCCTGTAGCGTCCCATTATTGTTGCCATCCTTGGTGTTTTAATGATCTATTCAACTTCACTTGGCTCTAGGGCTATGTAATATGTAATACTTGCTTTTTCCCCATCTATCTCTGTATCCTGCCTAAAAGGGGCAGTCCTAGGAAAACAACGTATTACCTATCTGCAAGCCTGATTGGTCAGGGTCCAACTGCTGGGACCCCACAATGGGACTCCAAGTGTCTACATATGAATGGAGTGGTGATCACTGTCATAGTGATTTGTTTCTTAACCTCTTAAAGAACGCTCTTTTTTTTCATTTTATTTATGTTTTTTCCTCCCCAGTTTTAAAAAATCATAACTCTTTTATTTATCTATCGACGTAGCTGTGTGAGAGCTTGTTTTTTTGTGATACGAGTTGTTTTTTTTAATGTACTTTTTAGGGAACGCTCACAAGTCTAATTTCATTGTGTATTACGCACGGATAATAAACAGTGAATGGAGTCAATGATACATTGATTTTCAGTGATTCATTCACACTTGCGTATATACATTATGTATAATGCATGCGTATGAAAGAACACAGCATGTGATAGTGTCCCCACAGTGGACTCAGTAGTAATAGTGTCCCCTATATTGGTGGCCCCAGTAGTATTAGTGCCCCTATATTGGCTCCAGTAGTAATAGCATCTCCTGTATTGGCCCCAGTAATAATAGCATCCCCTATATTGGCCCAGTAGTAATAGTGTCCCCTATTGTGGCCCCAGTAGTAATAGGCTCCCTATCTGAAGCCCCAGTAGCAATATCAACCCCTATATTGTTTCCAGTAGCAAAAGTGACCCCTATATTGGCCCCAGTAGTAAGTGACCCCTTATTGCAGCCCCAGTAGTAATAGGCTCCCCCATTGCAGCCCCAGTAGTCATAGCACCCTCCATTGCCACACCAATACTGATAGGGTCCCCCATTGCTGCCCCAGTAGTATTAGGGTCCCCCATTATCGCTATGCTCTTCAGATGCAGGGAGAAGTTCAGCAGTGCAGATTTTAATAGGGGTGATTGGAACAGCCGTGGGTCCCTTTGGAGTTTCGGGCCTGGGGTGGTCGCCCCCGATCACCCCTATTATAATCCGCCATTGATCACCACTCTACTCACCCCTGTAGCGGTGTCCGGGAAGCCTGTACTGAGGAAATAAGTGTGCAGGACCTGTGGTCGGCAAAGCAATGTGGATCACAAAACCGAAGCTGGCTCTTGTGATCCATGTTGCTGTGCTGACCACAGGTCCTGCACGCTCATTTCCTCAGTACAGCCTGTCCAGACACCGTTACAGCAGTGAGTAGAGTGGGGACCTAGACCCTCGGTCAAAGCCCCTGACAATCACTCGCAGAGACCCAAGGGCTCCGCGGAGCACACTTTGGGAAACTCTGCTTCAGATTATAATTATGCAGACACAGTTAGTAATAGCACTGCCTTCTTGTCTTTCTTCATACAGTTGAAATCAAAATTATTCAACCTCCATTGCAAATT
This sequence comes from Eleutherodactylus coqui, assembly GCF_035609145.1. Lineage (NCBI taxonomy): Eukaryota > Metazoa > Chordata > Amphibia > Anura > Eleutherodactylidae > Eleutherodactylus > Eleutherodactylus coqui. Next base: position 62,551,299 of record NC_089843.1, on the reverse strand, counting down.
AGGTTTATTTGATGAATTTACAAATGTTCAACTGTTTGCAAAAAACAAACAAACAAGAACAATTTAAATAGCTCCAAAACAACTAATATAACAAGTGGTTTCTCCAAATTCACCACAAAATGACACTTTTAATAACTACTGCAGTCTCAGAATTATTAACCCCCCTTCCTCAGCAGAATCCCTCATAACAGCACACATTTACAAATCAGATGTTGTCTCACTCACACCTGATGCAACTAATCAAGGGCCTCATTAGTTGCAACAGGTGTGCTTCAGACAAAACACATCAAATGCTGGTTAGAGCTCTGTTGACCGTGACATTTGATTGGATGTTAGAAATATGGTCAAGAGAGTGGTCCAAAAAGTTAAGTGAAGAGATCATTTCCCGCACAAACAAAAAAAACGATAAAAAACAAATAGAAAAGGAACTTAATGTTCCTAGAGATAAAGTTGGAAGCATAGTTTGCAAGTTCCAGGAACACTGGCTATACAACCTGAACATGGCAGAGAGAGGAAGCTATCACTGGCTGATACGAGATTCCTGGGGAGGCAGGTGGTCAAAAACCCTCAAGTGATTGCAAAGGACCAGCAGCAAGATTTGGTGGCCGCAGATACTGAGGTTTACATTAGCAAACTAAAGTGTCTAGTAAATGCAGAAGGTCTTCATGTCTGAACTCCAAGATGTATACCTCTACTGACTGAAAAGCACAAACAAATTCAGCTTTAAACCATATAAATATGCCGCAGAATTTTTCAGATTCTGTTCTATGGAGCAATGAAACAAAACTGGAACTTTTTTGGCCTACAGATTATGCCTGGAGGAGGAAGAATAGAGCACATGCTGAAAAGAAACCCCTGCCTGCAGTGAAGCATGGCGATAGCTCGGGGAGGCTCTGGAATGGTTTTCCTTCCTCTGGCACTGGAAGCCTGCAGCGTGTGCAGGACAAGGTGGATTCAATCCTCATGTCTGAGGAGAAAATGTATTCTTTGAGGAAGCTAAAGCTTGGGTGTCATTGGACCTTCCAACAGGACAATGATTCTAAGCATACCTCAAAGTCCACAAAGGCTTGGTTTCTGAAGAAGTCCTGGAAGATTCTGGAGATCGTTTTATTATAAAATTGAAAAATATAATAGGAACAGAAATATAGCTCACATAGCATATAGCGCAACAAAAAAAAGTGGATTATACCCACCTGATAATCAGGTTTCCAGTAGTCTCCACGACAGCACCAACTGAGATTGCCTCCTCCTGGTAGGACAGGAACATACTGAGAGGTTAAAAGCTCCCCCCCTTCCCCACTTTCCTCAGTGGATTCTAACGAATTGCCGGGGCAGGAGCTAAACTTAAATTTCTTCCCCTAACCGGGGTTTTGTTTTTTTTTTTTGTTTTTTTTTAAATTTATTATTTTACTTTTATAGGGGGGGAAAGGTACGGGTGCTGTCGTGGAGACTACTGGAAACCTGATTATCAGGTGGGTATAATCCACTTTTTCCCCCAGTCGTCTCCACGACAGCACCAACTGAGACGTACCAACTAAAGTTTATTAGGGTGGGATCGCTGCCGAGAGGACTTTACGGCCGAAGGCCATGTCCTCGTCCTGCTGCACTTTTACCCTATAGTGTTTAGTGAACGTGTGGGGTTTTTTCCAGACTGCGGCCTTGCAAATTTGCTCGACCGAGGCTGAACTGTGTTCGGCCCATGAGGACGCTACTGCCCTTGTGGAATGGGCTTTAAGAGCTAACGGGATCTCCTTCCCGAGGGCCTTATAGGATTCTATGATGGCCAGACGGATCCACCTGGCTATGGACCTTTTTGCTGCTTTGCTACCCTTATTTGGGCCACTGAACTGGACGAACAAGTTGTCGTCTCGCCTCCAGTGGCTCGTTGTATCTATGTAGGTTAGGACTGCTCTCCTAACGTCCAGGCAGCTTAGGGTTCTTTCCTCCTCGTTTTTTGGGTTACTGAAGAATGAGGGGATTATTATATCCTGGGACCTATGAAAATCTGACACTACCTTTGGCATAAAGGCCGGGTCTGTTTTAAATATTAGTTTGGTGTCTGCGATTTTCATGAACGGGTGGCGGATGGACAAGGCCTGTAGTTCGCTAACCCGTCTTGCGGAGGTGATGGCTACTAGGAAGATGGTCTTGATTGTAAGCATTCTTATAGGTAGCGCCTCGATCGGTCCGAATGGTACCGCTGTCATGGCCCCTAGAACCCAATTAAGGTTCCAGTCTGGGAACCGGTTTATGGGCCTAGGGCGTAGTCTAGCTGCTGCTGTTAGAAACCTGTGGACCCATCTGTCGTCTGCGAATTTTGTGTCGCAGATGGCGCTAAGGGCTGAAACTTGGACTTTTAGGGTGCTCGGGGAGAGGCCCATCTCTAAGCCCTCCTGCAGGAATTCTAAGATTAGCGGAGTGTCGGGGATAGAATCCCCGCGATCCCTTCCCTGTCTCCATGAGGAAAACCTTCTCCAGACCTTCTGGTAGATCAGGTGGGTCGTCTTTTTCCTACTGGACATTAGGGTTTCTACTACTTTCTCTGAGAATCCTTTCTTTCTTAGCGAGGATTCTTCAAGAGCCATGCCGTTAAATGGAGTTTGTCTAGGCCGGGGTGGTTCAGTGGCCCCTGCGATAGAAGATCTGTCCAGGTAGGGAAGGTGACTGGGTCCTGGACGCTCAGTGTTGTCAGAAGACCGAACCAGCTTCTTTTCGGCCAGAAGGGGGTCACCAGGATTAGCGTGCATCCCTGGGTTCTGAAGTGCTGTAAGACCCTGGGAATTAGTGGTATGGGAGGAAAGGCGTAAGCCAGTCCTTGACCCCAGTCCTGGCCTAGGGCGTCTACCGCTATCGGGCGATCTCCTGGCCGGAGGGAGAAAAAGTTGCCTACTTTTGTGTTCTCCCTGGTTGCGAAGAGGTCCAACTGTGGGGTCCCCCACCGGTTGGTTAGGATTCTGAATGCCTCTGGGGAGAGGGACCACTCTCCTGGGTCTATTTGCTTCCTGCTGAGAAAGTCTGCTTTTTCGTTTAGTGTCCCCTTCAAGTGGGTTGCCGTGATCGAGAGGATCCAGCCCTCCGCCCAGTGAAAGATTTTCTGTGCGATGCTTTGCAGTGGGGGAGATCTTGTGCCCCCTTGGTGTCGTATGTGAGCGACCGCGGTGACATTGTCTGACAGTATTTTTATGTGTTGGTTCTGTAGCGAGTTGCCCAACTGCTGTAGAACCTGCCAAACTGCCTGTAGTTCTCTGAAATTTGAGGACTGTTCTTTTATCCTCTGAGGCCAGGGACCCTGAAAGAATTGGTTCCCCACATGCGCTCCCCATCCACAAGCGCTTGCGTCTGTTGTGATGTGGATGGCTGGGTTTTGTAGCCAGTGAACCCCTCTCCGCAGGTTCTCTGGGGATGTCCACCAACGCAGGGATGTTTTTGCCCTGTTTGGGATGTACATCCTTGCCCCTAACGAGGACTGCCTTTTGTCCCATGAGGATAGGACTACGGCCTGCAGGGCTCTGGTGTGGGCCTGGGCCCATGCTACTCCTGGGATGCATGATGTCAAGCTCCCTAGGAGAGACATTGCCTCCCGAATTGTGCAGAATCGTCTTCGTAGGAAAGTTTTGACTATTCTGCGGATTTTTTGTATTCTCTCCTCGGGTAGGTAGGAGCATTGCGATTCTGAGTCGAGAGTTATTCCCAGAAACGTCTTCTGCTTGTCGGGATCTAGGCTGGATTTTTCCCAGTTTATAATCCATCCCAACGATTGGAGAAGTTCTAGTACTGTCTCCAGGTGTTTTGTTAGGAGTTTTTTGGACTCTGCTATTAATAGAGCATCGTCCAGGTAGGGTACTACTAGAATCGATTTTTCTCTCAAGTGGGCGGCTACCTCCGCCATAATCTTGGTAAAGATTCTGGGGGCTGAGGATATCCCGAAGGGCAAGCATCTGAATTGGTGGTGCTCTATTGCTCTGCCCATGTCCACTGCGAACCACAGGTATTTCTGAGAATCTTTGTGGATCGGGATGTGAAAATAAGCGTCCTTTAGGTCGATGGACGCCATGTAGGCTCCTCTGGGGATCAACTTTATTGTCGAGGAGATGGTTTCCATTTTGAATCTCCTGTATCGGACGCAGGTGTTCAGGTCTTTCAGATTTATTATCGTCCGGTGTTTCCCTCCGGGTTTTTTTTACTAGAAAGAGCCTGGAATAATAGCCCTGGGTTTCCTCGTTTCGCGGTACGGGAGATATTGCGTTTAACCGTTGCAAGTCGCGCACGCTTTGCCTTAGTAAATGTAGCTGTTTTTTTGGGGCTCGCGTGGTAATAAATTTCCTTCTGGGGATGGACACTAGCTCTATCCGGTATCCGTGCTGTAGGATTTTTGGGATCCATGGGCCCCCGCAGATTGCGGCCCATTGATCCGCAAAGCTCCCCAGCCTTGCCCCTACGGGGATGGCGTCAGGGTCTCTGCTTCGGCTCTCCCTGGTGGGGGTTGAAGAGGATATTCCTTCCTCTGCCCCCCTTGGGGTAACTCCAGCGGCCTGTCTTGCCCTTGCCTCGGTAGGCCTCGGGCTGCTGCAATGGGGCCCGGGAAAAGGTCTTCGCTCTCTGTGGCTTTTCCTCAGGGAACCCTTTTTTCCTGTCGGCCGCCTTTTCTAGAATTTTGTCTAGGTCCGGTCCGAATAGAAATTGGCCGTAGAATGGGAGGGCACACAATTTGTTTTTCGAGGCCAGGTCGCCTGACCATGATCTCAGCCAAAACACCCTTCTGGCTGAGTTAGAGCGGGCTGTGGCCTTTGCTGAGAGCTTGACGGTCTCGGCCGCGGCGTCCGCTAGGAAGTTAGTTGCCATGCGCAAGATGGGAAGGGAGTTAAGGATCTGATCTCTTGGTGTTTTGTTGGTCAGGTGTAGTTCCAACTGCTCTAACCATACCCCCAGGGTCCGCGCCACGCAAGTGGCTGCGATCCCTGGCCTAAGGATGTTTGCCGCTGCCTCCCATGATTTCTTTAGGAGTCCCTCTGCCTTGCGATCCATGGGGTCTTTTAGCTGTGCGGCATCCTCAAAGGGAAGAGTCGTCCTCTTGGCTACCTTGGCCACCGGGACGTCTACTTTAGGTATTTCGTCCCAGCTTGCGCAAGCTTCCTCTTCCAAAGGGTATCTCCTTTTTACGCCTCGAGCGGATAAGGATCCTGCGTCTGGTTTACTCCACTCTCTCTGAATTATTTTAGAGATGTTTTTGTGGACCGGGAAGGTATGTTTACGCCTCTCCCCAAGTCCACTGAATATTTCATCCTGTAGAGTCCGTGGCTCTCTGGGCTGTTCCATTTTTAATGTAGCCCTGACTGATTTAATTAATTCCGTCAAATCGTCTTGATGGAATAAATATTTCCTGTAGTCCTCCTCCTCTGAGGACTCCTCGGCCGCCTGTTCCTCTTGCTCTGATCCGATGGAATTCTCGGAATCAGAAGGCTCCTCGGGAACATACGCCTTTTTCTGGCGTTTTGCTGGCGGTGCCGGCAGTGACGTTAGAGCTGATCGCACCTCCTCCTTCACCAGCTTCCTAACGTCATCCAGGAATCCCCGCGATTCCTCTCTGACTAGCCTAGCCACGCATGCCTTGCATAGAGGCCTCTGGTACGTGGCTGGCAGTCTCGTCCCGCATTCCACGCATTTTCGCAGTTTTGTTCTGGGGGGGATGTCTTTTTTATCCCCCTGACAAACAAAGCATTTTTGCGGGTAAACATGCAATTTTTCCATATACAGCATACTGGATATTTGCATTGTATTTTTGCCGCACTGGCTACTTACGGCCGCTGAGGCTGAGGTTTCAGCTGTCTCTGGGGCTGGAGCACTCATCTTTATACCAGTGCTGCAGACACCCTGCGACCTGTAGTGCTGGTGTTCTGGCTTCTCTCAGGTTCCTATTTGAATTTTCGCGCTCCTGCGCTAAGCCCCGCCCCCTCCGCTCCTAATGCAGACGCGATGACGTCATCGCGCTGGACGTGAGATGCGGCGCCCCGCCCCCTGCCGTCAAAGGGCTTCCTGGAGCGCCGCGCTGTAATTTCTGCCGGAGGACGAGGGGGACTGAGGCTCCCGCTTTGAACCCCCCATGGGCCGCCGCGGGAGGAACCTGGCCCGGGGGTTACCTCCCCATGTGGCGTCCCGGGAGTCGTCTGGCTGCTAAGGGATGACAGGGTGAGCCACTGCCTTCCGATCCGCCTGTATACTTTCGCTGGCTTCTCCACCAGCTCCTCTCAGCGATCCTGGCAGGACAGGAAGACACTGAGGAAAGTGGGGAAGGGGGGGAGCTTTTAACCTCTCAGTATGTTCCTGTCCTACCAGGAGGAGGCAATCTCAGTTGGTGCTGTCGTGGAGACGACTGGGGGAAGCATGCACTAAATTATTACTGATACTAAGCAAAAACTACACTGAAATACCAGGCTCTCAGCCAACTAAACTCACCTTACTTCAGGTCCAAATCAAAACCAAAGGTCCATCTGGTCTGGGCTAATGCATACACTACACTCACTCACATCTCTCATCACCACACCACATATATCCACAAGCCCTATAACTGAAGAAAACATGAAAAACTGGACACTAATCTAACCGGATTTAGAAAAAATATAAACAACATAAATCAAAGATCTAGTCAGACCGAATTCAGATGGGTTTTGGTCCAAATAATGTAACTAAAAACAGATCATAAATAGAGTTGAGCGAGCATACTCGCTATGGGCAATTACTCGATCGAGCATTGCCCTTAGCGAGTACCTGCCCACTTGGAAGAAAAGATTTGGCTACCGGCACGGGGGAGCGGTGAGTTGCGGGAATGAGCAGGAGGGAGCGGGGGGGTGGGGGGGTGGGAAAGAGGGACAGAGAGATCTCCCCTCCATTCCCCCTGCTCTTCCCTGCCGCTCCCTGCCCCCCCGACGGCACCCGAATCTTTTCTTCCGAGCGGGCAGGTACTCGCTAAGGGCAATGCTCGCTCGAGTAATTGCCCTTAGTGAGTATGCTCGCTCATCTCTAATCATAAATTAACAGCAATTAAATAAAATTAGCAAGAAGAAACCTAATGAACATAAGGGCTCCTTCACACAACCGTGTTGGTAAAGTGCATTCAGTGCACAGGTTTTGTACCCATAGAAAACGCTGTACCAATCTGCCATAGGCTCCCATGCTACTGATCACACATATTACACGAAATACGTGCGCAATAAAGATCGCAGCATGTTCTATCTTGGAGTGTAATACGCTCACATACACGCCAAGATAATGTATGGAAATTGGTGGCCTGCAGCAAGTATGCAATGTCATTGCATGCTTGCTGCGTGTCGGGCAGCACACAGTAAATTACGCTTGTGTGCAGCCGGCCCAACTGAAAATTAGAAGGCAAACCACTTCTCCAATACTCCTTACTAGAGATGAGCGAGCGTACTCAGTTCGGGTGTTTTTGCACTCGATCACCGCTTTTTCCGAGTAACTGACTACTCGGACGAAAAGATTCGGGGGGCGCTGGGGGCGGTGTGGTGGAGCGGGGGGTAGCAGTGGGGAACAGGGGGGAGCTCTCTCTCTCCCCCCCGCCCACTCCCAAACCGAGTACGCTCGCTCATCTCTACTCCTTACCATTTGTTTTAGGTTTTTATTTTATGTTGTTTTTTTTTTAATGCACACAAAACTTAACAACAAAATTAAATCATTATCACTATCCTACACTATTCTTCAATTACCACCACCCATATCTGCACCCCAAGTCAGTGCTCAGTGTTGCAATGGGCTGCATCTGCTAGAACTATGATCAGAACAGGAGTTACTTTTTAAATTATACATGTTTATTTCAATAGTTATTACGCCTTACATAAGTGATTAGCAAAAAGTTCTAGTCTAGTTATCTTTATAAGTCCCGGACCCTTGGAATAAGCCATATACAATTACTGAGATGCCCTCTTTAAACCCACAGTTAAGTAATATCTTGCATCAATACATAATACGATTTCCTGTAAACGGAGAAATGGAAAATTAAGTGGGTTAATTTCTGTTCCTGCACACAGATGTGGTTTACAGCTTTATGTTCTGAATAGGAAAACACATTTTTTTTCTCAGTAATGGTCCTACCAATTCTCATTATTCGCCAACTATTATTTCTGCTACCGTCTGCTTCACGTGTTAGGCTGGCAGCCAAAAGAACATAAATCAGTCACATTTTTTGTCACTTCCTATGAAAAGGTTGCACCTGACAATTCTATCAGCTTCATGGGATGTGAAATTGGGACAAATGATACAAGTAACAGTCCTTAGTTTGATGGGAGAGCTTTGTCATAATGATACATGACTTATTATTTGTAAGAATGATTTCTATTTCTACAGAACATATGGATACCCCGATAAGTAAATGGGATCCGTTATGTTAACTTTCTTCAAACACTGATGTAACTATTTCCAGAGATGCTATTCTTGTAATTTCTGCAAATAACAGAATGATAAATTATGCTATTCATAATGCAGAATAACAAGACATCCCCCACAAGTGAGAATGCTTCTCAGTTACTTTCTACATGGAGTGGGAATGCATGGCCTGGCCAGGAATCATTTTAGTTCCCCCTCTCCTCAATATCATAACAAGGTCACAGTTATTCTAACAGATAAGCTTGTAAAAAGTTTTTCCACAAAAAATAATAAATCTAGCTGTCTCAAGTAGATAGCGACCTTTATTCTACAGACCACATACATATGTGGCAAAGTTCAACGCAACTGCGATAACTTTTTGCAACAAGTTATCTTATCTTATAGTGACAATAAAAAACAATTACAGAGAATGGCCATTACTTACTAAGTGAGGAGTGCATATAGATGCATCCTCTCAACATGCAGGTAGCTGACTACCAAATGAGGGAGTGAATTACACCTGTGCAGGACACCAATGAGACAGCCACTCACACTGCCTCTTAATATTGAGGGGGGTGGCTGCTTGGCGTTTGCCCCCACACATAGTGGATACAAAGTGTCAGACCATTCTCATATATGTAGTTCACCATGCAGACCAGCAACCTTTTAATGACTACACACATTACACAAAAACAATATAGTGGGTTTACTAAGCATTTGACCAGAATGTCTCTGAATGCCTGAATCATCCTGGGAAAGCAAAGGAGTGGGCATTCAGTAACTGCCTCCCTGCTGATTGGACTATAGACAGTGCAATGCAGCATGGAAAGTTAAAAGCAAGGAAGTCAGGACAGTGAACTACTGGCAGAATGCTAGACTTGTTACATGCCTCCTCCCTGTACGTGGATTGCAAACAGCAGCACAACAGAAAAATAGGAAAGACCATCTGAAAATCAGAACTTAAAGACATGAAACAGGGTGCAAAGCACATGTAAGGAGCATCTGGTGTATTAGAGAAAACTTATAAACATTATAAGTCTATTGTTCTTTGAACACAACAAAAGCCATTGAAAATATATTGAAAGGGTACATAAAAAGTGGCGGAAAACCTTTTCTTACCATGTTCAGTCTCAAGTTAAACTTTGCTACAGCTGTATAATCTTATGCAGTTCCCATAAGTTAATTCATCTAAAAAAATGTCCATAAAGAACTAAAATCACATAAAATTAATAAATATAGAAACAGACACAAAGGTGATGTTCAAGGGGCAGTACATTTCAATGAGTAAAGCTGATAATAGTACATAAGAATGAACCAATCAAAAATGCTAGAAACCTCAATGGGGGCAATTTATCAACAGGGCAGTTTTTGATGGCACTTTTCTGGCACACTTCTGTTCTCCAGTTCTCTGTGATCTGGAGATCAGATCATCATATGTAACCGCTTCAAACGAATCTCAATGTCTGAAATTTTTATTTTTAGGAATGCACTCAGGTGCGGTTATGAGCCAATGAATGATTAAAACTACTAGAGATAAGCGAGCACCAAAATGCTTGGGTTCTTGTTTGACCCGAGCTTTTTGTAATATTTGAGATCTCTGTTTGAGTAACGAACCCCATTGAAGTCAATGGGAGACTCGAGCTTTTTTGTAATGGACCCGCTGGGTGTCGAGCCTTTTTTCTCTCTCTCTCTCTCTCTCTCTCTCTCTCTCTCCTCTCCAGCCAGACACTGCTGTAGACGTGAGCATGCTTGCCACGTCACAGCAGGAAGTGGTAAAGCAGGGAGGGCCATAAAATTTTCTCGAACGCGGCGCAGTGCTCGCTCGAGTAACGAGCACCATCGAGTAGGCTACTACTCGAACGAGCATTAAGCTCAGGCGAGCTAGCTCGCTCATCTCTAAAAAACTACCCAATTACTGTTTAGTATAAATGCATGCCAAGAAAAAGCTATATGATCCCTACGTCACCTTCCAATTTATCTCGCTGTGTAAAAGAGCCCTAAGCAGGAAGACTCTGGAGGACCATACAACCCACTGACTGCAAGTGGAACTGTGTAATGCTTTATTTCCCCTGTGGGAGTGCTGCAGGGGAATTGAACACTTGTTTTCTAGTTTCTACACACTTTACACCCTATAAACAGCTTAAAGTCAATGGACCTTTCTAGCAAGTAAAGGTTGTCCAAGCACTTTAATCTTCCGTAAACATGATAACATTTTAAATAGTAGTAATTCCTGTTTTTTTCAGACCGCAGTAATGAGAATCACATTTGTTGATATTGTGGATTTTGTTTTAATGCTTGGAATCAGTTGCATTGTTGTTGCATGTAATTAGAACAAATCCTACAGCAGAGTATAAAGGCAATATAACAATAATTAGCTTATTTTCCACATATTCATACTTACTGTAGAGAAAACAAAATGGCAAAGGAAGAAAGAATCACCATAGGCAGAAGGCAGTAACCCAAGACACTGGCAACACATCCATGTGAGACACCTGTGATACTCATCAAATTTAATAAAGCATGAATTCCCAGGCAGCCAAGTATACTCATTGTATACACATAGCCAAAATGAATCTTTCCCGCCTGCAGACAAAAGAGAAATTGTGAGTGAATGTTATTTTTTGTGGAAAATGCAAAAAGAAAACTTCTTTATGTATCGATTTGCTGTTTATTGTTTGGAGCTGTTGTTCTTATAAAAGTTCAAAGTTGCAGTAGTTTTTGTCAGTGCTGTAGAACCAATATGGCTGTGCTCTATACCAGGGGTCCCCAACTCCAGTCCTCACGGACCCCCCAACAGGTCATGTTTTCAGGATATCCTATGGTAAGAACACCTGTGGCAATGTATGAGGCACTGACAATAATTACATCACCTGTGCAACACTGAGGAAATCCTGAAAACATGACCTGTTGGCGGTCCCTGAGGACTGGAGTTGGGGAACACTGCTCTATACAATGTAGACTATCCTACCCAAAGTATTTGGACACCCATATCATTAGAATGGATCCCGTCTTATTAGCATGTCATGTGTCCTAAACCATACTATACAACATGCTTGGAGGCGTCAGCCATAGTTTATGATGGGAACGGCGCACTGTTGGATATACAGGTTATGCCGGTTATCACAAAGCACAATGCATTAACTAGTCTACAGTGCTGAAAGGAGCGTCATCATCAGACATTTGAGCAATGGAAGGACAACCTATGGAGACAAATTATGTTACTCTATCTTCACATCGGATGGATGTACCTGGGTGTGGAGGATGTCTGGGGAACGCCTTTTGCCTGAGTGTGTTGTGCCAACAGGTAAGTACAGCGTTGGTTCCGTTATGGTCTGGGGATGTTTTACGTGGCATGGTCTCAGTTTGTTGCTTGTAGTGACATGACCAGGGACATCTTAGACAATAATGTGCTGCTGACAATGTGCCGATACTCCGTAAATAGTCAGCGCTGCTTCCAACAAGACAACGCGCCTTGTTAATAATCCAACACTGTTTTATGTTGGTTTGAGGATATGGATGTTCTACGATTGGACTGCCTGCACAGAGTCAAGACCTGAACCTACTAAACATCTCTGGAACAGGGGTGTAACTATAGGGGATGCAGGGGATGCGGTTGCACCTGGGCCCAGGAGCCTTAGAGGGTTCATGAGGCCTCTTTTCCCCATATAGGGAGCCCAGTACTATGAATAAATCATTATAGTTTGGGGCCCTGTTACAGGTTTTGCATTGGGGCCCAGAAGCTTCACGTTACCCCTCTGCTGTGGAATGTCAGGTCATAAGATATACATAGTGTTCATCTTCTTTGAGGGAACTTGACAAACATTTGCAGGATGAGTGGAGCCAATATTAGTTATAGAGTCTGCTAGTTATGTTTACTAGGTTTTACTGCAGAGGTCTCTAGCCTTTTGGGATCTTGTGAGCCATATTCAACTGTAAGTGATGCTTGAGATGGGAGGGGCATCATCTCTACTTAAAGGGGTTGTCCCGCGAAAGCAAGTGGGGTTATACACTTCTGTATGGCCATATTAATGCACTTTGTAATGTACATTGTGCATTAATTATGAGCCATACAGAAGTTATCAGAAATTATTCACTTACCTGTTCCGTTGCTGGCGTCCTCGTCTCCATGGTGCCGTCTAATTTTCAGCGTCTAATCGCCGGATTAGACGCGCTTGCGCAGTCCGGTCTTCTTCTTTTCTGAATGGGGCCGCTCGTGCCGGAGAGCGGCTCCGTGTAGCTCCGCCCCGTCACGTGCCGATTCCAGCCAATCAGGAGGCTGGAATCGGCAATGGACCGCACAGAAGCCCTGCGGTCCACCGAGGGAGAAGATCCCGGCGGCCATCTTCACCAGGTAAGTAAGAAGTCACCGGAGCGCGGGGATTCAGGTAAGCGCTGTGCGTTTTTTTTTTTTAAGTCCCTGCATCGGGTTTGTCTCGCGCCGAACGGGGGGGCTGTTGAAAAAAAAAAAAACCCATTTCGGCGCGGGACAACCCCTTTAAGGAGAGCACCTAGAAGCTGTGTGGAGACACCTAGGAGGTGAATGATGAGACTTATAAGGCCATACTCTTCTGGGAAATATATGCAAATAAGGAAGATACCTCTGCAGCGCCACCTATTGGATGGCAACATTCTTTCAAATCAATTTCAGACACTTTATATGTCAGGTCTTTCAAACAATGATTGGGAATTGAAAACCAAGCCAGAAAACCATACACAGACAGCTGTTTCAGAGCTTTTGCTCCTAATCAGTGTGCAGTAGGTTTCTGGCTTGGCTGGTGTGAGGCCTATTACGTGGGTCAGGAGGAGTATCAGGAGGAGAGCTCCTAGAAGGGGTGTGGAGACACCTAAGAGGTGAGTGAGGAGACTTATAAGGCCATGCACACTCCTCTGGGTAATATATGCAAATAGGGAAGATGGAACAATATGTCTACAGTGTCACATAGCCAATTCAGAAATGGATGAGAGATATATGAGACTTGAGGGTGAAAAACCCATAAAAAAGCAAATATTAATTGAAAATATTTTATTGTGGAATTTGAAACTCAATATATCAGCAAGTGTAAGAAGTCACTTAGCAAATAAGACCTAGCTAACCCGCTTAAAAAAAAAAAATCAATACTCACCTGGTCTGTGGCATTACGATGGTCTCCGGCGGTGCTGCGGCAAACTGAAGTGTCCTCCCAGTCTGCCATCTCAGCTTCTATCTGGTGATGCGGCTTTGAATACCCTGCCTCCAACAAAGTGAGCGCTGTGATTGGCTTATCGAGCACCAGCCAATTACAGCCTGCGCTCGATTAGCCAATCACAGCCACTCAGTGAATTACATCACTGAATGGCTGTGATTGGCTCATTGAGTGCCGGCTGTGATTGGCTACTGGCGCTTGATTAGCCAATCACAGCGCTAGCTTTGCTGGAGGCAGGGTTTTCAAATCCCCGTCACCAGAAGAAGCTGAGATGGCAAACGGAGAGGACACTGCAGTTTGCCGCATCACCGCCAGAGACCATTGCGAGGCATTGGGACAGCGCAGACCTGGTGAGTATAAGGTCCCCCTTCGAAAATAAGACACTGTGCCTATTTTAGGGCAAAAATTAATATAAGACAATGTCTTATTTTTGGGGAAACATGGTAGTATATTAGGCCGAAAAGAGACAATGTCCATCTAGTTCAGCCTGTTTCCACCCCCCAACCTCTTGTTGATGCAGAGGAAGGCAAAAAAAAACAATCAGGCAGAAGCCAGTTTAGCCGATCTGGGGGAAAAAACTCCTTCCCGACTCCATAGTTTAAATGCTCTCTCAAGTAGGTGTATTTTACCACATATTATACGGTAAAAAACTTTACATGACTTTCAAATGTGCCTCTCATACACAGGACATGAAATGTACGTGCAAAAAAGAACGTGGCATCCACTATCTTGGTGGACATTATGTGCGCATACACGCCTAGATAGTGTAGGAGCATTGTTGTTACGCGGTAAGTATGCATTGCGTACTGCTGCGGGCTCCCTGCGTGGGAGATACATGCACGGTGCGCTGTATAAAATGCTTGTGTGACAAAAACCCTAACCTCCCAACAGTCACGTTAAAATTGAAAAAACCCTCCTGAAAATGACACTTTTTTATTTTAGATTTTGAATTAGTCTCATATAAATATATTTGGCGCAGAACTTTAAATGCATTTTTTACCCCTCAGTGACATAACTAATTTTAGTCTTAAGGATCAGTAAATCGTATCTACTTTTCTCTTCCAACTGTTTTTATAGGAACTAAGGGCGGCTTCACACAAGCGTGTTTTTGTGCGTGCATACGCGTGCACTAAAACATGCATCTATTAGAAACAATGCGTGTGCACATGTCCATGTTTTACAGGTGCGTTCCTGTAAAGATAGGACATGCGTGCGCAGTAGGGAATGCACACATTGTCCTCACTAGAGCCGCAGCTGCTGCCGGGGGGCTCCATTGAAGACAATGGTCTACCAGCACCCCTGAATTGTTTTTCAGGGAAGAGCTTTACATATAAGCTCTTGAAGGCAATGGTCTGCCGACACCCCTGAATTGTTTTTCAGGGAAGGGCTTTACATGTAAAGTCTTCCCTGAAAAACAAAATATTCTGTGTAAAAAAAAAAGGAAAGAAAAAATGACTTATCTGCCGCTGCCGTGTCCCTGTGGCAGATGTTTTCTTCATCCCCGTGAGGTAAAATAATTCCCTGCTGCACCTGCCACATCTGTGACAGATGCAGCAAAGGAATTTTTCATCCCTGCAGGGAATAAAGAATTCCCTACCACAGCTTTCACAGATGACAGCTGCAGTCGGGGATCCAGCTGTCAGCATCCTGTAATTGTTTGTCAGGCAAGGGCTTTAAATATAAGCCCTTCCCTGAAAAACATGAAAAAAAGGTGATAAAAAAAAAACCAAAGAAGCATACCTTTCTTCAGCTGCCGGGGCTCAGCCATGTCCAGCTGGCTCTTCTCCTGCACTGATCTAATAAGTATTCAGCAGGTGGTGATTTAAAATCCCCGCCTGCTAAATGGGCTGCACTGATTGGCTGAGCACTGTGACCAATCAGAGGCAACTTTCAGCTATTGAATGACAGCTGAGAGCTGCCTCTGATTGGTCCCTGCGCTCAGCCAATCAGAGGCAGCACTCACCCATTCATGAATTCATGAACTCTGTACATGCATACAGTTATATATAGTGCTGAAAGAGAGATCATGTGAGGTGACTAAGAGAAGGTGATGCAGTTGAAAAAGAGCACAAATAGGAAGATCCCACGAAGGAGAGGGATTGGTGTTGCTGCTAGTGAAGCACTAACATTGGTGACAGATTACGATAGACAAAGCAGTCTTCATCTCTGAACATGTATGTCAGTTACAGACGAGACATCAAGTATCAGAAGCCAGATTGCTAACCGCACCCCGTACTACATTGTACTGCCAGTCATTAGTCCAGAACCGCAACAAAAACAGTGACTGCAATAAATCGTTGACTGAGTTGGAGTAAAAATTACATTCCACATCTCATTGGTGTGGTTCCTAGTCTTTGACGATGGCACGTCTACTGTCCAACTGCCCTTCCTTCAGCCGGTATGGGGCAGACATTAATAGGATGGAGAAAGCATTCCAATTGATGATTTAGCTCTTGGTGATCCAAAATGAAAATGAATACAGAACCTTTCACAATCCCAAGGAGTTTCTGGAGTAATTGAGCAAAGAGAGCTGCACATATTGCATGTGCAGAATGAACCCATGCGAATTAATGATGGATGAAGATTGGCACACTCACGCGATTGATTATCCGCAAATAAGAACATTTATCCACCTGAGCAAATGTTCACACGCTCAAGTGAAGCCCTGCCCCCTCTCACAAGACTATTGGCGGCCATGTTTGGGATATAAAGAATTTCAACTGCGCTATCAGCTAAGCGCAGGAGAGGTGGCACACTATGGGTGGTTTCACTTCCGTGCTTCGGGTTCTGCTTTCCTGCTCCATTCGGGGAGCAGGAAAGAGGAATGTTTGTGATCGAACGCCTCCATCTTGGGGCTTAGTATATGAGGCCCCAGGTATCAGTGTACACACCATAGAGACGTTATGATGGTTTGCAGCCTGCGATAGAAAAAAAAGCAAAAGGACTCAGTTGCCACAAACTGGGTTAGGCTCATTTTCACAAGTAGCAAGATGTCGATGCAATCTTTGTGTTTAATGCAATATGTGTAATGGCGTGGCAAGCCACCTGATGTGATGCTGGAAGGAATGAGAAGAAAAGTAATGTACTGTAAGGTGTTCATTGTGAGATTGTGGGGT
This sequence comes from Eleutherodactylus coqui, assembly GCF_035609145.1. NCBI lineage: Eukaryota > Metazoa > Chordata > Amphibia > Anura > Eleutherodactylidae > Eleutherodactylus > Eleutherodactylus coqui. The sequence continues at coordinate 62,534,624 of NC_089843.1, read as the reverse complement.
CTACAACTCCTGGCATCTCAGTTGCTGAGACCCATCCTCTATGGGGTAGGAAAAAGTCTGTGCCACGGCAAACAGTGTCAGTATTGCCCAATGGCCATTATGTTCCACCCAGGTGACTTGCTGCTGTCAGGTGTTGAAGGCCATATACCATGTTAGAACCGGTTCTATTCACGAAACATTCAAGTAATCAGCACCCTCTTACGGAGTGAGATTTGCGGTCTAGCGCACATCACACTGCACATGAATGGGGTGTCCATGTGCTGTGCAATGCGAGTTGCGCCCAAGAATGTCGAACGCGACTCACTGTCGCCCATGTGAATGCACCCTAACTGGCTTATTGGATTTCTATCACTATTCAAACCATTTAATAATTGGTTTCTTTGGGATACATAACAACTTCATACTTCGATCATTGAATATTACTTTCTCATCTTCTGCTTACAGTCGCACAATTCATTTCCTGAGAGTGATAAAGAGATAGAATTTGGCAGCAAAGAAGAACAAATTGGTCCGTTGGGTCTACACATTTACCCATGCTGAATTAAAATAATCTACAATTTCAGCTTCTAAATGAAAGTTCTTTATGATGCCATAAATGATATATGTAGGAAAAGCAGCAGAATACTTGTAGATATGCAAATAGAATTAGTCCCTTTCTCAAGTTGCACCTCCTTGAGAGGATAGAGTTAAAACAACATTTTAATGAGGTCAACAAGCTCGCTAGCAGCAAGGAAATTTTTGCTCTTTCATTTTTAGAGCAAACAGCCTAGAGGTAACAGTGCGTCCGGACTAAACCTTCATGTGATGACACAGAACATGGCAAAGTTGTTGCAGTCAAACAAAACTCTTCACCCAGTCCATCAAGGACCAGGTAAATATACTCACTGACAGAAAAAATAATACACCCACTTAGAAATGTCAGATTGCTGCAAAACTCAGCAAGCAGTTAGCTAAATATCTAAATGATTATAGTTGTGGTCTACTTAAACATATTGGCCTTGCCACCAAAGATCGTAAAAGTGTTTCCCCTATTAAAAAAAAAGCTCTCAAAAGTTACTTTTTTGTAGTGTACCTCTTGTTGAGAGATCATCGACCACTAGACGCCTCTATGGCGCACTCAAAGACATTTTGCTAAGTTAACAAACTTTAAGAGGGGGCACATAATTGGAATGAGAGAAGCATGATGGTCATTTTGATGAATCGACCACCATCTGGGCCATTCTGACCAAGGTGTTAGGAGGTGTTGGGAACAGTGGTTATGCGGGGGCTCATACACAGCAAACAGGCTCCAGATGTCTCAGACAGACCACCAGTAGAGTCCAAAAAAGTATCGCTAAAGCAGCACACCAGGGACTCTTTAAAATGCATGTAGCTCCATATGGTGCCTTCTTTATTCAAATCTACATAAAAACGATGTTTTGGGCCTTTGTCAAGCATTTTTTTTCCTTCTTTACCTTTGTATAGACCACGAGTAGAGAGGATTGTTTAGTCCACCATGGTCTGCATGGTCTGCACGAGCAGATCTTACAGTTTCATAATCCACCATCTAGACACAGGTGGCACCTTCATTACAGATCCTGTCTCTGCCGGGACCATTGAAAGGTGCTTAGCAGATGGAAATCTGGTCCACGCCCATTACGTGTTCTACCATTAAAACCCCAACACCGCCACCTTCTTTTATAGTGGTGTTAAGAAACCTGGATGGCTATGGCCTGGAACCATATTGTCTTTAGCAACAAATATGAGTTCTGTTTGAGAGCCGAAGGCGGTCATGTTCAAGTATGGAGGCCTCGTAGTGAATGTTTCGATCCTGCCTTTGCTGTGGAGTGGCACACTCTTCAAAATGCTGGTGTGATGGTCTAGCAAGCCATCGCATACGACAGTCGGTCACCCCTAGTAGTGATCAAGGGACAATGATGGCTCAGTGATATGTGCTGGAAATCCTCCATCCTTAATCCTCCAGGGTTTCCAACAGGCATTTTTCAAGAGGATAATGTTTGCTCACACACAGCAAAGGTTTTCCCAGCAATGCCTCTTGCAGGTTGGCACATTTACTTGGCCTGCCCAGTTGGCAGATTTATCACCAATCGAGCATTTATGATACGCACTGGGACACCAGGATCGTTAGCCTATGATTGTGCAGGATCTAGAGACCAAGTTGCAACATCTGTGGAAAAATGGGCCACAGGATAACATAAGGAGCCTGTATGCTTCCATGCCCAACCATATCTCATGCATCCATGCTAGAGGTGGCACAACAGGGTACTAGAGCCTCCTTTGAATTGTTCAATTTTCTCCAATAAATTTATCTTTTCACTTCAAAATTGTAATCACCTACTTATATCATTATTACATTCGAACAAATAAAGTTTCATTCCAACAACTCCTTCTTGGTGCTTTGTTTTTTTTTTTTGTCAATGAGTGAATAACAGTCCCTGATCCTTACAGCCCACAGGGATGAGGTACCGGTCAGAACACAGTATACTTAGCCATGGCATGGTCCTCCACTTGGTCAACCACAGCATTACACAGTCTTTCAACCAAGAAGAGGGGGTTAACCATTTGCCACACCAGTTGAAGACACCCTCTCTCATAAAATGGGAAGCAATAAGCCCGCTGACTTCTCTCACAGCACCACCAACATGTTATGGTTTTTGGTGCAGCACTCACTTTGGTGCATCCCACATTTGCACTAAATATACTCTTCATATACTTTCTACCAACTTCTTCCATAAAAGTAGCTTAGCGCTGCCAGTGATTGGCTGAGTGCTCAGCCAATCAGATACAGCCCTTTCAGCAGGCGGGGATTTTAAATCGCCGCCTGCTGAAAGAGATTCAGAGCAGTTCAGGGAGAAGACGCGTCTGGAAGTGCCAGAGCCCCAGCAGCTGCGGAGAGGTGAGTATATATTTTTTATTTTTTACACATTCTAGGGATGATTTTCAGGGAAGAGCTTATATTTAAAGCCGTTCCTTGAAAATCACTGTAGGAACTGCCAGCATCTCACCGCTTTCAATGGGGCCAGCTGTAGTGCATTCAATGGGATAGCATTGCAGCCTTCTGCTACAGCTGTGGCAGCGAATTTCTTCATCTCCGCAGAGAGTCCCCTTCTCACTGAACACTGTGACAATGCTGTCACAGTGTTCAGTGATGAGGGGACGCCCTGCGGATATGAAGAAATCCTCTGCCACAGCTGTCACACCTGTGGCAGAAGATCGCGATCTTCTCTGTATGTTGTCGAAGGGGTCGGCGCTGCTGCCGCCAGCACCATTGACCACAAGGTGAAACCCCTGGATGTCACAGCATCCAGGGGTTTCGCATCCAAGGATTCCCCTGCTGCAGCTTTCACAGCCACAGCAGAGGATAGCGATGTTACAATACTTTGTGTGCGAATTTTGAATGCAGCCAAGTGCGTTTTTTTTTCAGCGTGATGCCCGCTTTGGTCTCACAAATTTTGGCAAAAACATGCGCAGCAAAAAAAATGCCTATCTGACTGAGCCCTAATGTATTATGGAGCCAAATGACATTTTCAGATGACTAGATTTTGACATACAAGCATGATGGAGTGTGTTTTATTGTGACCCAATATGCCTCATGCATGAAAATCTTGGTTTAAAATGCACAAAACAGAGTCAAGTAGAGCCAGTGGTAACAGCCAGGATAAGTGAAGCAATTACCAAATATGATGGAACTGCAAAAGATTAGCTTTACAGTTGCCATTTGCTTCCTTTCCGTCAGCTTTGCAGGGTTTTTTTGGATGGAAAAATAGCTCTACAAATAGCGCTATTTTGCCATCCAAAAAAACACAAGCCTTTCCATTTGCTTTCTATTTTTTTTAAATTTCAGTGAAAGTAATGGGGGGAAAAATGGATCCTTTGATTTCAGTTCTATTTCAGTTTCTCTCCTCCAAAAATGGAGCAGAGAGGCAGAAATTCTGAACTGAACGCTAATCCAGGTGTGCAAGCTGTCTGACAGTGTTCCCGAGGAATCATAGCCCATTCCTCATGAACAATGGCCTCCAAGTCAATAATATTCAGGGGTTTATGTGCTGCAGCTACCTTCATAAAATCCCACCGAAGATCCTTTATGGAGTTAAGTCAGGAGACTTTGACGGGCACTCTAGAATCTTCCAGGATGTCTTCTGAATCCAAGCCTTGGTAGACTGTGAGGTATGCTTGGGATTATTGTCCTGTTGGAAGGTCCAATGACACCCAAGCTTCAGCTTCCTCACAGAAGGCATGATGTTTTCTCCTAGGATTTCCTGATACTTGATTGAATCCATCTTGTCCTTCACACACTTAGGGTTCCATTGCTAGAGGAAGCAAAGCCATTCCAGAGCCTCACCGAGCCACCGCCATGCTTCACTGTAGGCAGGGGGTTCTCTTCAGCAGATGCCTCATTCTTTCTCCTCCAGACATATTGCTAATACGTAGGCCCAAAAAGTTTCAGTTTTGTTTAATTACAGAACAGAATCCCAAAACTTCTGTGACTTATTTATATGGTTTTAAGCATATTGGAGCCGAATTTCTTGCGTTTTTGACTATGTCTTGGAGTTCAGGCATAAAGACCCATTTAGTATGTGCCTTGCTGTGCAAACACAAACCTCAATCCCCTCAAATCTTGCTGCTGGTCTTTTGCAATCACTTGAGGGTTAATGACCCCCTGCCTTTTCAGGAATTTGGTGGTAGGTGGTGATGGCTTCCTTTTTCTGCCACATTCAGTGAGCATAGCCACTGTTTCTTTAATTCTGAACTGGTGAAATATGCTTCATACAGTATCTCAAAGAACATGCAGCACTTTCGCTATCCTTTTGTATCCTTCTCCTTGTTTCTGCAGGGCAATGATCTCTTTTCTTAACTTTTTGGTGGGCTCTCTTGACTTAGCCACAATACCAACATGCACTCAAACGTCACAGTCAACAAAGCCCTAGTCAGTGCAAGTATTTGATGTTTCATATTAAGCACACTTGATGCAACTAATCAAGACCTTGATTAGTTGCTACAGATGTTCTTGAGAAACTCGATTTGCAAATGTATGAGGGATTCTATTCAGGGGGTTCAATAATTCTGAGACTGCAGTAGTCATTAAAAGTGACATTTTGTGTTTCGGGAAACCACTTCTCATATTAGTTGTGTTGAGCTATTTATGTTGTTCTTGTCTGGTTGTTTTTTGCAAACAGATTAGAGTTTGTAAATTTTAGCAAAGAAACCTAATTTGCAATTGGGGGTTGAATAATTTTAATTGCAACTGTAGGCCCACGTAAAAGCTGTAGACACACAACAAGAGATTTTTAATTAAGATTATTTGCAACATTGCTTTTCATTTTAGATGCAATGAAATATACATAAGGAGTGAGGAAGTGGCCTTATGTGACAGACTTCGGATATTGGCATTTTTACAGTTCCCACCATACAGATTCAACCTGATTCTACAAATATTGTTCACATATCTCTCTCTATAGGAGCTGTCTGCTAAATTAAAATTTCTGATTAGGCCTAGGAGTATGCTAGCCAGAGACTGATGCTCATTTTTGTTTAATTAAATTGCTTATGTGCTTATATATTTCACAGTTCATATACAACCCGCTGTGTCACATTATCCCTGCTGACAACAGCGGATATCTCAAATTATACTCATTCACACTCCTGGGAATAAGTAGTAGTGCTATGACTGTTACTGCTTGAAAAAACTTACCAGTGAACATACAGGATCTCTTTTTCACATATGCTAAGGTATTATATATCTATATATAATGTAAGAATGTTCTCCAGGGGGTGGGGGCGGCAATGACACACTGGACTCAAAAGTTCATAAAAGTTTACTTTTGTCTTTATTTTGACATATGCTCCAGGCCACACAAAACAGCAACACAAAGTCCATGCAGTATAACAAGTGAAATGCTGCACCACGCAGGGTGCTCAGAAGCTTCCTCCTCAGGCTGTTAGGCACTGACTCATTGGAAGCTGCAGCCTTTTATGCCCCAGTAAGCTGAGCTTCCAAAGAATCAGGGCGAAGTTGTGGACTGGACCGCCACCCTGTCTAGACTAAGAGCCTGGGAGGGAGATATACTCCATCCACAACTTCACCCTTTAACTGCCTATATATTCCCCCCTCTTTTTCAGACCAGAGGGCTGGGCCTTTTTGGTGGTCAGACAATACACCCTAGACAGGGCATCAGCATTAACTTGTGATTTGCCCGGTCTATATTCGAAGGTGAACTTGAAGTTCTGAAGTGAAAGAAACCACCTCGTCACCCTCGCATTCTTTTCCTTATTTTGCTTCATCCAGGTAAAGGGGGCATGCCTAACCTTGCTCCATTGCAGCACCACTTACGGACTTTACGAAAGGGGGCAAGTCGGTAATTTGAACTCTCTCCCCAAGAGATAGTATCTTAATGTTTCCAGTGCCCATCTTACTGCTAAACATTCACGTTCAACAATAGCGTAATTCTTCTCCGCAGGAGATAGCTTCTGGCTTAAATTCAGTACTGGATGTTCTTCCCCATTTATGGACTGGGACAACACTGCACCCAACCCTACATTAGAAGCATCCGTCTGCACAATAAACTCTTTCGAGAAGTTGGCCATTATCAATACTGGCTGTTGGCAAAGAGCAGACTTTAAACTTTGAAAGGCCTGCTTGGCCTCGGCTGTCCATGCCACCATTACCGACTTCGTCAACTCCGTAAGTGGTGCTGCAATGGAGGCAAAGTTAGGCACAAACCTACGTTAGTACCCAGTCATTCCTAAAAAAGCTCTGACCTGTTTTTTTGTTAAGGGCCTAGGCCATGCCCGTATGACCTTTACCTTGTTGACCTGGGGTTTAATGACGCCATGGCCAATAACATAGCCAAGGGGTTGAGAAGGCTGTTTTCTCTTTGGCCTTGTCAGTCAGAGGTATTTGCCAGTACCCTTTAGTAAGGTCAAGTGTGGTGATATATCTGGCATTACCCAGTCTCTCAATTAATTCATCAACCCTGGGCATGGGATATGCATCAAATTTGGAGATTTCGTTTAACTTCCTGAAATCATTGCAAAACCTCCAAGTACCATCTGGTTTGGGGACTAACACAGTGGGGTTTGACCACTCGCTTATTGATTCCTCTATCACTCCTAATTCCAGCATGCGCTTAACCTCGGCAGAAACTGCTTCCCTACGTGCTTCTGGAATCCTATACGGTTTTGAGTTTACCTTCATCCCGTGTTCAGTTATGATATCATGTGTTATGACGTGTGTACGACCAGGCAGGTCAGAGAATTTGTCTCTGTTTCTTTGCAGGAACTCTTTTGCCTCCTACCGTTGACACACCGAGAGGGCCTCACCTACTCTAACATCGGGAAGGGAGGGCTGCGGCCCATCCCTCCTGATGCTTGAGGTAGCCAAAGCTTCTCTACCCTTCCAGGGTTTTATTAAACTAACATGGTACACCTGATACGGCTTCCTTTTCCTCGGCTGGTGCACTCTATAGTTTACGTCGCCTACCTTCTCAACGATTTCGTAGGGACCCTGCCATCTAGCGAGGAATTTACTATCTACAGTAGGCACCAAGATGAGAATTCGGTCACCGGGACTAAAAGTTCTCACCCTGGCAGAACGATTGTACACTCTGCTTTGGGCCTCCTGTGCCCTCTGCAAATGTTCCCTGACAATGGGCATTACAGTATTAATGCGATCCTGCATCTGAGCCACATGCTCTATGATACTCCTATAGGGAGTAGACTCTGTCTCTCAGGTTTCTCTGGCTATATCCAACAACCCTATGGGGTGCCGACCATATAGCAACTCAAATGGTGAGAAGCCTGTGGAAGCCTGTGGTACTTCCCGTATAGAGAACATGAGATAAGGTAACACACGGTCCCAGTCCCAACCATGCTTCTGCTTTAGCATTTGCTTCAGGGTCTTATTGAACCTTTCCACCAACCCATCCGTCTGAGGGTGGTATACCGAGGTTCGTATGTGATCAATTTTAAAGAGCTGGCACAATTCTTTCCTTACTTTGGACATGAACGGGGTCCCTTGGTCTGTGAAGATTTTCTTGGAAAGACCTGTTCTGGAGAACATAAGGGACAACTCTCATGCAATGTTTTTGGCAGTAGGGCTTTTTAGATGGATTGCCTCAGGGTATCGAGTGGCATTATCTATCACAACCAAAATGTATTGATGTCCTCTAGCCTACTTGACTATGGGGCCCACTAAATCCATTCCAATTCTTTCAAAGGGAACCTCTATAATTGGGAGAGGCACTAAGGGACTGGCACGAAGCGGTGATTTGATAGGTGGGGCATGACTCACAGTACTCCTTTATGACAAAATGGGGGAACCGGTTGTCAGAACCCAGTTCCTGTAACACACCATTTATCACTACGACATTTTCTTTGGCATTGATAAGAGTGGGGCCCCTAACTGGGCTGTCCTAAAGTTTCTAGGCGCATCCTCCAGATCGGACATATCATGAACCGAGGGGTAGACTTCCTCCTAAGCATCATCTCCAGCCAAGACCAGTAAAGGAAAAGTTACATTCTCTGGTTCAACGTCCACATTTACCCTGCTATCCTGCGGATTTGTATGGTCAGCTGGGTTTGAGTCAGTCTCTTTAGAAGGGATTATCATTTTTCCCCACAAGTCCCAGAATACAGGAGAATTGTGCCACAATATCACGCTGTGCATCAATCCTTTGACAACACCTACATCGTAGGTCACATTTCTGACATGAGTTTCAAAGTTACACTGTGTCATAGGATACACCCTTGTGTCACTGTGTATACATACCACACTTATGTGCTTACCCGGTATGAAGCCTTCTTCCATCAGGCTAGCATGCACTAAGGTGACCAGGCTACCCGAGTCCAGTAGAGCCTCCATAGAATGGTGGTTTACACTTATGCAACACAGTTGTGGTTCAGTCTCTAGTCTCTGTGAGGCATTGCAAATAGGGCGTATGAACAAGGACCTGTACCAAGCACTGTCACACTCCATAGGCTCATTGGTCATAGGGCACTGAGCCAAAACATGCCTGAGCCCCTGGTATCTCCAGCACGTCAAAGGCCCTGGTTTCCTCTGCTTAGCAAACGGGTTGGGGCTATCAGAGGCTTTTAACTCCAACGGTGCCCCTTCCAGTGGCCCGACCTCCTTCCCACCATGCCACAGCTTTCCTGTGGCATCTTATGGTCTCTTACCCCGTGTAGGCCTGGAACTTGTAGCGGGGGTCTGGACGGAATGGACGTCTCAGAGGTAGTTCTCAGTTGCAGTGTAGTGGTCGACCAGATCTACCAGTTGGTTAGCATCCTTGGGTCCTCCATGGCCGACCCAGCATTGCAGATCTGCCGGCAGGGCACGGGTATAACGATGCACCACGACCTTATCGACCATCTGGGCGGGTGTGCAAACGTCCGATTTCAGCCATTTTATTACCAGATGATACAGGTCAAACATCTGCGACCTGGCTGATTGGTCGGACCTGTAGCTCCAATTATGCAGTCTCAGAGCCCGGACCACTGCTGTTACACCCAGACGAGCCAGGATCTCTGCTTTTAATCTGGCTTAGTCGTTTACCTCGAGAGCACTGAGGTCATGGTATGCCTTCAGTGGTTCCGCAGTGAGGAACGGTGCTAGAACCTTGACCCACTCAGCCTTGGGGAGTTTCTCTCGTTCGGCGGTTCTCTCAAACACGGTCAGATAGGCCTCAATATTATCATTAGGAGTCATCTTTTGCAGATATTTCTGCACAGTCTCTCTGGGCAAGCGGTAGTTGGAGCTTCTTCCTTCCTTAAGGCCGGATGCTTTAGGAGAATTGTGTGCCACATTTTGGAGCTATTCTCTCATAGCTGAATTGCATACATACACATCCAACGGGGCATAATATGGTGCTGCAATAGACTGTGTGATGCTGTACAGCCTCCTCTTCTATAGGAACGAGGCCTCACATCAATCCTTTAAGGAGTTTTCCAACACTAAACTATTAATGCCTTCAAAATAGGTCATCGATAGGTGATTGGCAGGGTTCGCTGCTTGGGATCCCTGCTGATTGAAGAGGCCATTGGCACCCCTGTTCATTGGTCACATGGTGTAAGAGCAATTTAGTCCCATTCAAGTATATAGGATTGAGCTGCAATATTAGACACAGCTGCTATACAGTGTACAGCGCTGTGCCTGGTAGAGACTGCAGTAATAACGGTGCACACCCAAAAGCCCCTCTCACTTCAATCAGCTGATCAGCAAGGATCTCAAGTGGTAGACCCTTGCTGATGAACTATTGATGACTTATCCTGAGAATAGGTCATCAATAGTTTAGTGCTTGAAAACCCTTTTAATGCCCAATACGCCATTTTACTGCGGTCACTAATTGGCTTTAAACCTGCACATTTATCTTTTAGGGTGCATTCACACGAACGTATATCGGCTCGGTTTTCACGCCGAGCCGATATACGTTGTCCTCGTGTGCAGAGGGGGGAGGATGGAAGAGCCAGGGCCAGAAACTGTGCTCCCGCCCCCTCTCTGCCTCCTCTCCGCCCCTCTGCACTATTTGCAATGGGGAGAGGCGGGACGGGGGCGGGGCTAATTACTGCACCTTAGCCACGCCCCCGTCCTGCCTCCTCTCATTGCAAATAGTGCAGAGGGGCGGAGAGGAGGCAGAGAGGGGGCGGGAGCACAGTTTCTGGCCCTGGCTCTTCCATCCTCCCCCCTCTGCACACGAGGACAACGTATATCGGCTCGGCGTGAAAACCGAGCCGATATACGTTCGTGTGAATGCAGCCTTAAGGTGATGGCTTGGCTAACGATTGACAGCTGGCTCCTGCTGTAACTGCCAGGAATGGAGATACCTTAAAATTAGCACTTTAGCCCTTACGTGCCACAATCAATATAATCTGCAGCATGGAAGAACATGACAGGGAAAGGTTGGTCCTTCTGTTACCTATTGGCACCCCGTACTGCTATCGCAAGACACCAATGGGTTTCCGTGGCAGTCGGAGGCCTGAAGTGGCCGATATAATAGACATTGTTGAATGCACTGCATAAGTAATGCAGTGTATTATTCTAGTGATCAAAAAATCACATATTCAAGTCCTCTTGAGGGACTAAAAACACTGTTAAAAACAATTCAATTAAGTTTTTTTTAACTTAAGTTAAGAAAAAACAATTTTTCCCTTTATTAAATGGATAAAATACAAAAAATTGTTTTGAAAAAGAAGCACATAATAGGTATTACCACGTTTATAGGGACCCAGATAATGAGAAGATTTTATTATGTATGTCACATGGCAAATGCCATAAAAGTAATGCCAAAATTGCTATTTTTCTTTTGTTTACCTCAAAAAAAATGCAATAAAAAGCAATGCAAAACTCATAATACCTCAAACTGGTATGAAAAAAAGCTACAACACTTCTTATAAAAAATAAGACCCCACATAACATGATTGCTAGAAAAATAAAAATGTTATTGGTTATTTGCAGCGATGCAAATTCAATCATTTTTCTTTAAAAATGTGTTATTTGAGCTAAATTGGTAAGAAATAAAAAAAAATCTATATGAACCTAATATCACAGTAATCGTGCTGATCCAGATAAGAAAAAAATATCCTGTTATTTTTACCAAATGGTGAACGTTGTGAAAATAAAAGTAAATAAACAATGGCGGAATTTATGGGAGTTTCATCTCCAACCCAAAAAAAGGTGGGTTTCGAGGTGGTTTGCCATTGTCTTCCCCAGTCATCTTTTTACTCCCTTGTCAAGCTGGGTACTTATTTTACCGACCTCGGAAGGATGGAAGGCTGACGCAGCCTTGAGCCGGCTGCCTGAACCATGCAGGGATTGAACAAACTAGGAGGTTAATATGGTGCCCATAGGCTTCTTGTTTTTTCTGTTAGCCGTTTAGTCATTCCTGACCCTCGGCGGTCCTACAAGCTCCCTCCCTCCATGTTTTTTGGTTTTGCGCTGCTTCTTTCAGTTGTGTGATATCCATGCCAGTATCACCTCTGACAGTATCGGCCATCGTGTCCTTTGGCGGCCAGGTCTTCTTTTGCCACTGATCTGTCCAAGCATTATAGATTTGTCTAGCGATTCTACTCACTTACATGGCCAAAATACGCGAGCCTGAGTCCGGTCATCTTGCCCTCCAGTGATATATCGGGTCTTATACGATTCCGGATGTCTGTTTGTTTCTCTCGCCGTCCAGGGTATACGCAACAGGTCTCACCAGCACCACAGCTCCAACACATCAATCCTCCTCCTATCCCCTTTTTTCACAGTCCAGCTTTCACATCCATACATGGCTATGGGGAAAGCAGTGGTTTACACTATCCTGCATTTAGTTGCTATGCCGGTATCACTACTTTTACAGATTTTGTCTACGTTTAACATCGCGCTTCGCCCCACTGCCATCCTACGTGTTATCTCTGGCATAGATTCTCCAGCCTGGTCAATTTTTGAGCCAAGGAAGATGAAGTCTCACACGCATTCTACGGCCTTGTTGTCGAATTTGATTAGAATTTGGCCATTTTTTTGCAGTTGCCATAATTTTAGTCTTTTTTAAATTCAGGTAGAGGCCCATATTTTTTCACTTTTAGTCTTAATCTTCCATATCAGCTGCTTCAGACCGGCTTCTGTTTCTGCAAGCAGAGATGTGTCATCCGCATAACGGAAATTGTTGATGTTTCTTCCACCTATTTTCACCCCGATTTCCAATTCGTCTAGGTCCATTTTCCTAGACATGATCACTTCCACATATAGGTTAAACAAGAAGGGTGAGAGGGTGCAGCCCTGTCGGATGCCTTTGCCGATCCCAAACCAATCTTTGTCCCCATACTGCTATAGGCCCATAATGTACCTCTGCATATAGTCTATGTTAAAAGATGGCAGATTATCTCTACTGCTCTGTCGTTAACTGAACAGCCTATTGATAGATCCAGCTGGTCTCCATATTGTGGACATATAGAAAACTACATTAGAAAACTGTTTCATTGCATCAGTTCTTGTTTCTTAAAAGTAAAAAATACGCTGACAGGTTCACATGGAGCAAACATTGCGGAGACTAAATGATACAAGATAACAACCTGCGATATTGCTTATTGTTATACTTTGTTATGCCGAAGAGGGTCTACAGCTCGCTGTGACTAATCCCATCTATCACCTCTAATTACAGCTTGCAATTCCCAATTAGAAAGTATTTATTTGCTTGAAATGTGCCTTTGAAAGCTCCTTGTACAATAAATTGGTTAATAATTCTTATTTCCTCCCTTTCGATGTGATTGTTTTTTGAATTACAGCAACTCCCCACTTGATATGTTTTCCGAAGGCAAATTCGTAAGATACAATAATATTTTTCAGATCTAGGGGAGGCCGACAGCAGGAAGAACCTGAGCCGTATCTCACCGCAGAGCAGAAATATACTGCTAGACATACATGTCATAATTATCTGTGATGAACGGCCAATACAGCAAGTCATTATCGTTACGGAATGCAAAATGATACCAGCAAGAGCGTAGATCCAAGGGCAAAGCAGAACATTGTCGGGCCCGTCAGGTCAGTTTCATTCATAATACTGCCATCTGCTGGCTTCCACGGGTTCAGGACTGTTAACGTCTTCTGCCATATGTGATCGAAATTTATACCCAGTTCTGTAGGAAAAAGAGGTTTTCAAATATTTTAGCAAATTTTGCAAGAACATCTCCGTATATAGGTTAGGAATATTACTGGTCAGCTTTAGTTTTCAACAACACGTATGTAAATAGTAATTAAATTTGCGTAAAAATTCCTGAGAAGTCCTGATCACTAACATTAGGAAGAATTTTTGCACAAAAACAGATTTGTGATCATAATGCCTGTTCACATGCTTGTGTGTAACATCCTTCCCGTGGATAAGGCTGGATTCAGACAAACGTATATCGGCTCGGTTTTCACGCCCAGCCGATATACTGCGTCTCTCTCTGCAGGGGGGAGCCTGGAAGAACCAGGAGCAGTGCTCTGAGCTCCCGCCCCCTCTCTGCCTCCTCTCCGCCCCTCTGCACTAATTGCAATGAGGAGAGGTGGGACAGGGCGGGGCTAATTCCTCAACACTTAGCCCCGTCCCCATCCTGCTTCCTTTCATTGCAAATAGTGCAGAGGGGCGGAGAGGAGGCAGAGAGGGGGCGGGAGCTCAGTTTCTGCTCCTGGCTCTTCCCTCCCCCCCCCCCCTGCAGATGAGGACACCGTATATCGGCTCGGCATGAAAACCGAGCCAATATACGTTCGTCTGAATCCAGCCTTAGAATGCAAATTAATTGCCTAATTAGGGCAAGCTGCCTTCTTTTCCCTGTGTTGTACACTGGGTAACTGCCTCCCCCTTCCTTTTTTTCTGCTACCATTAAGTCTATGGAAGCTTTTGGCGTAACACGGACAAGGATAGGTCAAGACCTATCTTTTCGCGGACAAAGATTTTGCGCAGAAAAAAAAACTTTAGTCTGAACGAATCTATTGTAATCGAAGGCATTGCTTAGTTGCGTTTTACTTGCGACTTTTTTACATGCAGAAATGTATGTTCATGTGAAATTAGCCAAAGGGCTCTTTCCCACATGCTTAGGCCTTTATACGTGCGCCCACTGGTGCCATTAAACATGTGAACGGGCGCAAAAATCACATGTGGAATTATGTAACATAACTGCGTGTGTTTACTTAATGATTTTACATGCATTCTGCCCCAGCCAGTTGGGAAAAGTACCGTAAAAAGTTACAACCAGGTAGCCTGCAGATTTTGGTGCAGAATTTACAGCGCTTGCAGTGTATCGTGTGGCCTATTCCATCCCGTGTGAAAGGTCCCTGAGAGAGATGAGCGATCGTACTCGGTTCGGGTGTTTTCGCAATCGAGCACCGCTTTTTCCGAGTAACTCACTACTCGGACGAAAAGATTCGGGGGGCAGGGGGCGGCATGGTGGAACGGGGGGTAGCAGTGGGGAATAGGGGGGAGCTCTCTCTCTCTCCCTGCTGCGGAATTGAATTCTGCATGGGTTAAAAATGTTGCACTTTTTCTTTTCTGCAGTTTCTACATATTACAGTATATAGAAACTGCAATTTAAGTCTCAATAGGAAATCCGTCAGTAAAGCTGGCCTGACGGCTTACTTTTCAGCCATTATCCCTCTCCTTTGGCCACAACAAAGTTTATCTATGTTGCAGTTAAATAAAAAGTGCAGTCCAGCATCGCTGACAAATCTCCTACCGAGAGTCAGTCTGCAGTTTCTATATACAGTGATATGTAGAAGCTGCAGAAGACAAACACTGCTAAATTTTTAATTAAACCTTATTGCAAAATGGATTGTGAGGCGAAAATACATGTATTTATGTGTAACAAATTGCCCCCAAAGGTGTCCATAACCTTTATTTTACCCATATCATACCATAGGTTGGGCCATAGGATTTATATATCTTTGTACAGTAGGAGGTGTTTTCTCATGTGCGTAGCATTACCAAATATTAGATAAGGAGCTTTATGTAATCTACTAATAGGAGTTAGAGAAGTGAAGTGACAACCGCTCTGAACATATTTCAAGTTCTGAAAAGTAACCGTCATGTTGTACAACTACTAGGGATACATTACTGCAGTGGCAGCAACGATTACTGTACACCTAACTGCACTATATGGGCAAATATATATTCTTTAAGTGATTATTACCTTCCAGCAAGGGTGGCTCATCGTCAAAACTCTCACTTGTCTGGAAATGATATGATGGATATGATGGCTCTTCATACACATAGCCGGTCTGATTCAGAGGAGAGGAAATCATTGCCGGCTGCATAAATTCGTTGCTACTTGTTCTGTGCAGCGAAAGAGATGAAGCGTGGTGGAATCAATAAATACCTTTTTAAACAACATGATGTGCAAAATCCAAACACGAAAAGACATTTCACATCTGAACATGAGTCTGCAGGGCGTATTGGTTTTTTGGTGGTGAAAGGAGTTTAAAACTTGCCTAACGTTCACTTTGAGCTGATCTACACCATCCTACTACAAGTAATTTGACATCTGAGCAAAAATTAAAAGTAGTATTTATTTCCATATGTTAATACTTAGTGGGGCTCCTTTGGTCTTAATGACATTAGATACTCTCCGTGTTATACATTCTACTAACGTCTTATATACTTCAGCTGATATTTCCCTCCATTCATCCTGCAACCGTCTGGCAAGCTCTCTCAATGACATGCATCTGTCTGTCCACAGTGGTGCATAGAGGGCACAGTTGAGCAATGGAAGAACGCTCTATTGCGTGGTGAATCACGTTACTCTGTTTAAATCAGATGGACCTACCTGGGTGTGGAGGATGTCTGGGGAACACCTTTTGCCTGAGAGTGCTGTGACAACAGTTAAGTACAGCAAAGGTTCTGTTATGGTCTGGTAATGTTTAATGTGGCATGTTCTCGGTCCGTTGGTTGTAGTGACAAGCATCATGAACACGAAGGTGTACCCAGGCATTGTAGACAATAATATGCTGCTGATAATGTAGTAATTGTCTGGGAATGGTCGGCCATACTTCCAACAAGATAACATGCCTTGTCACAACACTGTTTTTCATTGGTTTGAGGATATGGATGTCCCACGATTGGACTGGCTGCACAGAGTCCCAACCTGAACCTACTGAACATCTCTGGGATGAACTGGAATGTTGGATCAGGAAGTATGAACAGTGTCCATCTTCTTTGAGAGAACCAAGCAGATGTTTTCAGGATGAATGAAGGGAAATACTAGCTAAAGTGTATCAGACATTAGTAGAAAGTATAGAACGGAGAGTATCCAATGTCATTAGGGCTAAAGGAGTCCTACAAAGTATTAACCCTTTGCAATCCAATTTTGAATTTAGGGTTTCCTAGGGTACGTTCTCTTTCTGCCATTATACAATGGCGCCATCTGCTGGCTAGAGCCAGTACTGCGGTATGGGACATTCTGGAGAGGCCTCTGACAACAGAGCCAGTAATCTACAGTAAGAATACCCTGTAGGACATCTTCTGACATCGAAGCTGTAGAGCCTTCAATTAGAATGTCTTTAGATGTCAGACAGTGGATTGGAAAGGGTTAACATATAGAAATTAATATCAATTTTAATTCTTGCCAGGGGTCCAATTACTTTTGGTAGGACAGTGTATATATATTATGGAGCTTCTAAACAGCTATCACCTATTGTATAATTAGGCTTGCTTTAAAGAGAACAGAGCTAATGTTGCCCCATCCAATTTCCATTTCTAGATTTTTTTTGCTTTACTCTAATTTCAGCCCACAGGATGCTGCCATACAGTACTCACATAATATAGAGCTCCCAAAGTACTACCGTAGTATATAGTGCCCATATAATATGCTGTATCCAATAATGCTACATATTAAAATACATAATACTGCAATTCAATCCGTATGAACATGATAGGAAGCTGAAAAATTGTGACATGCTCCATTGAATGCAACACTGTATATACGGAAGTATTCTCCCCTAGTAGCATTGCTTTCAGGGTAGAATCTGCATATATATGGAGTCTGATGGAGCCTGTATGGCAGCGTACAGAGGCTATACAACTCTGTATTAAAGGAGCCATAAAGGCTCCATGCACTTCCGTCCATACACGAACACGTATTATGTATTTTTGGCCAATACATGAGGCGCATTATAGAAGATTTACTAAGACAAATGTCTCTGAAGTCTTATTAGTAGGAAATTGTTCCTAAGGGCAAATCATGGGGCATATTAGCACAAGAATAGAGTTTCTTTTCTTACAGACTGTTCAAACTCCTCGCTATTGCGCATGAGTTTGAAAAAAAAAGTGTGAAGATAAGTCCTGCCTTATCTTTCTGCATGAGACTCCCGATAGTGGGAATGAAACCATTGAAGTCAATGGTCTAGGTTCGTCCCGTTATGCGGCTGTGATTTTCAGGGCCGCATAGTAGGACAAAATCACGCCCGTCTGTTTAAGCCCTAAATTTGCGTTCTGGTATCGTGTTAACGTGTCCGATCATATAGGTGGTTGTGACAGATGCTTCTCAGTAGTGTACTCTCCGGTATAAGGATTGCAGTTATCTTTTGTGTTGATTGCCTGTTGCTTTAACCCCTTAACGACCAGCCCATAGTGTTTTTACGTCCTCCCGAAGTGGGCCTTATTCTCTGAGGACGTAAAAACATGCTTCCTGCAGAGAATAATGCCCCTCGGGCTGTGGACGTGACAGCTCCATGCTGTTGGTGTCCGCAGGTAGCTGACAGCATGGAGCTGTCATCTCGGGCTGTTCGGAGCCCCCCCCCCCCCCCGGCATTGCGATCGGCGCTATGCAATGGATAACGCCGATCGCAAAAAAGTAAATAAAAGTGCAATAAAAGTTAAAGATTCAGCTGCTCTGATGGATCGGATCCATCGGAGCAGCTGAAATTACTCACCGATGTCCGTCGCACGACTCCCAGCTGTCCCGATGCTCCGGGCGCCGTAGCCGTCCTTCTGCGCATGCGCGCCTGGCGGCATTACGTCAGCCGCATGCGCAGAAGGCCCGGCGGCGCGGGAGACTTAAAATCTCCTGGCTCCCGGCTCCTGTAGGTAGCCGGGAGGCAGGAGATGTCAGCGGGGACTGCGGTGAGCGGTCCCCGGTACCGCGATCGCCGTTATCCAATGGATAGCGGCGATCGCAAAAAAATTTAAAAAAAGTGTAAAAAAAGAAAAGTTTCACCTCCCCTCATGGATCGGATCCATGAGGGGAGGTGAAAATACTCACCTCAGGTCCGCCGATGTCCTCCGGCCGGTGTCTGGACCCCCCGCTGGCTTCTGCGATGTGCCGATGCGGCGCACATGCGCAGAAGCCGGCGAGCCCGGCAAATTCAAAATCTCCCTGCACCCGGCTGTCACAGATAGCCGAGTGCAGGGAGATATGACTGGGGACCGCTGTATGCGGTTTCCAGTCATATGATCACCGTTATCCATCAGATAACGGTGATCATATAAAGTTACAAAGTAAAAAAAAAAAAAAAGTTAAAAGTAAAAAAAGTTTAAAAAGTTAAAGTTTCATCTCCCCTTATGGATCGTATCCGTAAGGGGGGATGAAATTACGTACCCAAGGTCCCGGATTTGTTCCCTGGTGGGATGTTACCCCAGCTTCGGCGCATGCGCCCATCAGCATGATGGCGGACGCATGCGCAAAAGTGAAAGATTGCCCAAGAAATATAAAATCTCCCTGCTGCTGGCTACAAAAGGTAGCCAAGAGCCTGGAGATGTCACGGGGAGCCGCGGTATGCGGTTACTGGTCACGTAATCGCCGTTATCCAATGCATAATGGCGATCACGTAAAAGTTCTTTAAAAAGTGGCAGTTTCATTCCCCCTCACCGATGCGATCGGTGAGGGGAGATGAAACATCTTCTCGGAGGCTTCCGCATTTGAATCCAGATGCGATTATCCTCCATGGACCCTTCCGGCTGCTGCGCATGCGCCCGCCGGCAAAATGCCGGACACATTCGCAGGAGCCGGGAAGCCCAGGAAATGTTAAATCTCCTTGCTCCCAGCGACCAACGGTTGCTGAGTGCTTGGAGCAGTGACCGGTGGCCTCGCTGAGCGGTCCCCGGTCACATGATAAAGTAGCGAACTAACATTAGGCCGGTCACGCGTGACCGGAGAGGAATTACAGGTTCTGCATGCGCTTGATCAGCGGTAATCCACGGATCAATCGCATGCATTGGATTACACAATTCCCCCCAATTAGCGGGTCGGAATTACGTAATCCACTCGCAGAAACAGAACACGGCATGCTATATTTTACCACGAATATCTGCGACCTAGAGCCCTTTGTGCTCTATGACCGCGGATATACTCGCACCCCATATGCAAACACATTGTGTACGGGCTGCGGGTACCCGAGTCATCTCTAAGCGACGGCGCGGGAAATGCAAACAAAAAACCGCCTGTGTGAGTAGGCAGTTATGTGCAGTACATTACGCGGCCGTACGCAGGGTCACAGCCGGGCTCACAGCTGGGATCCGCTGCGGGCCTCCGCAAGCAGATTCCGCCTACGGCTACGTGAGCCCGCTACCTGTAATCCGTAATTTACAAGAAGCCCCGGGAACGCTCGCCTTCCTGCAGTTCCAGGAGCAGCTTGTTGAGCGCCTTCTCTGTGAGACCGCTGCACCGCAGCAAGATTACAAAGCCTCACAGCGCCACTTTCTACACCCCATCCCCGCTGCTGAGGTTACGAAATACCCCCCAAAATACATGAGAGGAGGGGGGCGGGATACCCGGTTTTCTTGCCCCATGTGCCCAGCCCAACCAGCCTCCGTAATTACCCCTGTCTTCGGACATAAAACGCATTTATATTATTACCTTTATCTAATATTTAGGGAATTACAAAAAATGGGGATGGCGGGGGGGATTATTTTTAGTATAAGTGGGCAATGGGGCCTTGAATTTATTCAGTTCTGCCCTGAAATCCAGCGGGCATTCCCTCCATTATGGGCCTAGCCATGTGTCCTGTAAGTAGATTAGGGCCACAATGGGTATGTTTCTGAACAGGGGACAAACAGGGGTATCCATTTTGGGGTGAAAGTCTTCATTCCTATGTACACTGTACAAAAAAAACAGTTTTTAAATTGACAAAATTGCCAAACAAATGAAAATCGTAATTTTTTCCTTTTGCTTTGCTTAGATTCATTCAAATACTTTGGGGTCAAAATATGCAGTACACCCCTAGATGAATTTGTTAAGGGGTCTAGTTTTTAAAATGGGTCATTTGTGGGGGTTCTCTATCGTTTTGGCCGCTCAATGGCTCTATAAGTGGGCAATGGGGACTGGAATTTATTCCGTTGTACCCTGAAATCCAACGGGTGCTCCTTCCATTATAGGCCTAGCTATGTTTCCTTTAAGTAGATTAGGGCCACAATGGGTATGTTTCTGAACACGGGACAAATGGGGGTATCCATTTTGGGGCGAAAGTCTTCATTCCTATGTACACTTTCCAAAAAAAACAGTTTTTAAATTGACACAATTGCCAAAAAAATGAAAATCGTAATTTTTTCCTTCTGCTTGGCTTAGATTCATTCAAAAACTGTGAAGTCAAAAAAGTCATTATACCCCTAGATAAATTCGTTAGGGGGTCTACTTTTCAAAATGGGGTCACTTGTGGGGGTTCTCCATCGTTTTGGTCACTCAATGGCTCTACAAGTGGGCAATAGGGCCTAAATCTCCTTCAAGCAAAATTTCTGTTCCGAAAGCCACCGGTTGCTCCTTTCATTTTGGGCCCCATTGTGCATATAGACGTAATACTAGGGCCACAATGGGTATGTTTCTGTGCACAGGACAAACAGGGGTATCCATTTTGGGGTGCAAGTCTTCATTCATATATGTGTGGTACAAAAACAACTGCTTTTGAAATGACAGAATTACCAAAAAATGAAAATCGTATTTTTTTTCCTTCGGCTTGGCTTAGATTCATTCAAAAACTGTGAAGTCAAAAAAGTCATCCTACCCCTAGATAAATTCGTTAAGGGGTCTACTTTTCAAAATGGGGTCACTTGTGGGCGTTCTCCATCATTTTGGTCACTCAAGGGCTCTACAAGTGGGCAATGGGGACTAGATCTCCTTCAAGCAAAATTTCTGTTCCGAAAGCCACCGGTTGCTCCTTTCATTTTGGGCCCCATTGTGCATCCAGACATATGATTAGGGCCACAATGGGTATGTTTCTGAGCACGGGAGAAACAGGGGTATCCATTTTGGGGTGCAAGTCTTCATTCATATATGTGCTGTACAAAAAAACTGCTTTTAAAATGACAGAATTACCAAAAAAATGAAAATTGTAATTTTTTTCCTTCGGCTTGGCTTAGATTCATTCAAAAACTGTGAAGTCAAAAAAGTCATTATACCCCTAGATAAATTCGTTAAGGGGTCTACTTTTCAAAATGGGGTCACTTGTGGGGGTTCTCCATAGTTTTGGTCACTCAATGGCTCTACAAGTGGGCAATGGGGCCTAAATCTCCTTCAAGCAAAATTTCTGTTCCGAAAGCCACCGATTGCTCCTTTCATTTTGGGCCCCATTGTGCATCCAAACGTAAGATTAGGGCCACAATGGGTATGTTTCTGAGCACGGGACAAACAGGGGTATCCATTCTGGGGTGCAAATCCTAATTTTCATGTGTACTATAGAAAAAAGTCCTGTCTTTAAAATGACATATTTGCAAAAATATGAAATTTTTGTTTTTCTCTTCTAAATTGCATTGACTCCTGAAAAAAAACGGTGGGGTTAAAATACTCATGACACCCCTCAGTGAATACGTTAAAGGGTGTAGTTTTTAAAATGGGGTCACTTGTGGGGGTAAAATTTCTATATTATGTTTGCACATATTTGAGATATTGCAGTTGGAAATGTGAAAAAATGACGATTTTTTCAAAATGTTCCCAATTTTGGCGCTTTTAATAAATAAACACAAATTCTATCGGTCTTTTTTTTCCACCTAAATGAAGTACAACATGTGGCGAAAAAACAATGTCAGAATCGCTTGGATATGCAAAACCTTTCTGGTCTTTTTCCATGTTAAAGTGACACGTGTCAGATTTGCAAAATTTGGCCTGGTCATTAAGGCGTAAACAGGCTTGGTCACTAAGGGGTTAAGGCCGGCTTCACACGGGCGTATTTGAACACGCAGTAAGCAGAGAATAGAACCTACTGATTTCAATGTGTTCATTCACATTTCTTTTTTGCACGCATTTCTGTTGCGCAAAAAAAAAAAATAGAACATGCTCTATTTTTCTGCGTATTTGCGCATCTCATAGAAGTCAATGGGTGGTGCACAAATGCGCATATAATATGCAAGGAGATACGTGATACACTGCGTGATTACGCAGAAAAAAGAAACACATGTAGAAATCAATAAGACTAGCTAGGCATTTCAATCGGTGCGCAAATGAACATGCCTTGCGGGAGCAAAAAGTATGGTAAAATACGCCGATGTGCGCGCAAAAAAGCATTGTTTGTTCTGCAAAAACGTTACAAATACGCATGCCCCCTGTGAAGCCGGCCTAAAAGTTACGGAGAGAATGTTCAGTAGTTTGTTTTTACCATTATGTATAACCGTATATGGGCTTTATATATGTTGCCTTTACTTTATAGGTCTTCTTGGTAGCAGGTCGCAGCGGCCTATGATGGACCACCATGACAGGAGAAGAATGTACTGCATAGGAGTTCCCCTTTAGGGATCATTCATACGGGAGCTAAGCATGCAAAAAGCATGCGCTTAAAAACGTGCGGCTATTAGAACCTATGGTTTCCTTCATCTGACCGTTCCCATAGGAAACCAATGGTTCTAATAGCTGCGTGTTTTTTAAGCGCGCGATTTTTATGCGGCCAGCTCCCCCTGTGGGAGAGACCTCAATATCAAACTATGGAGAATCCCTTGGGCACCTGCACTCACCTGTCCTCCCCATACAGGCCGCTCTGCCCGCTTACATAAAGTCCTTGATCTGTGTCTTCAATAACGTAATCAGACTGATAAAAATCGGAATCAAACTGATCCATGGCTGCGGCTGCTTCTTCTGTTTATTGCCGGACTTATCTGAAAAATGTAAAAATTGAAACATGACTCAGAAATCTTTGGCGCCGTTCTTGTACAAATACCTTCAATACACGATGTTTTCTTTATTATTTGACATAATTCACATGATAGGTCTATGATGCTGGTTTTAAATAATGCTTTAGGGCTATTTCAGACAACAGTATATTGGCTCGGTTTTCACGCCGAACTGATATATGGTGTCCTTGTCTGCAGGGGGAGGAGGATGGAAGAGCCAGGAGCAGGAACTGAGCTCCCGCCCCTTGTCTGCCCCTCTCCACTATTTGCAATAGGAGGGGGCGAGACGGGGGCGGAGCTAAGTACTGCCCCTCCCATTGCAAATAGTGGCAAGGGGCGGGGAAGGGGCGGGAGCTCAGTTCCTGCTCCTGGCTCTTCCATCCTCCCGCCTGCAGACAAGGACACCGTATATAAAACCGAGCCGATATACGGTCGTCTAAATAAGCCCTTACTTTGATAAATTGGACTTTTCCGGATGCAGTGATACCAAATATGTGTTTTTTTAACTTTTATTACCTTTCTTTTTTTTCTGAGAATTAATAGAACCATTTTAAAATTATTTTTAAATTTTTTTACTCCCCACAAAAGACTTGAACTTGCCAGCATTTGATTGCTCATGGAGTTTGATGCAATAGCATAGTATTGCATTATACCATGTTCGCACAGGCATGGTTTAATAAGCAATCAGAAATAGTAGCACTGCCCCAAGCTGCCAAGGAACCAAACAGGGGGAGGGGAGAACAGTTCGGGATCCTGCAATACCGATTAGACCATAACAGCCTCAATCAGCATTCACGTGACAGCTGTCAGCCAGCATCTGAGGAGTATGGAGCAGGATTGGCTGTCGATCCCGCTCCATACAAACCCCACACACTCAGGATGTAAATGTCAGCACTGGGGCATGAAGGGGTTAAAGATTTTCCAGGACTACAAAATTGAAGGTCTATCCTTAGCAAAGGCCATGAATATCAGACTGGTGTGTCAAATATTTGTATATAGTGAGATACTTGTAATTTTAGGCTAGCCTTCATAAGACGCCCTGGTACTGTTCTATGTGTTCTCAGGAGCCTGTTCCATAGTGTGGACTACCTGGTTGCAATGACCTATTTCATGTTACTTATGGGCAGCATGAACCTTGTGACTCCTTTTAACGTGTGCATGTACACTGTACGGTCAACTTTATTAGAGACCCCCATCTAGTAGCGCATTGGAGGTCCTTTGGCTTCAGAACTGTAGCAATTCATTGTGGTATACTGTACACCCCACTGGCTGCTAAAATCATTCTGCAAGAATATAGGCCCATGCGGACAGGAAGCTTCTTGTAGTTGCTGCAGATTAGATGAAGGTGCTGACGTGTTCTGACCTGCTGACAGGAAGGGGTCATCGATTCATGCTGCTTGCATTAAATTCTGATCTTCCCATCAACGCGGTGCAACAGAAATCTTGATTCATTTGACCAGGTGATGTTTTCCCACTGATCAATGATACAATTTTTGTGTTTTTTTGCCCCCTGGAGTCTCACCCTTCTGTTTCTTTTAGACAGCAACCACGGTGGAACTGGTCATCTGCTGTTTTAGGCCATTTGTGCTAAGGCATGACTAGTTATGTGTTCGGACATATTAGGAGCACCAGTGTTTTGTATTTGGCTGCTTGACTGTGCACCTCCTATTTAGCAGAACAATTCTTGACACCCTCCTCTGACCCCTTTTAATGGGATAAGCTGTATGTCCAAAGGATCTACTTTCATTGGATGTTTTTCCTCAATCACACCATTCTCCTTATAAGCTCATTTCTGTTACACAAGAAAACCCCACAAGGTTGGCGGTGAGTGACATCCTAGTCCCGGCTAGTCTAGAACCGCTGACCAGGACTCGTTGGAAACCAAGAAGGATGTGACAGAATTAGCTACTGCAAAAAACAATGAAGTTTTCTTTATTCCATCCAGACACACAAAAGATAGAGATGTTTTGACTAACATTAGTCTTTATCAGGCATGTGTTATTTCCATGTGTTATTACTTAGTGAAGCTCCTTTAGCCCTAATGACATTGGATACTCTCCGTGACATACTTTCTACTAACATCTGATACATTTCAGCTAGTATTTCCCTCCATTCATCCTGCAAATGTCTGACGAATTCTCTTAAAATAGACGCTGTTCATATATCCAACCGACTGAGACCATGCCACGTAACACACCCACAGACCATAACAGAACCTCCACCATACTTAACTGTTGGCACAACACACTCAGGCAGAAGGCTTCTGCAAGATCCCTCACACTAAGATATGCCCGTTCTTCTATTCCCCAAATGTCTAATTCCAAAGCTCCTTGCACCATTATAGATGGTCTGATGCATCTTCTTTGAGAGAACTCACCAGACGCTTGCAGGATGAATGTAGGAGAATACCAGCTGAAGTCTATCAGATGTTACCGTAGTAGAAAGTATGCCACAGAGAGAATCCAATGTCATTAGGGCCAATGGAGCCCCACTAAGTATTAGCATATTGATACTACTAAATAAATACTACTTTTGATTCTTGCCCAGGTGTCCAATTACTTTGGATAGGATAGTGTATTGTACTGTATTGTATTGCAGTTCCCCATCATCCATGGAAGTCAGCAAAAATTAAAATAGTTGTCACTAAAACAAAAGTAGTAATGTCATAAAGCACAGTACAATGTATCCCAATGACTGGATGATCACACTTCTGGAAGAAGCAGAGATTCCCAATGGTGATCACTGGAACATTTCAAGTACATGGTTGTAATGATAAGTAAGCAATAGGTCAAAGTTTTACAAAGTAGATTATGGGGTAGAGCTCATTTATTAGAAAGAGTTGGGGGGGGGTCACACGTTTAGATGTTCTCCACGGGAGTAAAACTTGTTAGTACTGGAGGGCAGCAGCCTAGTAGAGGGTTAAATACAGAACAAGAGAACAAGACGTTTAGGAGCTTTTACAGCACTTCGTTTGGGGTTGGCACATACCTTAAGTTAATGTAAGTGCACGGAGACACAACCGTTGTTTATCAGTGTGGAGGAGGTTGAGGATCCTGGGGCTATTAATACTTGGCTATATTTGGGTGCAGTACATGTGCAGCAGCTAGAAGGCTCATCTGGCTACACGGAGACCAATTTAGATACATAGTAATCATGCTAATAATAACAGTAACGTGTGCCTGAGGCTTCCCGCACACTCAGGCCTTATTCACACAACCCGATTTATGCAGGAATTTCACCACGTTCAAAAATTGTCTAAAAATCACAACTATGTGAAGCATTGGATCCCAATTAGAGTTGAGCGAACATACTCTGCCGAGCTTGATGCTCGTTCGAGTATTAGCGCAATCAATGGTGCTCGTTACTCGAACAAGCATCAAGCTGTGTTCGACCCCGCCCCAGTTTTTGGCTCCTCTTGCCCCATCTTTTTCCAATATACGCAGGAAGCTCCCATAGACTTATGGAAGTTGGAAAAAAGGGAGGTGGGGGGCGTTTAGGTGCGTCCAACGCTGGTTAAAGAAGACAATTGGCTCCATTTAAGTATCATTAGTCATTCCAAGGATTTCTGCCATGCGATGGTTTTCGTGGCATCAGCATTTTTGTGTGCTGATACACAGCAGCCGCATTTGTGTGAATGGCATGAAATTAAGATCAGGACTGGATCTTGGCAATTCTTCATGCATGCGATTTTACGACACTACAGGTGAACGGTCATGTGAAGGAGGCCTCAGGGTGGGTTCACACACGGCAGAATTGCTGTGGAGTGCGAACTGAAATTCTGCCACAATGTATAGTACAATGTAACAAACCCTTGCAGTGGAAAAATTTGCAGCGGAAGAAAGTCATCCTGCAGCTTTTCAAATCCACAGCACACCCTTTGTTGCTAAATTGCAGCAGATTTTCATAACCATAACCAAAGCCCACATGATGTGTAATCACACCTTCACGGCTTAGTCACACAGGGGTTCTTTCACCCGATTTGCAGATGCGTTTGCGATCCGCATCTGTATAGACCCAATGTTTTTCAATGGGAGTGGTCACATGTCCG
This sequence comes from Eleutherodactylus coqui, assembly GCF_035609145.1. Classification (NCBI taxonomy): domain Eukaryota; kingdom Metazoa; phylum Chordata; class Amphibia; order Anura; family Eleutherodactylidae; genus Eleutherodactylus; species Eleutherodactylus coqui. The sequence continues at coordinate 62,507,042 of NC_089843.1, read as the reverse complement.
TTTTTTAATCGGATAGACTGAAAATTATAGGACACAACGATTTGCAGAACGCATGTAACTGCGTTCTGCGCAAATCGGTGTTCCCTGTGTATATGCGCTCAATGGGGCCGGTGCCAGCAGCGCTGACCTCATTGAGAACATATACTAAAGAACGTTCTCCTCTGCCACAGCTGTCACAGCTGTGGCAGAGGAGAACGATGTTCTCCCATTAAATTCAGTGGAGCCGGCAATACAGCTGGCTCCATTGAAAGCAATGGGCTGCCGGCAAGCGCTGTATTCATTTTCAGGGAAGGGCTTCAAATATAAGCCCTTCCCTGAAAACCATCAAAAAAAGTGTAAAAAATAAAAAAATATATATACTCACCTTTTTGCAGCTGCCGGGGCTCAGCCGCGTCCAGCTGGCTCTTCTCATGAACTGCTTTCAGTAGTATTCAGCAGGCGGGGGTTTAAAATCCCCATCTGCTGAATGGGCTGCTCTGATTGGTCATAGCACTCAGCCAAGCAGAGGCAGCACTCTCTCACCCATTCATGAATTCATGAATGGGTGAGTGAGTGCTGCCTCTGATTGGCTGAGTGCTGGGACCAATCAGAGGCAGCTCTCAGCTGTCAGTCAATAGCTGAGAGCTGCCTCTGATTGGTCACAATGCTCAGCCAATCAGAGGCAGCCCATTCAGCAGGCGGGGATTTTAAATCCCGCCTGCTGAATACTATGCATTTTGAGCATACAAACGCCCATGTGACCGAGCCCTTTGGGCTGATAAATGCTGCTAGCAGCGTTATTTCCAGCCGTGACACTGGCTTCGGTCACACGATTTTTTGTGCGCATGAGTTTTGTGCACAAAAAATCGTGCAAAAAACACCTGCATGACTAAGCCTCAGGGGCGCATTTACTGAAAATGGTGCAAGCCTCATAATATATTTGGCGCATCTCTAACTGTTCTATGCAGCACAAAGTCAATTAGACAAGTACTATAATTTACACTTGTATCTGGACTAAATTAGGCCCACAGCACGTGCCTGAGCGCTGCGTATTTGTAGAATGAACTATGCTTTTTTTGTGCATGCATCGCCATATCTTCCTGTACTTTTTGCGCCTGCGAGTCATGTTCCTTTGCGTACAGCAAAAAAATATGCTCCAATTGAAATGGCTAATTAGACTAATGAGTTCCAGATGTGCTTTTTTTCCTGCACAATTAGGGCTCCTTCACACAAGTGTATGCATTTATATGCAAGGTTTAATCGCATAAAAAGACGTTTTCTCAGGATCAAGTCCCGATCTTAATTAGCATTTTCTTGTCCATTCAGACAGGTGGCTGCGGCATTTTAGTGAAACAATACACCGCAGCCTGGAAATCCCTCAGTTGGCATAAATCCTTGTGACTTCTAATGCCTAAATAGTGGCACCTGTAAGCTTTTTCCTGCGTTGGATGCAGCTAAACTCCCTCCCCCTCACTTTTTTTTCAGCTCCCATAGGAGTCTATGGGAGCAGTTAGCATATCTAGAACAAAAGATAGGGGAGACCTATTTTTTCCTGCAGTGTATAAAATCGGCCGCCGTATTTAGATACGTATGTCCTATTTTTCCAGCGCGATTTTTTACCTGGCTAAACATCACTCATCTGAACGAATACATTGGAAACTAATGCTTTAGATCGCGATTTTCATCTGACGTATAAAGACGGCTGAATAGCAGCATAAAAAAGCTCATGTGAATAAGGCCTTGAGCAATGTTTTATGCATCTCCTAGCGTATTGCGCATCCCCATTGAATTCTTCTGCATGCCATGTGATGTGCATGCGAGTGCGATGTGAAATCAATGGGAAACACTTGCGATCCCCTGACACTTGTAAGACATGCGCCTGAGGCTTCATTCACACGAGCGTATATTGGCTGCGTTTTCACGCCCGACCGATATACACAACCATCTGACCATTGGTTTCCAATGCATTTGTTCACATGGGCGAATTTACGGTGCGCTTAACTAAAAACCAAGCGTCTACGATGGGTGATTCTCGCTCACGTGCCTCGTAGGGTCGTGTCCTTACGATTACTCGGGCGACTATCAGTCTGCGTAAAGCCACCCTAAGGTAACATGTATGGTGAGAAGGTTGTAATAAACAATAATGTCCTTCCACTTTTATGGGTACTATAATAGTTGTATATATCACTATGAGGCTTGAATCACATGAGCGTATATCGGCCGCCGTTTTCACGGCTGGCCGATATACGCTACAATGTGTGCTGCAAAAACTCGTGAACTGGCGCACAAATCTAACGTTTGTGCGCCTGTTCAGACGGCATCGTCCCCGGCGCATATATGCCGAGGTTGCCATGCTGTTGAGCCTTCCCCTTCCCTCCTCCTAACCGGCTCACCTCCTCTCTCCTCCCCATCGGCTGATTGCAATGGGAGGGAGTGGATCTGAGCGCCGCTCCATCTTGCCTCCTTCCATTGCTGGCTGTAGACAAGGGGCTGGAACTTAGCTCCGCCCCTGCCCCTTGTCCGCAGACAGCAATGGAAGGAGGCGGGACAGAGCTTAGCTCCGTCCCCCCCATTGGAATCAGCCGGAGGGGAGGAGAGAAGAGGGAGGGAGTTTAGCAGTCACGCTGCTAAACTCCCTCCCACCTCCCTTCTTCGGCCGCTGTCATTGGCTCCCATAGGAACCCATGTATTCCGGGCCAAAAGATAGTTCCAGGACTATCTTTTGGGCCTGACGTAAAAACGGCCGGTGCTATGTTGGCAGGCCGGGTAATTTAACGTCGCGGGAATACGGCCATCAGATCACAGCATATATTGGCCAACCGGAAAAACGGCGGGCCAATATACGCCTGTGGGGAAGAGCCCTGATAGTGAACAAAGTGCATGAGGGTTTACACCGCACCATGTCATAGCAGAAGACACAGACTCAGAGCTGGCTTCATCACGTCTCTCTAGCACGCCGCATCTTTATTTCAGCAATCGCCGTTGATTAAATCTATGAAATCTCTTGTACGTCAATAGCCCACGCCGTCCGCCATCCATCTGTAGACAAATGACATGAGCCCAGCGCTTCCTGATGGAGCAGCGCTCGCCTTCGGATGCCTCTTTAGCTTGACTGTTCATCCGTTAGTAATTGAATGAGCAACTACAATTTTCCCTGTGATTAAATATTTATAAAGCCGTGTGAAAGGTGATGTTTTATGAGGTAACAAAAATTGCTTTTCCTTAAATAATATCCCATCATAATTCAGTCAGCAGTCATACCCGTCCGGACCGCGCTGGAAGTCGCCCTGATTTATCTCCTCTCGCCGGCTAATATGTCACTAGAAGGCAGCGTTGGTTATTTACAAGCAGGATGGGAATGTATTACTTTATGAAAAAAGTCTGATGGATATCCCGCTCCATCATATTCGAGGAGCTTCCACGCCGCCGCCATCACCGTTTTGTAGTGCAATTACTTATTCAGATGCGAGAATGAAGTCTTGGATGAATTACGTGTAATGCAGGTGACATCTACCGCTGGTGTTGGGGCGCTTTCACATAGTCTGCAGCACTTTTGTGGATTTTGTTGCATTTTTAACTGCGTAATCCGTTCTGCGGAACGTTTTGCAGAATTTCTTGCGTTTTTTCCTGCAGACTCTAGTAGTAGAATTACATCTCCTTGTATGCTAGAAAGCCACAACAATTCCGCAAAACGTCCTTAATTCCGCAGCAGAAAGTTTTTCCACAGCGCAATTTAATCTTGTGGTGTTAAAGTAAAGACGCACAGATTTTAACAGAAGCATTAACACTTTCCAATCCACTGTCTGACATCTTCAGAAAATTCTGATTGAAGTTTGTACAGCTCCGATGTCGGAAGATGTCCGGCAGGGTATTCTTACCGTTTATTACTGGCCGCTCTGTTGTCGGGGGCCTCTCCAGCATGTCCAATACCGCAGTACTGGCTCTAGCCAGCAGATGGTGCCGTTGTATAGTGGCAGAAAGAGAAAACTCCCTAGGAAACCCTGAATCCAAAATTGGATTGCAAAGGCTTAAAAAATTGTTCCTTGCACCACTACTAGGGGTGACCGATTGTCATATGTGATGTTCCCCCAGACCAGCAGGGGGCAGTGTGCTCTTCCACAGCGAAGACAGGATTGAGGTGCTCACTCCGAGATCTCCAGATGCAAACACGGCCATTGTCAGTCCCCAAACTAAACCTGGGTTCACTGAAGACAACCCGGTGTAGTGGCCCAGTACAAAGGGGTCCCTCAAAAATGCATGCTATATGTAGTCTGTATTGTCTTTGAATGTGGTATGATTCAGCATAATGTGTATTGGTGTTGGCAGGAATGAAAGGGTTAATGTCTGCAAATGAGCTGTCTCTGGAAATGTATCGTTATGTGTTGTTTGTGATCACCTGACCATGCTTTATATTAGGCTGGGTTCACACAGGGCGAATTTGCTGCGGAAATTCCATCCAGAATTTGGCTGCGGTTGCTAATCCCGGGATTAGCCAGCCATGTAGACGAGATTTGTCAAAAATCTCGTCCACATGGGATGGCCAATCTGTCGCGGGAAAGTGGGCAGAAGCTGACAGAAGCCAGGGCTGCGGCGCGGATTCGCCGGCCGCATGTCAATTTTTTTTCCCCATTGCGGCTGCGCTCTCTTCTATGGGAGCGCCGACCGCAACAGGAAAGCGTGTGGCCAAGCTGCTCCAAACCCCGCGGCTAAATGCTGCAGGTTTTGCAGCACTTTCCTGGCAAAAACCTTGTGTTTTTTCGCTGCGGCCAAACCGCGAGATTTCCGGTGGGATTCCACCTTGTGGGAACCCAGCCTTAATGTTTGCAGAAAGTGAATGCAAGTCAGTCTCAGGGCTAATTCCAACGAACGGATTTTTGCCACATTTCATGCATTGGAAATCCGCAGCATTATCTCGGAGCTATTATGTTCTATTGAACCTAACAGCTCTCTGCCTTTCAATGTTCATGCTGCGGAGTCTAAGATGGCCGTGGGCAGGAGGCCTTAGTCAGTTAGCATGTGAGTTAGAAGAAGAGTCTCTCTGGAGTTCTGCAGAGGAGGGCATGAGCGAGTCTGTTATGTTCTAGGAAAAATTGTGCCTTGCCTTACTGAGGCCCAGAATGGAGGAGGCCGGAAGAATGGCCTAATGGCTGCTTGGGGACTACTACCCTCAGGAGGTCGCAGCCGGAGAGAGAGAAAGAGAGAGAAGAATGAGAGAAGTTGCCAGCCAACACGGAATGCAACAGGGCTTGTGAGTGTGTGCCGGTAGAGAGCTGAAGAGAAGGAAGAGTGTTGCCAGGACCAGGACCCACTGTGGTTTCTCCTGCCTACTCGAGAATCCTCCCTGTCACACCGCATACCAATTTGCTTGTTCAATTTTTGCTGAAAGTAAAGGGTTTTTGAACTGTTTATTTAGCCAACGAGCGTTCCGTCCGTTCCCGGTTCTGCTCCTTATAAGTTGTCCCTGTGAGTGGACTGATTTATGAATAACATTGTCTAGATCCACTGCTGTGGATGGAACGGTGGCGTCATGCGTGACAGACGACTCAAGGTAAACCAGTTGGGCTGCCCCCATTTAATAGCCTGCCCTTGGTTCGTTGGTTGGGTCCCCTTGCTATCCTCAGGGTGGGAGACGGTAGAGCCCGTGACAAGGCCCAAACTGTACCTCGCTGTCTCCTAGGCTGAGGGCCCGCTCCTTGAAAGCTGCACCAGTTCCACTCCATAGCAGTCCAAAGAATAAATCAGAGACGCGCCAGGTGAAAAAAAGCAGTAAAATATTAATGAGCCAATATTAACTCACCTGGTGCCTGATGGGGAAATCAGCCTGATAAACCCCGTCGGCACCGATGTCCAGAATAGCCTTGTACAGGTTCTTTTTCTCCCACATCCGCAGCACAACGGAGAGCAGCAAAAGTATATACAGCATACAAGCACCTGTCCGGCGCTTGATAGACGGCAATATTAAAGGAAAAAAGGCTGCTTTTGCGCTCGTCGGGATAAAAGATAAAAATAATGTAAATATATTAGTTTTATTTACATAAACACGAGCAACGCGTTTCGACGAATATAATCGTCTTTTTCAAGCTCAGAAAAAATTTTTACATACAAATATTACACAGCACGCTTATATATAGTACTACTTACACGCTCCATATGTTTTCAGACTGGCAATCAAGGTTGTTCCCTAGGGAAAGGAAGGAGGTGTCGGAAACACCCCTCCACTCCCACAATTACGTCACTGATAGTTTAATTCAAACTGACATCACATGGAACGCTATGAGCGTTCCATGTATTCACTAATAGAACTTTATTTAAAGCCGACCGGGAACACGATACGATCAGATTCACATTTAAATATATCGAGCCACACTTTACTCATAGTGTACTAATATTACTATAAACGAAATAGTATTTAAAAAAACTTTCTCATTGTGCATCAATATTCTTATTACTTATAGAATAAAATTTATAATATGTATAAATATATATAAAAATACATTAATATAACATCCATAACCATAATAAATTAATGCTTTATGAAGAACCCTACGGAAACAAGTTATGATAATACAGTATTAATACATTAATAATAATTAATAATTTAATAAAAGAAATAAATGTGCTAAAAAAAATTTTTTCTCTACATTTTTTCTAATAATTCATTCAGTCCAAAGGGGGTTAATGTATTGAGACGATGGATCCAAAACATTTCTTTTTTTCTCAATATAGTAATAGATTTTATTTCGATCCTTTCCAATGCTATAACTCTCATTAAAGACGAATCCCCTTTATGGACATCAAAAAAATGCTTGGATAGGCTATGCACCCTTAAATTATTTTTTATATTCTGTCTATGATTACTGATCCGTTTTTTTAAACTATTAATGGTCCTACCTACGTATTTAAGTTCACAAGGACACTCTACTAGTGTAGTGTAGTTCCACACAAATTATTTATTTAGTAGAGTGTCCTTGTGAACTTAAATACGTAGGTAGGACCATTAATAGTTTAAAAAAACGGATCAGTAATCATAGACAGAATATAAAAAATAATTTAAGGGTGCATAGCCTATCCAAGCATTTTTTTGATGTCCATAAAGGGGATTCGTCTTTAATGAGAGTTATAGCATTGGAAAGGATCGAAATAAAATCTATTACTATATTGAGAAAAAAAGAAATGTTTTGGATCCATCGTCTCAATACATTAACCCCCTTTGGACTGAATGAATTATTAGAAAAAATTTAGAGAAAAAAATTTTTTTAGCACATTTATTTCTTTTATTAAATTATTAATTATTAATTATTATTAATGTATTAATACTGTATTATCATAACTTGTTTCCGTAGGGTTCTTCATAAAGCATTAATTTATTATGGTTATGGATGTTATATTAATGTATTTTTATATATATTTATACATATTATAAAGTTTATTCTATAAGTAATAAGAATATTGATGCACAATGAGAAAGTTTTTTTAAATACTATTTCGTTTATAGTAATATTAGTACATTATGAGTAAAGTGTGGCTCGATATATTTAAATGTGAATCTGATCGTATCGTGTTCCCGGTCGGCTTTAAATAAAGTTCTATTAGTGAATACATGGAACGCTCATAGCGTTCCATGTGATGTCAGTTTGAATTAAACTATCAGTGACGTAATTGTGGGAGTGGAGGGGTGTTTCCGACACCTCCTTCCTTTCCCTAGGGAACAACCTTGATTGCCAGTCTGAAAACATATGGAGCGTGTAAGTAGTACTATATATAAGCGTGCTGTGTAATATTTGTATGTAAAAATTTTTTCTGAGCTTGAAAAAGACGATTATATTCGTCGAAACGCGTTGCTCGTGTTTATGTAAATAAAACTAATATATTTACATTATTTTTATCTTTTATCCCGACGAGCGCAAAAGCAGCCTTTTTTCCTTTAATATTTCCATAGCAGTCCAGTTTTGTTATTCACACCACCACTGCAAACAGAGGCGACGGTCTGTTAGTGTCAAAGGCGGTACATGTAATGGGCAACGTGAGACCAAATGTCCTTCAAGACCAAATGTCCTTCAACAAGCTCTACACAAGTGGGAAAAGATGACCACAACACACAAGGAGCCTCTGCGAGACTTTCGGATCAATTTAATCCCTTGATTTTGTCAGATAAAACTAGTTGATCTAACTTCAACTGGCAAAATTCAAGATGGCGGACTAGGCCGATAGGCTTTTCCTGCATGGTGAAATTATACCCACATTTTTACTATTGCTATGAATGCTGGGAAGATCACCTGACTACAGTCCCAATCACTGTGCACAATACATTTCTTTCAGGTTCAATCTTTGAGCGCAGATCAAGCGCACTTGGTTTTGCAAATCTTAGATCAAAAAGTGTTGGCGTAACCGTTTTTCCTTAAACAGCTGATCGCAGTTTAACTAAATCTTGATCAACATTATGGATGGTGCAACCCACCCTAAATGGTGCAATTAAACAATACAACTCTTCCTGCAAATACAAGCCTATGGCAACGGAAAAATAAAAAAGTTATCGGTTATTGAAAGTAGAGGATGAAAAAAATGAAAACAAAAAGCTGAAAAATGTATGGAAATTAAAGGGTGAAATCAGCTGATCCATATGGAAGATATATGTAGATCTCCCTGCGGACATGTCCCACATCCTGCATGATCTTCTATAAATGAACACTGCGCCTCCTGCAGCGAAGGTCTGCATCATAAACTATAGATGCGGCTGTCAGATGGGGACACTAGAGGTGCACTAGTCATTCTGTCTGCAGAGGATGGAATCGGTGAGCGTGGAGCCCGCTGGCTTAATCATTATCTCAGGTGTTCCATTTTTGAACAGGGACAAAGAGAGCAGAAGTTTCCGCTATTTGTTCCGTACAAAAAAAAAACAGCCCATTTTAATTAATAGGGAAAAAACTGAAATGTTTAACGATTACCTGCACTTTCACTTCGGAGCGCTCCTGCTCTGTCGGACGTTTTAGGCTCCTTCCAGGAAAGTGAAGAGTGCCCAATATGGTGGATAGGACCTATATGGGGCCGTCTTCAGCCGCTGAACGGAGACGAAAATGGCCAATGGTACAGGAGCACTCTGAAGTGAAAGTGCAGGTTGTCACTGTGAGAGTAGAGATGGGGAGACCCAATCGATCCCGCCTCTATTGCTGATTTGTCATGGATCGACTACTCAGCTCTTTCCGCTATGACCGCTTGCCATTGCAGAGCCCCGATCGACCACTCTAGTGGAATTGCAAGCGTGGAGTTGTTAGTGTACAGGCGCATTTGTACCCAGCCTTCCCAGGCTTCTGCACGCATACAAAACGAAAGCTCAAATCACCACCTGATCCAGTTTAAACGTCTCCAGCGCTCTACAATACCCGCATGCGCTTGCTGCCACCAGCAGCTTTTATCACAGGTAAGTTGGAACCCAGACTAGGAATTCTGAACACAATTTTCTGAGTTATGGTTCATTTTAAAACGGACAAGGTTCGACTAATAAATTGCAGATTAAGTCTAGAAAAAGACTACAAGTGCTAAATATTGATAAATATATATATATATAAAAATATACAGAAAAAGATGTACAGTGGAGATAAGGTTTACAGGAATACACAACAGGCAGTGTTTAACCCCTTCATGACACGGCCTATTTTCGGCTTAAGGACGCAACAATTTTTGGCGGATTTTCTTCTCCGTTTATCAAAAGTCATAACTTTTTTATTTTTCCGTCGACGCGGCCGTATGGGGGCTTGTTTTTTGCGTGGCGAACTGTAGTTTTTATCGGTGCCACTTTTGGGTATATAGACTATATTGTAAAACTTTTATTTTTTTTTAATGATAGCAGGGAGAGAAAATGCATCAATTCTGCCTTATTTTTTTTTACAGCGTTAATCATGCAGCATAAATGAGACATTCCATTTTTTCTGCGGACCGGTATGGTTACAACGATACCAAAATTCTTACTTTTTTTTAGGTTTTCCCACTTTTCTGCAATAAAAACCCTTTTTCTTGGAAATCTTTTTTTTTTCTCTAAATTGCTGCATTCAAAGTCCTGTAACTTTTTCATTTTTTGATGTACGGCACTCTATGAGGGCTTATTTTTTGCGAGACGAGCTGTAGATTTTATTGGTACCATTTTGGGGTACATACGGCTTTTTTGATCACTTTTATTGCGTTTTTAGTGAGGCAAAATGCTAAAAATTAGCATTTTGCCTCAGTTTTTTAGCGTTTTTTTTAGCGTTTTTTTCCGTGCACAGTCAAAAGCATGTGCAACTTATTGTACGCGTCGTTACGGACGCGACAATACCAAATATGTGGGGTTTTCTTTTTTTTTTACCTTTTTTTATGCTAATCTGAGAAAAAGTATAAAAAAAATGGGTTTTTTTTACTCTTTTTTTTACATTTTTTTAAATTCTTTTTTTAATCTTTGTTTTTTTTACACTGTTTGTGTCCCTCTGAGGGACTTTGACCACTGCCCTGATGATCGCTGTCATAAGGCATGGCAGAGCTACTGCTCTGCCATGCCTTATCGCTTGTACAACGATTATAGGCATAGGCAATACAGGACGCCAGTGTCTGGCATCCTGTTGCCATGGTGACAGGCCGGGCTCTCGCGATGACATCGCGAGTTCCGTCCGGAGACACAGAGGGAGCGCGATCCCTCTGTGAACTCTTTCCCTGCCGCGATCTACTTAGATCGCGGCAGGGAAGGGGTTAACAGCGGGGGCCGCATCTCTGATGTCCCCCCACTGTTGCAGCGGGACGCCGGCTGTGACTGACAGCCGGCTCCCGCTGCGGGATAGCACGGGATCATATGTGATCCCGCGCTATCTCCAGGACGTAAGTTTACGTCCTGTTGCGGGAAGTACCAGGCTGCCAGGACGTAAACTTACGCCCTGCAGCGGGAAGGGGTTAAAATAACACAAGAAGACAATAAAGATACCAGATTTCTGTCCAAGGTGCTGTTTGTGGGAGTCACAGGAAGCAAACGGGAAAGTCCTTATGCTGTGTATCTCCGCTGGTCTGACAACTGGGTCTCTCTGAGGCCCTAGTTTTCAAAATTTCCCCAAAACACACCTCCACCCCCCCCCTCCTCTGAGTTCATTCAGAGAAGGGAGGGGTTAATGTTTCATTCCTGTAAAAAAACATAATTCCTCATTTTGGCCATCTCTCCGCAGAAGATCCTCCGATTGGGAATATATGCCTGGCATATTTCCGGTCATTACTTTATCTACTTTAGTGATATCAAACGTGACACTACTACTATTATTACCAGGTATGTGGATACGCCATTTAGAGGTGTTCTGGGCCCTGCACCCCAATGTGTTTAGATGCGTTTTGTTCAGCGGGCCTGTCCGATTCTGTAAATATAATTCATATCGGGCTAGGACCTCCACACGACCAATAATCCTTATTAACCCCTTCCCGCTCCTGGACGTACCTGGTACGTCATGGTAGCGGGATACTTCCCGCAACATGACGTACCTGGTACGTCATGCCATTAAAGTGTCGCCGCGGTGACAATCGCGGCGACACAGCAGTGATGTCTGCTGACATAGTCAGCAGACAAGTGCTGCGTCCGGGCTGGGGACCAATCAGAGCGGTCCCTCCCCCACGATCGCTGTGATTGGTCAGGGAAAAACTCCCTGACCAATCACAGCGCAGCAGCGGACTTCGCGCTGTTTACAGTAGGGGCTCCATGTGCAAGCATCCGGTGCTTGTAGATAGAGCACCTACTGTGATAAAAAAGAGCGATTAGTGTGTAGATTAGGCAGGGAGTGAGTGTAGTGTAGTGGAGTGTAGTGTAGTGGAGTGGAGTGTAGTGGAGTGGAGTGTAGCAGAGTGGAGTTAGTGATCAGTGTAGTGGAGAGGAGTTAGTCATCAGTGTGGTGTAGTGGAGTGTAGTGTAGTGTAGTGGAGTGTAGTGTAGCAGAGTGGAGTTAGTGATCAGTGTAGTGGAGAGGAGTTAGTCATCAGTGTAGTGGAGAGGAGTTAGTCATCAGTGTAGTGGAGTGTAGTGTAGTGTAGTGTAGTGTAGTGGAGTGTAGTGTAGCAGAGTGGAGTTAGTGATCAGTGTAGTGGAGAGGAGTTAGTCATCAGTGTAGTGGAGAGGAGTTAGTCATCAGTGTAGTGGAGTGTAGTGTAGTGTAGTGGAGTGGAGTGTAGTGTAGTGTAGTGGAGTTAGTGATCAGTGTAGTGGAGAGGAGTTAGTCATCAGTGTGGTGTAGTGGAGTGAGTGTTAGTGATCAGTGTGGTGTAGTGTAGTGAGTGTAGTGAGTGATTGATCAGGCAGTGTAGTGTAGCAGAGTGGAGTGAGTGATCAGAAGTGCAGTGTAGTGTAGTGAGTGAGGGATCTGTAGTGTGTGATCAGAAGTGTAGTGAGTGAGCTGTAGCGTGCGATCAGCAGTGTAGTGTAGCGCAGCGTGTAGTCAGTGTATCCCTTGGTGTAAAAAAATAAAAAAAATTAAAAAAAGTTCCTGTTGTTCCCATTTCGTTACCTGTCCCGTCACCCGTTATTAGTTAGTGTAGCGTTTAGTTAGTCCGTCTAGTGTGTAGCGTGTCGTTAGTCCATGTACTGTCAGTGTATTCGTCTGTGTAAAAAAATAAAAAAAATTTAAAAAAGTTCCTGTTGTTCCCATTTCGTTACCTGTCCCGTCACCCGTCATTAGTTAGTGTAGCGTGTCGTTAGTCCGTCTAGTGTGTAGTGTGTCGTTAGTCCGTGTTGTGTCAGTGTATTCGTCTGTGTAAAAAAAAATAAATTAAAAAAAAAAACACTTGCGTGAATACACCACATAAGTTTCCGCGTTCTTTCCGACCCCCGTCCCGTGGTCACCCCATCCCGTAGTGTCCCATCTAATAAAACTTTTTCCCCGTGTGCCCCATTTTATATAAATATGGCCCGCAGGAGGTACACTTCAGAGGAACTGTATGCAATCATTGCATCAGACTCGGATGATGACGTGGTGATGACGACCCCACTTTTTTGGCATTCTCCGACTCCTCATCCTCATCCTCATCCAGCGAGTCTGAGCTCCCTGCACCCCCAAGGACCGCCACTGACCCCAATGCATCAGATGCTCACTGGAGTACCCCGGAAGATTACAGACCCCAGATCCCTGATTTTATTGGGAACCCAGGGATTCAATTTGATCCGGAAGGGCTCAGAGGGAAGGACTTCTTCAAGTTTTTTTTTTCAGAAGAGTTCATTGCCCACATTGTTACCCAGACTAATTTGTACGCCCAGAATTTTATTCAACAAAATCCCACCTCCAGCTATGCCAGACCCGATAAGTAGACCCCAGTGGATGCACCAGAGATACAAAAATTTTGGGGGCTTATACTAACCATGGGGCTAATAAAGAAGCCAACAATCAGGGCGTACTGGTCTACCGATATTTTATACCACACCCCAATGTTCCGCATGGCGATGTCGAGGACGCGCTTTGAGTGTATTTTAAAATTTCTGCACTACAATGACAACCAGCTGTGCCCCCCCAGCGATCACCCCAATTACGATCGGTTGTATAAGATCAGGCCCGTAATAGACCATTTTAACGCCAAGTTTGCCCAGGCGTATGCCCCACAGATAAACATTGCAGTAGACGAGTCCCTGGTACACTTCAAGGGGAGGCTAAAATTCCGCCAGTACCTGCCCAGTAAGCGGGCACGGTATGGTGTGAAGTTGTACAAGCTGTGCGAAAGTACATCAGGGTACACCCACAAGTTCCGTATTTACGAGGGGAAGGACACTAAAATTGAGCCCCCAGAATGCCCCCCCGTGCTGGGAGTAACAGGGAAAATAGTGTGGGAACTGGTGCACCCACTATTAGACCAGGGTTACCATCTGTACCTGGATAACTTTTATACCAGTGTCCCCCTGTTTCAGTGCCTCGCTTCCAGAGGAACAGTGGCATGTGGCACTGTTCGGAAAAATCAAAAAAGCCTCCCTAAGACGCTGCTTGGGCAACTGCTCAGAAGGGGTGAGAGCCGGGCCCAATGCAGCGACAATGTATTGTGCGTTAAATATAAGGACAAGAGGGATGTCCTTATGTTGACGACAATACACGGCCACAGCAGTACCCCCTGCCCAGTACGAGGTACCAGTGCAGAGACCCCCAAACCAGACTGCGTCCTCGACTATAATAAGTACATGGGAGGGGTCGATCTATCAGACCAGGTACTGGAGCCCTATAGAGCCATGCGGAAAACACGGGTGTGGTACAAAAAACTGGCCATGCACCTCGTACAGATGGCACTGTATAATGCCTACGTGCTGTTCCGAGGTGCAGGCCACAGGGGGACATTCCTTGAATTTCAAGAGGAAGTTATCAAGGACCTAATATTTGGGGACCAGGAGGTGGGGGAGAGGCCCAGTACTTCTGGAAGCGAGGCCACAAGAATTGTACCAGGGCAGCATTTTCTCAGTGAAATTCCCTCCACTGCGACGAAGGGAAGGACCCAAAAGAGGTGCAGAGTGTGCTACAAACAGGGGATAAGAAAAGACACCAGATACCAGTGTGAAACGTGCCCCACACAACCCGGCCTCTGTATAAATGAGTGTTTTAAGATCTACCACACGTCCCTGAAATTTTAATTTTTTTATTGCCCTGACGTTTTACCCTGATGTACTTCGCACAGCTCGTACATAAAGCCACATGCTAAGTCCTTCCCTTCTGAGCCCTAAAAACAGTTTAGATTCACATATGGGGCATTTCCCTGTTGGGTAACATCATGGGTTACGTTTTCTCCTTCTGCCCCTGGTAAAAAATAAAAATCTGGGCCTAAACTGAGCATTATTGGAAAAATGTGAATTTTTCGTTCTCAACTCAAATTGTTAAAAAAAAATCCTCAAATACCTGTGGGTTCAAACCGCTCACTACACCCCTTAAAAAATTCCCTGAGGGGTGTAGTTTCCAAAATGGGGTCAGTTGTTGGGGGTCTCAAATGCACTGGTACCTCAGGGGCACTGCAAACACTACACAGTGTCTGAAAATTATTCCAGCAAAATCTGCATTCAAAAAAAGCGCTCCTTTCTTTCTGAGCCCTGCCATGTGCCCAAATAACAGTTTACATCCACATATGGGGCATTTCCGTGCTCGAGAGTAATTGGGTAATGCATTATGGACTATGTTTTCTCCTTCTGCCCCTGGTGAAAAATGAAAATCTGGGCCTAAAGCTGAACATTATTGGAAAAATCTGAATTTTTCGTTCTCAACTCAAACTGTTAAAAAAATTCCTCAAATACCTGTGGGTTCAAACCGCTCACTACACCCCTTAAAAAATTCCCTGAGGGGTGTAGTTTCCAAAATGGGGTCGGTTGTTGGGGGTTTCAAATGCACTGGTACCTCAGGGGGACTGTAAACACTACATGGGGTCTAAAAATTATTCCAGCAAAATCTGCATTCAAAAAGCCAAGAAGCGCTCCTATCCTTCTGAGTCCTGCCATGTGCCCATACAACAGGCTACGTCCACATATGGGGCATTTCCGTGTTCGAGAGCAACTGGGTAACGCATCATGGGGTACGTTTTTCCTTCTGCCACTGGTGAAAAATGAAAATCTGGGCCTAAAGCTAAACATTATGTGAAAAATTGGATTTTTTCGTATTGAACTCAAACTGTTAAAAAAAATTCCTCAAACATCTGTGGGTTCAAACCGCTCACTACACCCCTTAAAAAATTCCCTGAGGGGTGTAGTTTCCAAAATGGGGTCAGTTATTGGGGGTTTCAAATGTACTGCTACCTCAGGGGCACTGCAAACACTACATGGGGTCTGAAAATTATTCCTGCCAAATCTGCATTCAAAAAGACAAGAAGCGCTCCTATCCTTCTGAGTCCTGCCATGTGCCCATACAACAGGCTACGTCCACATATGGGGCATTTCTAAAAACTGCGGAATCTGGGTAATACATTCCAAGTTTTGTTTCTTTGCTAACTCCTACTGTTTTATATAAAAAAAAAGGTTTTATATTGAAAATCAGTAGAAAAAAGGAACTGTTCTAATTTTTGATGCACTTTCCTTTAATTCCTGTAAAACATCTAAAGGGTTAATAAACTTTCTAAATGCCATTTTGAATACTTTGAAGGGTGCTGATTTTAAAATGGGGCAATTCATGGGGGATTCTGATATACAGGCTCGGCAAAACTATGTCTGAACTGCATTGGTCCTTAAAAAATTAAGATTTTGAAATTTGCTAGTAAATGTGAAAAATTACTGCTAAATTTATATACTTTGTGGAGTCTGCAAAAAGTAAAATAACACTTAAAAAATGATTGCTGTGTAAAGTAGGCCTATGGGAAATGTTAATTAATAACTATGTTGTGGTGTTTGACTTTCTATCTTACAAAGAAAACAATTCAAAGTTTGAAAATTGTGAATTTTTCCAAATTTTCAGTAAATTTGGATTTTTTTTCCTGATAAGGACAAAATTTATTGATGAAATTTTTACACTAACATAAAGTACAATATGTCACGAAAAAACAATCTCAGAATCACATCGATAAGTAAAAGCATTCAAAAGTTATTAGCACAGAAAGTGACAGATGTCAGATTTGAAAAATAAGGCTTGGTCCTTAAGCCCAAAATAGGCCATGTCATTAAGGGGTTAAAAGATTTTTCCCTAATTTGAACGTCGGAGCCGGCACGTCTGTGGGATCCAGCTCATAGGTGAATGATTTCCCTTAGACTTCACTAACAAGTAAATGGTCACACAATTTGGTATCCTCATGCTAATTCTAAACCAAACAGACAAGTGGAGACAGAAGAATGGAAGGGCTTATTCCCTCTTGTCAGGGGGGATGTCAGACAATAGCCTTTCTAAATGCAAACATTCAAAAGGCTACAGGCCTGAATGGGATAATACAGAGGATGGAAGCTGAGATAGCTCTAAGGCCTGACACATACAATAAAACGGCCGATGGCCTGCCAGTCTCTATGTCACACAGGTAATCTTTAACCCTTTCCTATCCAATTTGTATCCTGGCTTTCCTAGGGGGCTTTATCTTTTTCTACCGTTATACAACAGCGCTATCTGCTGGCTGAAGCCAGTACTGCATGAGGTGACATGTTGGATAGGCTTTGACAGCAGAGAGGCTGGCAATATACAGTAAGAGAACCCCGACGGATCTCTTCCAACATTGGAGCTGTACAGCCTTAAATCGTAATGTCTTTAGAGGTCAGACAGTGGATTGGAAAGGGTTAATTCTGTTTTAATTGCAATATAAAGTATAAAATCTGCATCATTTCGATATTCTGGCTTTTTTTTCTGATTGTAGATTTTTTATTTGCTATCATCTGTACGTTTATATGGGGTGGCCATCTTGCCTGAGCTGCAGTGATATGCTTTACAGCAGCCCCATTATCCATTCACAGAAGAAGACACTTTGACTTTTATGGGAGACTGCTGTAAGCACGCCCCGTCACCTGTGCAGATATCATTGTGCAGGGCTGGGGAGGAGGTGAGCTGTGAATCCTAGATTATCTATATAAAGGTGTCCCCTTTCAATGAAATTCTGCCTGTGATGATAATAAAATGACTGTTGAGAAGTTTCCTCTACAGAACAGGAAGTGTCAGATTAAAGCCGGCTGTACCCTCCCCGGGTCGGATTCCGCAGTGCCCATCCAGCATCCACGCGTACCTGACATGTACTGTATTGTGGATGGTGCGCACGGCTTGCAGTGGGTGCCCACGACCAGTCGCAGGTCAGGTCCGGGGAGCCATGTGGGTTCGGACAGCTTCCATTGACTTCTGTACAGAATCCACCCAGAAATAGAGCATGCTGCGATGTTTCCTTCGCAAGTGGAAAATTGCCATTGATTTCCGCTCGTGTGCAGCCAAATGCGTTTATTCATAGCATGCTACGGCCGGTATTTGCTGCGGAATCCGGAGGTCTCACTCAGGACCCCGACCGATCAGCTGAACGGGCACACGTTGTGAGCGCCGCAATAACACAGAGGTCGGTACGGAAAAATTCGCGGATCATTCGAATTTGAGCGATAATTGTTTGCTTATTTTTCACGTCCTGCAAATATGAAAATCGTTGTTGGCTAATCAGTCGGTTTAAATACCGATCGTTCAGATTCGCCGTTACAGCGAATGTTTAAGAATTACAGGCAGACGATTTATCTGCCTGTATAAACAGGCTGCAAGAGCGAATTCTGTCACTGCGCGAACGATAAATCTCTGCTGCATGCACATTACAAACACGCGTCTGCTGCACACCTATTACACACACCCAGCTCCACTCCATTACACTTCACACAAACATGCTGGATGACGTCAGAGCCGAGAGTCACATGACCGCGCATGAGCCAATCAAACACTTCCTGGAAGCGCGACACACTGCCTGCCTGCTCTGCTGCACGTGACTGGTCATGTGCCCATGACGTCACGGAAGGTCCTAGTGACTGCTGGAACCGTGGCGGAGGGAGACTGCCTGGAAAGTTGGTGGGTTGTGAGGCTGAAGCTTACAGCTGTGTGACTGCGCGGGCGGCAGAGAGGGGGCCGCCGGCTGAGAATGGATGTGAGGACTTGTTACTGCACGTGACCTGCTAATGAGGTCCTGTATCCATGGTGACAGAGCTCAGTCTACAAGGCTGGTCCTCCCAGTGATACATTGTATCAGTTAGTTCAGGCAGAACGCCATGTATACAATAGTATCCACCTCTCATTGTCAGCACTACAAGTTTTCATTCACTGACAGCAAGAAGGGATCTTGAAAGTGGAGCCAAAGGATATTAAAGGGGTTCGGAAATGAGATAACTTTTTTAAAGGAGTATTCTGGGAATTTAACCCCTTGCTGTATTGATGACCTATCCTCAGGACAGTTCATTAGTAGTTGATTGGTGGGGTGGCAGTCAGCTGATCTCGGCCCCTGTACTCACTGTAGCAGAGCGTACTCCCAAATTGGGGATGTGCAATACAAGGTATAGCGTCCATTGAAATCAATGGGAACTGTAGCTTGTATTACACTTGTGACCCGCTGCGGATGGAGTTCTGGCGCACTGCGGTGAATGCCGGAGCTGAGATCAGCTGATCGCCAGGGGGTCTCCAGCTGTAGACCCTTGCTGATCAACTATGGATGACCTCTCCTGAGGGTGCGTAATCTATACTGCAAGGGGTTAAATGTCTAGAATATCCCTTTAATGTTGGCACAGGATAAGGGATAACTTTGTGATTGGCGGGGTCTGACCTCTGGGACCCCTACTGGTCTTGAGAATGGGGGTGTGGAAGGTCCCTGCATGGGCATCAATTCATTTCCAGGGGACTGCTGGAGATCTTTGCTATCTCCGGTGGTCCTACTCAAATGAATGGTGTACATGCTTGACTGGTGCTCCATTCATATGGGGGACTCTTGGACCCTGTTATGTGGGATTGGTGGGGCGGCCCAGTGATTAGACCCCCAACAGATCAGAAAGTTATTCTCTATCCTGTGGAAAGGAGAAAAACCTTCTAACGCTGGCACATTCCCTTTAATTGCGCTGTTAGCGAGCCTTCACACGGGTGAGAAAATCGCGTTTTGCGAGAGTGATTTTTTTAATGGTTTCCTTTCGATTTGCAATGTTGTAACTCATGCGAAGTTGCGAGGGGAAAAAAAAATTGCGGCATGTTCTTTCTATTTGCCGTGTGGGTTTTTTAAAAATGTTTTTACTATTTTTTTAATATCTTCCCATGTCTCCCTATGGAGCCTCCTTTTTATTGCATCGCAAAGCGCAAACTTGCGATTTTCGTGCAATGCGTTTTTAACATTCGAAAGACCTATTGACTTTCGCGCTAAAAACTCACGGCAAACTCGCGCAATAAAAATGTGATCGACATCGATGTTTAAGTGGGAAAAAGCAGTGTGACTCAAAAATCACAGGAAAAAAGATGTGATTTTGCTGCGATTTTTCTCGAGGCAGAATCACAATCGCCAGTGTGAAGGAGCTCTTAAGAAGGTTGTCCTGGACTTTTACTATCGATCATCTATCCTCAGGATAGGTCATCAATAGTTGACTGGTGGGGGTCCGCAGCTTGGGATTCCTGCTGATTGCCAGGCCTGCTGTCAGTGTGGACAGTGCTGTCTGTATTGCAGTGGCCTGGGCTGGTACTGCAGGGACAGCTCCCACTGAATTCAATGACAGCTATGCCTGGAGTACCAACTGGGCTGCTGCAATGCTGACAGTGGTATCTGCTTCCAGCATTGGCTGGCCTGGAGAACAGCTGATCAGTGGGAATCCTGACTGGCAGATCTCCACCAATCAGCTATTGATGGCCTATCCTGAGGATAGATCATCAGTAGTAAAAGTCCTCGACAATCCCTTTAAATTTCTTATTTGTGGATTATTTGTAATGCTGCATCTTTTAAATAGGTTTTCTAGTTGTTGCAAAACTATGAAATGTATGACGACTAGAGATGAGCGAGCGTACTCGTCCGAGCTTGATGCTCGTTCGAGTATTAGGGTGTTCGACATGCTCGTTACTCGAGACGAGCACCACGCAATGTTCGAGTTACTTCCATTTTCTTCCCAGAAAAGTTTGCGCCGTATTCTAGCCAATAGAAACACAGGGAAGGCATTACAACTTCCCCCTGTGAAGTTCCAGCCCTATACCACCCCCCTGCTGTGAGTGGCTGGGGAGATCAGGTGACACCCGAGTATATAAACTGGGGCCGGCCACGGCTCGCCACAGATGCACGCTGAGAGACATTAGGGTCATTCCGTGTCTGTTCAACCAACGCTCCCGGTCGACCATCTCAGATTTCAATGAAACTTTGCACAAAGATAGACCCTGACCCTAAACTAAGATATCCAGAATATTAGGCTTCAAAGTGCTTTGGTTCACGAGCTACAGGTCTTACTCTAGGGGGTTGTCATGTGATTACAGCGCGCAACCTGAAAAAAGTGGCGATTTCAATCCATTGCCAAACCAGTTCCAATGACTCTAGAGCAATGAAACTTCACACACTAGGAGAACTTTTGGTGCTGAATCCAGCTAAGCTCCTCAGACTGCCACTCTTATCATCATTCTGCCACCATTGCATGTCAAAGTAGCTGAAAAATTCTATCGCGCAAAATAAAACTCCTATTTTAAGCAGTAATAACTCCTAATCAATGCAATCCAACTCAGCTATGAATTTATCAATGTGTACTCCATAGAAATGGTTCTCATTATTCACATTATGGACCCAAAAGGATGCATAGCTCTTAAGATACAATGAGTCAAAAATGGCAAAAAACACTTTTTTGCAAATTTTTCCCTTTTTCAAAGGCGAAAATCGGAATGTACTCCTTTTTTTTTTTTTCATTTTTGTTCTATTTGGAAGAGAATTTTTTGCTCTACAAGATTCGATGTTTTTCATTTTGTTCCCAGACCTTCTAGATGGGAAAATATCAATGCCTGTGAAGGTCCTATGCACTCGCAGAGGTCAAATAATAAAATAAGTGTAAGTTTTGCATGGATGTATAATTAGTTTAGAAATCATGAGAAGGTAAATTATTTTTGGAATGAGACAACTTTTTGTGCTCAAGAAACTTATGTGATCAAAAATTGCATGGCGAGTTCAGGTGAGCCACAAGCTTTGGCCTAAGATGGTCAGAATATCATTGAGTGTTGTATAAGGATTGTGGTATATTACAGTAATCACTGGGCTTATTTAGCACTCTATCCATATTGGATACTAAGATTATCTAAGGCTAGCATTTGTGTAATAAATAACTAGTTATGTGATCAAAAATTGCATGGCGAGTTCAGAACTAGTTATTTATTACACAAATGCTAGCCTTAGATAATCTTAGTATCCAATCTGGATAGAGTGCTAAATAAGCCCAGTGATCACTGTAATATACCACAATCATTATGCAACACTCAATGATATTCTGACCATCTTAGGCCAAAGCTTGGGGCTCACCTGAATTCGCCATGCAATTTTTGATCACATAGGTTTCTTGAGCACAAAAAGTTGTCTCATTCCAAAAATAATTTACCTTCTCATGATTTCTAAACTAATTATACATCCATGCAAAACTTACACTTATTTTATTATTTGACCTCTGCGAGTGCATAGGACCTTCACAGGCATTGATATTTTCCCATCTAGAAGGTCTGGGAACAAAATGAAAAACATCGAATCTTGTAGAGCAAAAAATTCTCTTCCAAATAGAACAAAAATGAAAAAAAATAAAAATGGAGTACATTCCGATTTTCGCCTTTGAAAAAGGGAAAAATTTGCAAAAAAGTGTTTTTTGCCATTTTTGACTCCTTGTATCTTAAGAGCTATGCATCCTTTTGGGTCCATAATGGGAATAATGAGAAACATTTCTATGGAGTACACATTGATACATTCATAGCTGAGTTGGATTGCATTGATTATGAGTTATTACTGCTTAAAATATGAGTTTTATTTTGCGCGATAGAATTTTTCAGCTACTTTGACATGCAATGGTGGCAGAATGATGATAAGAGTGGCAGTCTGAGGAGCTTAGCTGGATTCAGCACCAAAAGTTCTCCTAGTGTGTGAAGTTTCATTGCTCTAGAGTCATTAGAACTGGTTTGGCAATGGATTGAAATCGCCCCTTTTTTCAGGTTGCGCGCTGTAATCACATGACAACCCCCTAGATTAAGACCTGTAGCTCGTGAACCAAAGCACTTTGAAGCCTAATATTCTGGCTATCTTAGTTTAGGGTCAGGGTCTACCTTTGTGCAAAGTTTCATTGAAATCTGAGATGGTCGACCGGGAGCGTTGGTTGAACTGACACGGAATGACCCATTAGGGAAAGTGCCGTCCTGCTGTAGCTGCTATAGGGAGAGTGTTAGGCTGTTATAGTCGTCTTCAAGAACCCCAACGGTCCTTCTTAGGGCCACATCTGACCATGTGCAGTACTGTTGAGGCTGCTTTTAGCAGTTTTGCACAATTTTTTTTTTTTTTGTATATCGGGCGTGCAGACCATAGCGTCCTCAGTCTGCAGTCATTTTACTGAGTATAGGGGCAGTACTGGTGAGGCAGGGACAGTGGTACAGGGAAAGAGATATACAGGCTATATAGGCAGTGGGCTTTTTCAAAAAAATTGGAAAAAAAAATCTTTGGGCTGCCTGTGACCGTGTTTAGTTCACTGCCTGTCTGCACGGGGTAGTAGTCGCTCACTATTACCCAGCTAGGTGTTACTGCAGCCTTGCGCATAATTTTTTTTGGCTGCACTGTGCTTTCAATAACCACAGTCATCCTCCAACAGGGAAATCCATATACAGGCTATATAGGCAGTGGGCTTTTTCCCCAAAATTGGAAAAAAATACTATATTTGGGCTGCCTGTGACCGTCTTCAGTTTACTGCGTGTGTGCTGGGGGTAGTAGTCGCTCATTATTACCCAGCTAAGCCTGTGACCGTCTACAGTTTACTGCGTGTCTGCTGGGAGTAGTAGTCGCTCATTAATACCCTAGAATGCTACTACTACTGAAATGGAACTAATACTGTGTTCCCCCTATACTGCTGCTAGTGATATGTTACTGGGGCCTGTCCAGACTGCTACTACTACTCAAATGGAACTAAGACTGTGCTCCCCCTATACTGCTGCTTCAGAATTGTTACCGGGGCCTGTTTTGACTGCTACTATTACTGAAATGGGTGGTTGGGGAGCATGTTACCCAGGAGAAGTGGCAGTGGAGTGTCATGCAGGCAGTGATTGTGCTTTGTTGGAGGTAGTGTGGTGCTTAGCTAAGGTATGCCATGCTAATGAGGGCTTTTCAGAAGTAAAGGTTTTTGGGAGGTGAGGGGGCCACTCTTGCCGCTATTGTGGCTTAATAGTGGGACCTGTGAACTTGAGATGCAGCCCAACATGTAGCCCCTCGCCTGCCCTATCCGTTGCTGTGTCGTTCCCATCACTTTCTTGAATTGCCCAGATTTTCACAAATGGAAACCTTAGCGAGCATCGGCGATATACAAAAATGCTCGGGTCGCCCATTGACTTCAATGGGGTTCGTTGCTCGAAACGAACCCTCGAGCATTGCGGGAAGTTCGACTCGAGTAACGAGCACCCGAGCATTTTGGTGCTCGCTCATCTCTAATGACGACCTTTTAAGCACCCGTCTAAAGTTCATGTATGTTCATGTTGCATAAAGGCTAATGTTCACAGCGTATTACATGCAAAAAAAATTACGGTACGTAAAATAAATGACTGATCTTGTGCGCAGTTGGGCACAGCAAGAGCTCAGTGAAATCAATGGACTTGTGTAAATGCACAAAATCAATGGGATTTAGTGGCATTATTTTAGAGCGCACACAAATACACGGGGTAGAAGGCCACATACACAGGTTGAAAGCGCATTTCAGTTGCGCAAACAAGCTGCATATTGGCGTGGCCGAAATGCGCTTATGCTCGTGTGAGCCCATCCTTACTTTGTAAAAACATTATATTGCTTATCTTCTACTGATGCTGACTGTAACAGCCTATTATATAACATCTTAACGAACGTATTCGGACATCTGAGCAAGAATCAGAAGTAGCATTTATTTCCATATGGTAATACTTAGTGGGGCTCCTTTGGGCCTAACAACATTGGATACTCTCCATGGTATTCTTTCTACTAACATCTGATACACTTCAGCTGGTATTTCCCTCCATTCACCCTGTAAACATCTAGCAAATATGCCCAAAAAAGATGGATTGGCCTGTCTATAAGGCTGGGTTCACACAGGGCGGATTTGCCACGGAAATTCCGCGCGGAATTTCGCCACGGCAAATCCGCCCGCGGCCGCTAATCTCGGGATTAGCCAGCCATGTGGACAAGATTTCTCAGAAATCTCGTCCACACGGGACGGCCAATCCGCTGCGGTAAGTCAGGCTGGAACCGCAGCATGTCTATTTATCTTTTCTTTTCGCCACGGCCGCGCTCTCCTCTATGGGAGCGTCGGCCGCAGCGGAAAAACGAGCGGCCGGGCCGCTTCAAAGCTGCCGTGGGTTTTTTCGCAGCAGTTCTCCCGGCAGAAATCTCGCGGTTTTTGCTGCGGCCAAACCGCGGGATTTCCGCCGGGAATACGCCCAGTGTGAACCCAGCCTAATAGTGCATGGAGCATCGTCATTGGACAGTTGAGCAAGAGAAGAACATTCTATGGACATTCTATGGACATACCTGGGTGTGGAGGACACCTGGGGGACACCTTTAGTCTGTGTGTTGTGCCAACAGTACAGTGGAGGTTCCATTATGATCTAGGTATGTGTTACATCATATGGCCTTGGTCTGTTGGTTGTAGTGGCAAGAACCATGAACATGGAGCTGTACCCTGACATTCTAGACTATAATGTGCCACGGACAATGAGGCTATACTCTGGGAATGGTCAGCCATACTTCCAACAAGACAATGGAACCTTCTTACTAATCCAACACTGTTTTACGTTGGTTTGAGGATATGGATGTTTAACTATTCGACCTGAACTATACAGAACATCTTTGGGACGAATTGAAACATCGGGCCAGGAAATACAAACAGCATCCATCTTTGAGAGAACTCAGCAGACGTTTGCAGGATGAATGGAGGGAAATACCAGCTGAAGTGTATCAGATGTTACTAGAAAGTATACCACAATGTACTGAATAAATTTAGTATTTGTACTGACCCGCAAAATAAAGTTACCAATTCAGTATTGCTGCACCATGAACAAAACCCCCCAAAACTATGGCACATTTTTCTTTCTTACACCCCACTTAACTTTTTTTCCTTACATTACTATATAGGGTATATTGAATAGAACTATTAAAAAATACAACTCCCCCCCCCCCCCCCCCAAGCCCTCATACAGCTGCGTTGACAGAAAAGTTATAGCTCCTGAAAAGTGGGAATGAAGAAGTGGAAAAGGATTTGAAATTTGAAAAAAATTCAGGTCTTTAAAGGGTTAAAGGTTTTTCTCATGTCTTTGCAGACTGCTAGCTGTATGCTGTCGGGGGAGAGCCTATCACAACCATGAGGCTGGTAATTCTAGATGACTATGCCCTGGCAAGCGAGTGGGCAGCAAAATATATATGCAACCGTATCATCCAGTTCAATCCTGGCCCGGACAATTACTTTACCCTTGGTCTTCCCACAGGTAACGTACCGTTTATGCCCATCTGGAAGTGATTGGCGCAGTTGGTCCGAACATTTTAGTTGTGGACTGAGCAGTTTTTTGCTGTTTTACCAAATAAACACTGGTGTAAGTAATTTTTTAACCACATAGGTAATAAGACCGCTTTCACATGGGCTACAAAATTGCGCGATTTTGTAGCGATGCGATAGCGCTACAAAACGTGTGTATGTGAAGCTCATGGTTTCCAATGGGTTCCTTCACATTAGCGATGTTTTCACTGATGCAATGTTTCTAGAAGAAAAAATCGTGGCATGCGCTATGCTGCCGTGATTTGCAATGTTTTGTAGCCTATGTTTCCCTTGTTTATCGCATCTCATGAACTAGCGATTTTCGGGCAATGCGATACATTTCCCTATTCCTAAAATAAGCCCTATCTGCACTCCCTGAAAAAAGAAAGGCATACTTACGTAGCAGGCTCTGTCTGGGTCCTCCCACTGCTCTCTGGAGCTCCTCATTTGCCCACAGAAGATCACTTCCTTGTTGCCGGATTCAAAAATCCCGCCC
The DNA here is from genome assembly GCF_035609145.1 of Eleutherodactylus coqui. Taxonomy (NCBI): domain Eukaryota; kingdom Metazoa; phylum Chordata; class Amphibia; order Anura; family Eleutherodactylidae; genus Eleutherodactylus; species Eleutherodactylus coqui. The sequence continues at coordinate 62,480,463 of NC_089843.1, read as the reverse complement.
ACAGGAAGCAATGGTTCTGATTGGCTGAGTAGCACTGGATGAATCAATCAATACAACTCTCGATGAACCAATGCAAGGGGTGTCATTGGTTCATCTAGATCTGCATTGATTGGCTGAGCAGAGTTTGAAGAGCCAATCACGTTGTGGAGGTGGGATTTATGAATTGGCTGAGCCACAGCATTGGTTAGCCAATTCATAAATCCCGCCTCCACAATGTGATTGGTACTTCAAACCAAAGTTTTTGATAATATGCTGCCAGGTAGAAGTGAACATCTGCCCAAGCAACAAGGTTCCATTGGGGTTAAAGCCACTTAGCTGCTGTTGCTTGCTGGCTCTCCAAAACACTCAGAGTGGGGCAAGAGGTGAGGCAAACACAAAAATGTGGTGGGAAAGCTCTCAGCCAAGCAGGGGTCAAAAGGGGAGTTAAGTGCTAATAGTTGAAATCCCATACATTTTGTACAGTGTTTTCATATTTTTGTCCACCCCCTATAATATTCCAGCCACTGCAAGGAAAAAACTAGCTGTTTGTGGGGTTATGAGAAGGTGGTCGCTTCCCTCTAGGAAGCCGTTGTGTGAGAACCCCTTTTATGTATTAAGGATACAGTATGTTGTTAAAGGGATCATTCACGATGAAATGATTTTAAATCTGAGCTCTCCATGCCTAAAAAAGAATAAAAATAATAAATAAAGGTCCTACACTCACAGAGGGAAGACCGGAGCTGCAGCGTGGGATGCAGCATATACGGTTTACCAATTCTCCTTTACATGTTAGAACCTAGTTTATAAACTGCTGGAGATTTTTTTTGCATTTCCTATAAGTGAGTTCTTTGCATTATATTGTACTACTTTACTCTTCCTCTCAGAATACGTTCAATAAAGTTATTTTCTGAAATTAAAAAAAAAAAATGTAATTGCCACGGCCAGATGTAATGAGTGCATTTCATCGCTCTTCATTTCTTTGTCGGTACAGGTAGCACACCATTAGGATGTTACAAGAAACTTATTGAGTATCATAAACTTGGTGACCTTTCATTTAAATACGTGAAGACCTTTAATATGGATGAATATGTAGGTGAGTTTTAATTTACAATTAAGCGTACCTAACATTTCAGATGACTTTTCAGAACAAGCTGCTGTGTGTGTACATGAGGAGTAGCACTATTTCTTGCCATTGTATGACTCGAGTCCTGCATTTTCCTCTCTGCAAGATGTACATCTGATTCTCAGGATTGGTTGGAGGAGCCTGGCTGTTGTACTGTGTTCTATAGACTCTGCACAGGGAACTGCAGACCCTGTTCTCTAAATGTCTGTAATACACACAGACCTAAAATATTGTAGAACGGTGTACAGCAAGAGTGAGCAGTGGAGATGTCATTTTTGTAGCTAAAACACAGTAAACAGTGACTTACTGTTAGATTGCAGGCAGCATCTGTGTGAATCTCTCCTCTCCCTTCTTCCCTCTATACATTTCAACATCTGTTGTAATGTCTCCACATGTCTTGTCAATCAATTGAGAGCAGACAGTGGACAGGAAGCTAGAAGGAAGGGAGACCCCTAGTTGCCAGTACAAAAAATATCATTTTAGTTAAAGTAAAAAGCGGTTTTGCTAGTTATCGTCTTGGCTATTTTCTAGGCACAAGTTGTTTGACAAGTTAGTGGGCATGTAATTCACAACTAGTGCAACTGCATGAAGAGTTCCATGTGATAATATGGCTAATGTAGGGAAAGAAAGTGATAAATTATTATATATACTGTGATATTTCTAATAAGGGCTCATGCCCCTGACCGTGTTTTCACCGCATATCACGCGTGCATTGCACGGACACGTAGTGAATAAACTCAATGGACTTTCATTGATCCATGCACACCGGCATGTAGACACTGCATATGGATACGCACAAGAAATAGATGGCAGCATGCTCTATTTCACAGTGCACCATGCAGCGTGAGCCATATACATTGGTATAGGCAACGTATGAAATGCTGTCCATATGCAATACATTGCGTATGGTCGTTTTTATACACATCCCCACTCTGAAACAAAGCGGGGAGTTAAAAAAACAAAACAAAAACTCACAATGCGCTTGTCCCTTTTACACATACGTTCGTGGGCATGAGCCCTTATCGATTATAGGAGAGTTTGAAACTGCTCAAGGTTGGGATGGTAATTAGATTACTAAATCAGGCTGGAGTAATTAAGAGTATTCTGTCATAGACTTCTATGGAATATCCACAGACTATTTTTCAAGTTACAGAAATGGCATAGTGTACAGTGCTATGTTATTTGTGCAACTCCCATTAAATCCTATGGAGTTATGAAACTGCGTACGTTAGCTGTTCTCTGCTGTTTCTGTCTTTCCGGAAACCTTGTACAAAGCGTTCCCATTGAGGCCATGTTTGGGTAAGATGGGAACATCCCTTTAACCCGTTGCAATCCAATTTTGGATTCAGGGTTTTCTAGGGGGCTTCCTCTTTCTGCCATTATACAATGGCGCCATCTTCTGGCTAGAGCCAGTACTGCGGTATGGGACGTGCTGGAGAGGCCCCCAAGAACAGAGCGGCCAGTAATATACAGTAAGAATACCCTGCCGGACGTCTTCCGACATCGGAGCTGTACAGCCTTCAATCAGAATGTTTTCAGACGTCAGACAGTGGATTGGAAAGGGTTAAACATACTACAGTAGGGATTGCAAACAGACTTTAGCCTGCTCATTGATGCTTGTCACAGGATCCAACAAAGTGGGCAACAAATCTTGGTCAAAATTTAGAACTCAATGATTAAACCCAACTCCTCCCACCCTCTACTTTGTGGCGAAAATTGAAAATAAAGGTTACCTGTGAAGCCCGTAGTCTGTAATTGTAGCTTTTCACCCTGACTACTTTTATGGTACAGTTTACTAATCTAGCGGCTAATTCTGACAACCTTACCATGTAGCCACCTACAGTGATCATGGAGACTGGTGACTGCCTTTTTAAGTAACCCCCTTGATGCTGCATTTCCTTGTTTGTCAGGTCTACCCAGAGACCACCCTGAGAGCTATCACTCGTACATGTGGAATAATTTCTTCAAGCACATAGATATAGATCCCAATAACGCGCACATCCTGGACGGGAATGCTGCCGACCTGCAGGCTGAATGTGAGGAGTTTGAGCGAAAGATCAAAGAAGCTGGCGGCATCGAGCTGTTCGTTGGAGGTATGGTATATGCAGAGCTGTAGTGAAATAATCGTGTTATTGGAGGAACCCTCCTGTAGCGTTCTAGATGGCAACCAGGATGGTCATCAGTGCGCCCAAGGTTTTGCAAATGGCGACAATTTTTCTATCTCGCTGACTATGCCAGCTGCCGTGTGGCTGTAATCAGAGAAGTATTTCCTCTGCGTCTAAGCAGACGTGCCACATACAGGGACTGTCTGCTAGATGACCGGCCCCCTGACGAGGGTGAGGCCCGGCTGCCATCCATGTGACCTGAGAGGAGGGGTGCCTGACTTCTACATTCCAGTGAGTTGACCATGATTGCAAGCATCAGTTGCTCAGCAGATGTTGTAAGCGAAGGTGGAAACCTCTTGGAAGCTTCTATCACTGCCTCCAATGAGAACTGAAGAGGGGAGAAGAATTGGGAGTCTGTAGCCTAATGATACATGCCAAGTGGTGTGTTGGGTGGCAGCCATCTTCCCATGGGACTGCTAAAGTGCATACAACAATCCGGGACACAGATGGAGCTAAGTTGGCACTCTGTCTTGTATTGTTGTATGCCATTTGTTATCAGCACTGCTTCATACTCAGCAGCCCCTTCCATATCACTTGGGACGATGGCCACCACTGCACCAAATTACCATGTAATTCACGATGGTTGGTTGTGGAAATAAAAGCGATATGAGCAAGTAGTGTAATGATCTGCAGTATCTGAGGCATGTAATATAATAATTCACAGCTGGTGGAGGTGTCTGTGCCAACAGACCACAGTCAGCCTATTAATGGGACGTCACAGGCTGCTGCAGCCAGTCGCAGACTTCAATGCTCAAACGCTGATGTCTGTGATTGGCTGCAGGAGCCTGTAAAATCCCAGCCTGTTAATACGACATCGAAGGGGAGGCTGGACAGGCAGGGACTCAGGAGAGGCGAGTAGGACCTTTTATTATGTTTGGGCATGGGGATCACTGATTAAGAAAAATAACTTAGACAACCCCTTTAACCCATTTACGACCAGCCACTGTATATATACGGCGGCTGGTCCTGGGCTTAGAGGACCACCGATCGTAAAAATACGGCAGTGCTCTAAGTCTCCTGCCTCAGTCAGAGACAGGAACGGGTTATCAGCTGTTAGTGACAGCTGATAACCCGGAGCAGAAGGCAGGAGGGGTTTTTAACCCTTCCTGCCTTCTGCTTCCCCGATATACAGTGCTCAATGAGCACTGTATGGGGAAAGTGAAAGTAAGATGTTCTTTCACTACTGGAGCCTGGGGGGGTCATGTGACCTCCCGGGATTCCCTGCTACTGCAGAGCTGGAGGGTCAGATTTAGACCCTGGCAGCTCTGCAGGTGACTAATGTCACTCCAGGGGTTGCTTTACCCTATAATTAGGGCTCCTATGGATGCCCCAGCTACAGTGGGAAAATGTCAAATAAAGTTAAAAAAAAAAAAAAGTGAGTGTCCCCCAGAGGTCTTATATGACGTCATGGGGGACACAGATAGAAAATAACACAATTACATAAATAAGTAAAACAAAATAACAGAATAAAACAACAATATATACATAAGAAAGAGAATAACACAAAGCAGACTCCAACAAAAAACGTTGCCGTATGCGCCCTATAAACCAAAACCATACATACTATATATCAAAACGTCCGAAATAAGTAGAGGAACCCATTCCCATACTTTATTTTAGTGTAAATATAAAAATAATTTTTAAAAAAACTATGAATGTTATAAAAATCATTTTTTTTAGCATTTTACCCCCAATAAAACTAAAAAACGGAAAAAAAAGTCAGTGAAAAAGATATTAAAAAAATAGTCCTATATGTCACGGAAAAAAAAACGCAGCAAAAATAATTTTGGTAGCTAAAGGAAAAAAAATAGAGCAGTAAAACCGCCACATGGGTAAAATTCCTAAAAAGTGTCTGGTCCTTAAGGTACAAAACAACCTGGTCCTTAAGGGGTTAAAGTTTTATTGACCTGCTTTCCTCTTTGTAGGTATTGGTCCGGATGGTCATATTGCCTTCAACGAGCCAGGTTCCAGTTTGGTATCCAGAACAAGATTAAAGACCTTGGCAATGGATACTATCTTGGCAAATGCCAAATATTTTGCTGGTGATCTTTCTAAAGTCCCAACTATGGCGTTAACAGTTGGAGTTGGGACCGTAATGGATGCCAAAGAGGTAACTACACCTTTACGCCTCCATCTTACTTATACAGTTTCTTCTCCCAGAAAGAGCATCAGTCTTAAGCATCCTCTAGTATTGCTGTCTGTCCCCAATGATATGAATAGGATGCATTTGCAATACCAGATGAACCCATGCACAATAGTGGAGCTGGTTGGGGTGTGTGAGGGGGAAGCGGACCGTTTTTTCTAATCCTCCACAACCTCTTTAAGTTGCTTTTCCCTTTTTCCTGACAGGTGATGATCCTCATTACTGGAGCCCATAAAGCGTTTGCTTTATATAAAGCTATAGAGGACGGTGTGAATCACATGTGGACAGTGTCCGCTTTCCAGCAACATCCTCGTACTATATTCGTATGCGATGAAGATGCTACATTAGAACTTAGAGTCAAAACTGTGAAGTATTTTAAAGGTGAGGATAGGATACTCATGAAACCTGTTTGGCTGATGCCATATGTCCCATTCTGGGACCGGGTGGAAATGAGGGTCTTCACAAGTACAGCATGTTTCTGTAATGACAGATGGTGGTTATACACCGCTCTGGGCTCATATATTCCTTTACAGGGTAAATGGGTACAGATGACCAGGTCCATACACAGGGTGTCCACAGAAATACCTAGCCAGGGGTAAAAGAGACCTGTCCAGCACCGCACGAGGGTGTGTGTGCAGCTGCTTGTACGAGCGCAAAAATAACCAAAGGGAATCAACTTGAAGCAAAAAATGAACTTTTTTTTGTAGAAAATGTCTAAAACAACCACCAGCAGCTTCTTTACAGAGATGTACACGGTTGAGCATAGCGGAAGGGACGGTATGTAACATTTCTGGGGTCATCGCTTCACAGGCCGCTGGTATTAGTCTCTCCAGCTCACCAACATCATGAGATACTGTTGGGTATCTGTTGTAAGGAGCTGCCTTAGAGGGGGTAGACCAAGATTACAAGTTATCCTCTAGCCACAGGATAGGGGCTAACTTGCTGATCAGTGCGGGTCTAACCGCTGAGACCCCTGCTGATCTCAAGAACAAGGGACCCACATCCCGCTCTGCCAACCTGGGAGTTAGTTCTTTCCCTTGAGTGACGTCAGAATGAATGGAATGCCAGCCCAGTACGTGTTGTTGGCGCTCCATGCATTTCAATGGGGCTGACGGAAATATCTGTATGCTTGCTGTTTGAAAATGAATGGTGCTTGCGCTACCAGCGCTCTATTCCATCTCCTCACAATGGAGTGTGTAGTAAGGGGGTGGATGTGTGAGACACGGGAAACCTGTTCTTAGTGGTAAGACCCCACCGCTCAGCAAGCAATCCCCATGGGAATAACTTGTAATCTCAGTACAACCCCTTTAAGATGACCCCACAGAAATAAATCCCGAGGGGTCAGATTTTGGGAACATGGTGGCCAAGGAACAGGGCTGTGCTGTCCAATCCAATCCAATGAGTTCTAAACCAAGCTGCGAGCCACTGGCACACACCTCTCTGGGAATTGGGCTGGTACCAAACCTATTGACATTGCACCAAGGACAAGTCATCGATCCATTCGTCCACTGCCGTGTTTAGGCTGCTCAGATATCTATCTATCGCCATTCAGGGTGCCGTCAATGAAACAGGACCAAGGATCTCCTCGCCTCGACTTTATCGCCAAATTAGTAGGGCAAAACGCCTTTGGTGGTGGTCTTGTCACATGCGTTGTGTAGCACGTTCTGCCTAGTGGGGCACATTGTGGCAGTTACTCACTCCATCCAGGTAAACAAAGCCTCATGAGTACATAAGATGTGCTGCAGGAGCAGCGGTTCATCATGCTGTTCGTTCAGCATCACATTGCACCTGTCCAATCACAGTACAGCATCCCTTGCATGTTGGAGGTAGCCACACAATGGATGCCTGCCTTGACTTCACACACCAAAACTACCCCTAGGCCAGTATTCCATTGGACGTCCTGTATCGTAGGTTGTCATTTATAGGTCAAATATTACTTGTCTCATTAACCCCTTAATGGCAGGGCCTCCTTTGGCTCAAAGGATGCAATGATTTTGTTTTAGGGATTTTCATCTCCACTTTTGAAAAGCCCCAATGTTTTTTATTCTTCTACTGCCATGGCAGTATGAGCGCTTGTTATTTTGCGTGGCGAACTGTAGATTTATTGCTACCATTTTTGGGTGCATATAGTGCATTGTAAAACTTAAAAATTTTTTTTTCGAGGGAGAGAAAACACATCAATTCTGACTTTTTTTTTTTTACAGCGTTAATCATGCAGCATAAGTGACATGATACATTCTCTTCCCGCTGGTTGGTACATTTATGGCGATACCAAAATAATTGTTTTAGTTTTTTTTCCCTTTTCCAATGAAACCTCCCTTTTTTGGAAATTATTTTTTCTACATCGTTACATTCAAAGTCCCATATCTTTTTATTTTTTTTATTTTTCCATTGATGAAGCTCCATGAGGGCTTTTTTTGCGCGACGGGCTGTAGTATTTACTGGTACCATTTTGGGGTATGTACGGGTTTTTGATCGCTTCAGTGGTTTTTTGCAGGCATAACGAATAAAAATCGCATTTTGGGTTTTTTTTCTTTTACAGTTTTTGCTACGCTAAATAGTATATTTAATTAATTGTACAGGTCGTTATAGATACGATGATGCCAAATATGTGGTATTGTTAATTTTGTTTATACAAATAGAGGAATGTGCACAAAAAAAGAGTGTTTTTTTACACTTAATTTTTTGTTACATTTTTTTTATGTCCTTGTAGGGGATTTGAACCATAACAGCTATGATAAGGCATTGCCTTATCACTTACAATAGCAAGCTGGGACACTAGTATTACATTACGGAGGTCCGATGAGCACGCTCCCTCTGTGAACCCTTTACATGCGGCGATCATACATAGTTTGTGGCATGTAGGAGGATTAACAGCAGAGATCGATGATCTTACTACTCACCGCTGTTGCATTGGGAGACTGTGTCATAGCCGGCTTCAGCTGCGGGATTAGCTTCTGGACTTGCACCATCCACATGACGTAAGTCTACATCTTGGTGTGTCAAGTACCCCGCTGCCAGAACATAAACTTACGCCATTTAGCATTAAGGGGTTGACAGACCTATTTTTTTTAACTTGTAAGTCTATAATTGTAACAGATTTTCATGTCTCTCAAGAGTTAAGCCATCGTCAGTCATGCGGAAAGAACGTGCGTGACAGAAGTCTCAGTAAAACTAGAACTGCTATTTCTGTTCTCTTCCCAGGGTTGATGCATGTACATAACAAACTGGTGGAACCGCTGCACAGCATGAAGAAGAACTGACGCGGTCTGAAAGTGGCGGATGACGTTGTGGCTATGCAATGTTACTGTGCCCTGGTCTGCCAACTGCACAAGTACTGTATTCTTCTGGTCCAATCTCCGCTTTAGCTATGTAACATTCCATACTACATCTATAGGTTCAGTTCTATAGACCACCTGACCGTTCTCTGAAGCAGACACAGCCCCTGGTGGTGTGTTGAGGGTCAGCAAGTGTTGCCTTCTTATGTATATATATATATTGCTGCTTGCAGATGCTCTACTTTGCAGTTGCTGCCGGAAGAGATTTGCTTTCTGGACATGTGTGTACAGCAGCGGCTCAGCAGTTCACCGCCGGCTGCCATTGTAAACTTTTTATCTTGTTTTAAGAATCATTTCACACTCTGAAGTTCTTGCTCCGCTGTTTACAGGGTGCCGTTTTCTAAGATCGTCTTCAACAATAAATTGTGAAATCGTAAATAAAACCATGAGTTGCAGTTTTTATTTAGATCTTAGTGACTTTAGATTGGTAGCATCCAGCCATGCGGTCCACAACTATTGTCCTCCGCAAAGGAGATTTTTCAACATGTAAGAAAAAAAAAAGGCCGGGTGACAAAAGCGTATAAAAGAAAAAAAATATGTAGTTCTTTTTAAAATGCCCAACTGTTCCAGCAAAGCCGCCACCGTCTTGGAAGCTCCCGCAGCAGTCGTGCTAGTCATTGGCTGCAGTGGTCATGTGAATGTTTTTTGGGGGGTTCATTATCACATTTGCTGCCTTCTCCTTTAAAGGTGGGGAGCAGGTACAAGTGTGTTACAGGGGGGGTCTGTAAAAAAAAAAAAAGTCTGCATTCTCAAACAATGTTCATAAATAGCCGAGTTCTTTATTGGCCACTGCTGTTTGCATGCTGTTTGGGCTCTATCAATTCAGTTTTTCCATTTTTTTTTTGTGATTTGCAATCCACTTACTTCCCCCTCACCTGTAGTAAGCCAGCCATGCTGCCAGGACTTCTCTCCCACACTCCCCGTCCTGCCTTGTAAAGCCCTGCTCTCTTGTAGCATGGAGTGTTGGCGCTAGTATAACCAGTAGTGTTGCTCGTAGCGATCAGCTGGGTGATAAAATCAGACCACTTTTTGCAAAATCAGATTGAGTCATCTCCATACAATTTTGTGGTTTTGAAGCAAAAACTACTGGAGAATTGGCTTTCCAATAAAGGAAGAGTGTGTGCGTCTTCAATGACTATAGCTCGGTGGTTAGCATTGCCACCTTGCATTGCTGCGGTCTTAGGCCTCATGTCCACTAGAAAATTACAATTCGCGCAGATTTCTGCAGCAGTTTTTGCGCGGATTTGCTTTAAAAGTTTTTTTTTTTTCATGCGGATATCCGCACCTATTGATAGCAATGTGGCTGATCCGCGGGGAATCCGCACTAAAATGGAGCATGCTGCGTTTTTTTCCGTGCATGAAAAACGGAAATCAATTCTTAAAGTGCCATCCGCTGGTGCAAAATTCAATTTAATTGACCTGCAGATGGCCAATGATTTTCTATGGGCAAAATTTCACCCGCGGAATCCGCAATTCAATTTTGCTAGTGGACATGAGGCCTTAGGGTCAAATCTCTGCATAGAGTTTGAAAAACTTCATAAAAATGTTGCCATTGGTCAGATTTGAACCTAGAACTCCCAGCACTGCAAACACTAACAACTGAACCACCATGCAGGAGAAGACTAAGAAAGTCAAAGAACATACAAACTGCATGTGGATGTTGTCAGATTTGAAACTAGGACCTCAATATTGCAAGATAACAGTACTAACCCCTGAGCCATATTCTTTGAACTACCACCATGCTTTAGGGACCTTCTGGAAGAAAATTAGGGAACCCGATTCTTACTCCCACAGATTGTAATGGGAGTCTGAATCAGGCCATCCTGGTTCACGACTTTTTCGAAAATTGGATTGTCATTCTAGATCCGAATATTTCAGTAATCGCTGCAGGAACGAGCTGTGTCCTAACATCCCTATTACTAGAGAAGCAGAATGCATAATGACAGGCAGTGGATTGCAACGTTGCTAGAAGGAAAGGAGTTAAGTGGCAGCCACTTAAAACCTGGTTTTCAGCAGTAGCCCTTTTTTTTTTCTTCCATTTTTGTTTTTTCCTCCCCTCTTTTAAAAAAAAATCCTAATCCTTCATTTATCCATTGCCATAGCTGTCTGAGGGCTTGTTTTTTGCAGGACATCTTGTATATTTAATGTACTGAAAAAGTGGAGTAAAATAAAAAAAAAAAAATTCCGCTATCTTTCGGTGCGTCTTGTTTCTACGGCGCACAAACTGCAACAAAAACGACAATTTTATTCTATGGGTCAGTACAATTACTAGGATACCAAACTTGTTTTCTTTTTTTGCTGTACTACTTTTTTTTTTCAGACACTTAATTTTTTTTAATTATTTTCACCCGCCATCTCCTGCACGCAATAACTTTAATTTACTGTCACTGTAGTTGTGCGGGGGCTCATTTTTTGTGGGATGTCCTGTAGTTTACATTGGCCCTATTTTGGAATACATACGACTTTTTGATCGCTTTTTATTGCATTTTTTCTGGGAAACAGGGTGACCAAAAAAGTGCATTTCTGGCGCTCTTTATTTATTTTTTTTGCGGGGTAAATAATGCGCTACTTTGATAGATCGGACTTTTACGGACGCGACAATACCAAATATCTATTTTTGGCATTAACAATGGCATTTAAAGAGTTAATAGTCCCGATCAGTCGTGTGGCTGATTGCAGCTATTGCCCGCGGGTGTCAGCTGTCCAAAAGGTTCCTGCATAACAGTAGCAGAGGTTGAAGATGTATGCTGCCATTCCATTCATTTTAATGGGAGTAATATAGTGAAAAGGATTGGAGTTGATCACAGGTCTTAAACTAGCAGAGCCGGACAGCAGCCGTGTGCTTACAGGACCCGTGATGATGTCACAGTCATGTGATCAGTCACCGAGGCTCTGAGCACGACTGACATCACTGGTCCTGTAAGCACACGGCTGCTGTCAGGCTCTGCATGTTTTAGTACCTGTGATGTCACAGTCGTGATCAGAGCCCTGGTGACTTATCACATGACTGACATAATCACATGTAAGTTACACAGGTGGTTGTTAGTATTTTGAGGAGACCCCTAGTGGCCAGCAATGTATAGGGATTTTGAGGCCAAGTATTGCACTTTTGCTTGTTATTACAATGTCTATCATAAACACAAGTTTATTGAAAAGTTTCTTGAACATCAATTTTAATGCAAATGAGGGCTCATCACTTTCTCAATATACAACCCTTGATTATTCATCAGTTTTCTATAAATATTAACAGTTGTTGTATCCAGCTTGTATCAACAGATATATACAGAGCTCTCAAATAATTACTACAATACTTAGTATGTTGAGGGGTTTCATTGAACGGTTACCGTTCTCAAGAACAAAGTTCTCTGAGCTGGTCGGTATCAGCAAGACTTTACGTCTCCTCTCCATCTATGGAGCCAGCTGAGGCAGTGGTGCGAGTCCCACGGTATCACTTGTCCTGCCGTCTCTTTAATACACTGATGAATGCATCTTTAGGCACTTCCACATTGCCAATTTTCCTCATTTTTTTCTTGCCTTCAGCTTGTTGCTTCAGCAGCTTCATCTTTCTTGTGATATCCCCACCATACTGCCAAAATATGACCAATGCAATATATGAACAGTGTGTAACGATCTGGAATGTGAATATATCCTACTGCAAGGTATAACAGGACATCAGGGAGATAAGGTGGATGGGTAACGGCAAAATAAAAGCAGCAGGGGAAATAAACCTGTTAAGGTCTTTTCACACAGGCGCGAGTCGTTCAGGGAACGGAGGCAGAGTGCGCCAGAGATCTCTTCCAGCTGCCCACCTCCATTCACTGCAAACAAGTAGATAGTTGCTTAGCTTTTAGGTGATCCATTTCTCGCTTTGTGCCCCATAGGAGAGTGTGTACACAGGCACAATATTGCTAAAACTCAGTTTCCAGTAATTTGGGCGATCATCGCCCCATGTCAAGATACCTTTACCATGCATAGTTAAGAAAGCATGCAGATAAGATCTTGGATGCTGCCTTTGTGCACCTAATATCAAGATTAGTAATACAGTCCTTTTGCAGGATGCTGCAGGTTTGCTCTGCAATCATGTAATGCACCAGAGGATATTGATGGAATAGTTTTTTTCTTGCAATGTGAAAATGTAGAAAAAATTAAAAAAAAGGTAATAAGTCATGCCAGACACTGGCATAAAAACTGTACCGAAAATGTACCCCAGCTGCTAGCCAGCATAGATTTCTGTACAGGTTCAAAGAGCAGCCAGAGAGCCACCTAATATATAAAGAGGCACACAGGTCTTCGTATATCAGCTGCATCATGTGCCAACAGCGTATGCCATGAGACGCTACATTCCAAAAAAAAAAACAGTTGAGACCAAGACTGCCCAAAGGGCAAGAAACACCTGCGTTGAATTGAGTCATTAAAGTCAGGACAGGGGTGAGACGCACACGCATCTGAACAGGCCTGGCGTGCACAAAAATGCAGATGGTCGCGCATAAACCTCGTTCACTGCACAAATACGTTATGCTGAAGTGAGTGTATTTGTGTATACGCTCATCTGAAAACGCCTTAACCCTTTGCAATCCAATTTTGGATTCAGGTCTTCCTAGGGGTTTCCTTCTCTTTTTGCTATTATACGATGGCTCCATCTGCTGGCTAGAGCCAGTAGTGCGGTATGGGACATGCTTGAGAGGCCCCTGACAACAGAGCGGCCAGTAATCTACAGTAAGAATACCCTGCCGGACGTCTTCCGACATTGGAGCGGTACAGCATTCAATCAGTATGTCTTTAGACGTCAGACAGTGCATTGGAAAGGGTTAATATATCATTAAGTAGTACTACTGCAATCTGCTGTGCTTTATAGAGCTCTCCGAAATAGCTGGCAGCTATATAAGATATCAAGCCAGTCATTGCTGCAGACTAATAACTCTGCCTAAATAATATCGCTGGGTCTGTGTGTTTAAGCTAAAAAGAAACATAGACCCGACCCTTCCCCAACATGTTTTGGCAACGTAGTGGGGTCCTCAGAGGTCTGGGGTTACTAGAGGCGCACCCGCCTAAATGACAGCTGTTCTAGAACATGAGGGAGGTAGAGACACTGCATGCAGAGCAGCCAATGGAGTGAAAGCTAAGCTTTTTAAGAGGGGGTGTGACTTGTCAGGAAGGGGCATGACCATCCCAGACGGACACATTTATGTATAATTTACACAGAATCTGGCATAAATTATACCAGAAATTACTCCAGCTCCTAGTTGGTGTAGATTTTTGTGTAGATGCAGAGTTGCCAAGTTCCACTCTTCATATACAAGGTGCATCGTGTGCTAATGGGGATAAGACAGGAATACGAACCGCCAGTCTTAAAGGGAATCTGTCGGCTCGAACATGCTGTCCAAACTGCAGGCATCAGGTTATAGAGCCAGAGGAGCTAAGCAGATTGATGTATAGTTTTATGGGAATGAGAGGTCCAACGGGTGGTCCTATCAGTAAGCGATACCTGTGTATGACTGAAGGCTGTCAATCACTAATAGCTCCGCCCACTGGACTGATCAGCTCAGAATGTGCAGAGATATAAATGTATAAAATACAAGTTCTACTGAATCTATACATAAATATAAGTCCGCTCAGCTCCCTCTGCTCTATAACCTCAGGCCTGCAGTTGGGACAGTGTTTGAGCTGATAGGCTCTTAATAAATCTCCCCTGTATACGTATCTCGCATTCCGTCATTGACATACTATAGGTTCTGCACCAGTGTACGAACTTTTCTAAAATATTTCATTAACACATGCCAGCAACCAGACATTTCACAGATTTTTCCTTTAGCTCTAGACACTGGTGAATTACTAATAAGAATGCATTTTATTTCCTATTTTGCAATGACTACAGTTGACAAAAAAACGTGTTAAGGTGTTAAATCTAAAAGTTTGCTTAAGTAGAAAAAAACTGTTTGGCAAGTTAATGTATTCTACGATCCTCACACAAGGTTTTAATATTTTATAACCTCAGAGACACTGCTTGATCTTCCGACTGAGCTGTAAATTGGAGGGAAGAAATGGTAATCTTCGCTTGGGCATAAAAAAAAACCAAAAAACATCTAAAAATATACGTTCATAGGTTCAAGGCAACAAATAATGACGTATAAAAATACAAAATACCTACACATTTTGCCAGGACATTCTTCCGGTAGGCTTTAATTCTGAAAAAAAGGAGGCAGAATATAAAATTAGGCATAGAAAACCCTGCTAGCATGATGTAACCCAATTAGGTTATAACCCGGAAGTGGAAGCCTCCGAGTTGCCGTCTAGCGTGAGGGCTTAATATTCTGACCAGCTATTATTGAGGGCTCTCAAAGGCACCAGCCATGAAAGCAGCAATTGCAGTGTCCATAGGGATTGTCAATCCGGTTTACTTTGTTCCATCTACTCTAATGATCACATTTGGCAGATTCCCCAATTAAAATGCACCATCCAGTGCCTGTACAGTATAAGGGGGTTTACAGGAACCCATTTGCACACATTGGGGAAAAATCTGCAATCTTGTAGGTTATGCCTTGTTGTATTGCTGTGTGTAAAGGTGACCTAGATGTGCAGGGGCCACTGAGGGAACCTACTCTAATTTACTGCAGCACCAAATACTGAGAAAGCACCCTACGGGCTTAGTCACACAGACGGTTGTCACATCCGTTCGTTGTCTGTGCCCGGACAGCACACTGCCCCGTTACAGTCCATGCGGCCGAGTAGGTGTATTTTGTTTCTCTTTAAAAAGACAAAAGGTCTGTGCAAAAACATTGCAATATGCCCAATTTTGGTTCGATTTCTCAAGATGGCTTTCACCCATTCAAGTCAATGAAAAGCATACGGATAACATCTGTGTGCGACCCATTTTTAAGGAAGCATTAAATTAAATAGGAAAAAAAAAATCAGTTGGCTTCTCACAGACAAAAAATGGGCATGCTCAAGTAACTAAGCCCTACGGGATTTTATTATATATATATATATATATATATATATATATATATATATATATATATATATAATATTTATTTATTACCCATATCGAGTATTAGCCGACCCGAGTATAAGCCGAGTCAATAAGTTTTACCACAAAAAACTGGTAAAAACTTATTGACTCGAGTATAAGCCTGGCTAGTCGTGAGTATATACTAGGTTGAAAAAAACCGCAATACTTACCCCCAACCGGCGTCTGTAGCACGATCGTCTCCCCAGCGGTGTGGCAACCTGCTTCAGACTTCTCCCCGCTCTCATCTCTCGGTTTTCAATTCCCCCACCGTCAGCTCTGTTTAAGTAAGCGCTGTGATTGGGTCGAGTGCCAGCCAATCACAGCCAGAAGGGGAATTCAAAGCCGAGCAGGGAGATCACTGAGGGGAGAATTCTCAAGTAGCTTGCCGGACCGCTGGGGAGACCATCATGCCGCGGACACAGATGCTGGCTGGGAGGTGAGTATTGTAGTTTTTTTTTTTTTTTTTTTTTTTTTAACCTCATTTGAGTATAAGCCAAGGAGGGCTTCTTCAGCATACAAAAAAAATGTGCTGAAAAACTAGGCTTATACCCAAGTGTGTATATATATATATTATATATTATATATTATATACACACACAGTTATACACTACTAAGTTAAAAAAATGGGCCTCCACCTGAATTTAAAGAGGACTAAAATTAGGACAACTGCAAAAAATGGCCAAATTCAAATCAAAATTGACAACAAGGCCATAGAATATGTGCCCGACTTCATCTTCCTTGGCTCAAAAATTGACCAGGCTGGAGAATCTATGCCAGAGATAAAAGTAGGATAGCGTTGGGGCGAAGCACGATGCTAAACATGGACAAAATCTGTAAAAGTAGGGATATCGGTATAGCAACTAAATGCAGGATAGGGCAAACCATCGTATTCCCCATAGCCATGTATGGATGTGAAAGCTGGACTGCAAAAAAAGCCGATAGAAGGAGGATTGATGCGATGGAGCTGTGGTGCTGGTGAGACCTGCTGCGTATGTCCTGGATGGTGAGAGTAACAAAACACAGACGTCCTGAATCGTATAAGACTCTTGGGTTGCTAGAAAAATCTATAATGCTTGGACAGATCAGTGGCAAAAAACGACCAAAGAACATGATGGCTGATACTGTCAGAGCTGATACTGGCATGCATATCACACAACTGAAAGAAGCAGTGCAAGACCGAAAAAATTATGGAGGGAGGGAGCCTGCGGGGTCGCCGAGGGTTGTGAACGATCAAATGGCTAACAACAACTGCATTTTGTTACTGGCGGGGGAATAACATACAAGTTTCATAGTTTAAATCCCCTTTTATTCACTATATTGCAGACCTAGAGAGAAGATATCAGACATTCATTGTGAAGCAGAAATACTTACGTTTCCCGTGCAATTATCTTGCTATTGATGGAGGCCTGAACTGCTATCTCAAACAGCTGTCTTGGTATGGCGTCTCGTAACCGTTCACATATTGCTTTCCCCACTTCATACGCCTTTTCCCTAAATTAAAAAGCATACTGTCATGAATCACAGGGATCACATCTCAATTGGAGTTTATACATTTGTGCACTCTGAAGAACCTCAACCTCTGGCTCTAATGAAGAGCCGTTCCCTGATCAGCAGTGAGAGGAGCCTTGAGTACTACTCGTCTACCACGGTATTAGAAACTCTAATTCAGCTGCTTCAACCAATGTAGACCTCTAGATCAAACTCTCAGAGATGATATTACCCATTAGCTCCATTCACTTGTATTGAGCACTCAGCAATCTCCCTGCATCCCACAGAAGTGAATGGCGTGGTGGTGAGGCATGTGTCAGGACAGTGTCCGGGATATGGGGGTCCCTGAGATATCCCGCAACCCCTGTCCCTGCCTACTTGCCCCCCTGGGCTAACCCCCAGGGCGACAACTGGGCGACGGTCCCTACCCTCACTAGGGAAGCGGGACACGGGAGACAAACAGACACTGAGACAAGCAACGGTAGAATGGTCAGACAATCCGGGTCGGCAACAAGAGGGTACGCAGTACGGAGGGGTCAGGCAAAAACGTAGTCAAGTCCAAAAGCAGGTGTCAGAAAAGCCGAGGTCACAAGAGCAGTCAGGATAAACGCGGGTGCAGCTGGAGAACCAAACTAACACTGGCGAGGCCTGAGAGGAAAACACACCTATTTAAATGCTGTCAGCGCTCCCGCCCCAGAAGCTGATTGGGGCGGGGAGCCTGACAGCAGCAGGGCTAATCAGGGCGGTGCTGGGGACACGCCCCCAGTCTAGCTGCACAGACAGTTACTAGGGAAGCCAGCCTGGTAGTCAGGACACTAGAAGCACCAGCTGCCTCCCTAGTAACCCGGCGGCGACCAGTCTTACAGCGGCCCGGGGAGATCACAAGAACCGGGGTACCTCTGCGCCGCGCTCCTGCACCCCGGGTGGCCGGACCGGTGGTGCGGGCACGGCGGCCCCGAGAGTTGCCGGTTCTGACAGTACCCCCCCTTCTACGGGGGTACACCGGACCCCCATGGCCAGGTGCGGGCTTAAGCGGGAAAGCCCTGTGGAATGCCTGGACTAGGCGTGGCGCATGAACGTCCCTGGCAGGGACCCACGTCCTATCCTCAGGGCCAAATCCTCTCCAGTGGACCAGGTACTGCAGCCCACCTCTAACCCGTCGGGCATCCACAAGCCTTTCTACTTCATACTCCAGTTCCCCCTGTACCAGAGAGGGAGGAGGCGGGTTCTGGGTGCGGAGAACTGGAGTCACATACTTCTTAAGCAAGTTCTTGTGAAAAACCTTGTGGACCTTCCAGGGGTCAGGAAGTGCCAACTTATATGACACCGGGTTGATAACCTGAGAAACCGTAAATGGGCCAATGAACCGAGGAGCAAGTTTCAGGGAGGGAACCTTAAGTCTCAGATTCTTAGATGATAATAAAACCTGCTCCCCGACCACAAAAGGTGCAGAGATAGTACGTCTTTTATTTGCGTATTTACGCAGTTTCTCTTGGGAACCCTGAAGGTTCTTACGAACCTGGGCCCAAACTGTGCACAGTTCTTCGGCGGATATGTCGGCGGCCGGATTGTTCGAGACCAAAGGAGTAGAAAGCGAGAACCGGGGATGGAACCCATAGTTACAAAAAAAAGGTGACAGTTGGGTCGACGAGTTACCATGGTTGTTAATAGCAAATTCGGCGAGAGGTAAGTAGTTGGCCCACTGATGCTGGTTATCAGAGACAAACAGTCGCAGATACTGGATAAGTTCTTGGTTCATCCGTTCCGTTTGTCCGTTACTCTCGGGATGGAAAGCAGACGAAAAGGACAAATTAACGTTTAGATTTTTACAGAAGGCTCGCCAGAAGCGAGCGACGAACTGAACCCCTCTATCAGACACAATATCCTCGGGGATCCCATGTAACCGAACAATCTCCTTGATGAACATCTCAGACAAAAGTTTGGCGTTAGGCAACTTGCCAAGTGGAACAAAATGAGACATTTTGGAGAAACGGTCAACTATTACCCAAATGACCGTATTCCCCAGCGAGGATGGCAGATCAGTAATAAAATCCATGGACAACTGGGACCATGGCCTGGACGGAATGGGCAAGGGCAGAAGAGGCCCCTCAGGACGTCTCCTGAGGTTCTTCCCCCTTGCGCAAACCGGGCACGCGGACACAAATACCCGTACATCCTTGGCCATGTGCGGCCACCAATAGAGTCTGGCCGCTAACTCCAGAGTACCCCTGATACCGGGGTGTCCAGCTAGGACTGAAGCATGTGTCTCCTCTAACACTTTCAATCTCAGTGACAACGGGACAAATAATTTGCCTTCCGGAAGGGCTTCAGGAGCAGATTGTTGAGCGGCGTGAATGAGAGGTGAAAGGTCGGAGGAGACAGCAGCGAGGACCACCCCAGGGGAGAGAATGCTCTCAGGCTCCGGCTCGGAAGGTTCCGGAGAACCAAAACTCCTAGACAGGGCATCAGCCTTGACATTCTTAGAACCGGGTCTATAGGTAACAACAAAATTGAACCGAGAGAAAAACAAGGCCCAGCGGGCTTGCCGAGCATTTAACCTCTTAGCGGAATCTAGATAAGTGAGGTTTTTATGGTCAGTGAGTACCGTAATCTGGTGATGGGCTCCTTCCAAAAAATGCCTCCACTCTTCAAAAGCCCACTTAATCGCCAGCAATTCCCGGTTGCCTATATCATAGTTCCGTTCGGTGGACGAAAACTTCCTAGAAAAATAGGCACACGGTCTAAGGTTGGTGAGAGTGGAGGGACCTTGGGACAGTACCGCTCCCACACCAAACTCAGAGGCATCTACCTCCACCACAAAAGGACTGGACAGATCCGGTTGTACTAGGACAGGTGCAGACGAGAACGCCGCCTTTAGGGTATTGAAGGCCCTCAGAGCCTCAGAAGACCAGGTCCTCACATCTGCCCCCTTTCTGGTGAGGTCCGTTAGAGGTTTAGCCACCACGGAGAAGTCTTTAATGAATTTGCGATAGTAGTTGGCGAAGCCGAGGAAGCGTTGAAGGGCTTTCAACGACCCTGGCTGGGCCCACTCCGTGATGGCCTTCACCTTTTCAGGATCCATCTGGAAGTCGCATGGCGTGATGATATACCCCAAAAATGATATCCTTTGTACCCCGAAAACACATTTCTCGAGTTTAGCAAACAGCTTGTTATGTCTGAGTCGGGCTAGCACAGTCTGAACGTGAGTATGGTGACTCGGCAAGTCGGAGGAAAAAATCAAAATGTCGTCTAGATATACAACCACGAACACCCCCATGATATCCTGAAACACTGAGTTCATGTACCCCTGAAAAATGGCGGGGGCGTTACACAATCCAAAAGGCATAACTAGGTATTCAAAATGCCCGAGGGGCGTATTGAAGGCGGTTTTCCACTCATCCCCCTCCCGAATGCGGATGAGGTTGTATGCTCCCCTGAGATCAAGTTTGGAAAACCATCGGGCACCAGCGACCTGGTTGAGGAGGTCAGGAATGAGTGGAAGAGCATACTGGTTTCGGACTGTGATTTTATTTAGCTCTCTATAGTCAATACAGGGCCGGAGACCCCCATCCTTCTTCTCAACGAAGAAAAACCCGGCACCCACCGGGGATTCTGAGGGCCGGATGTGCCCCTTGGCCAGGCTGTCCTGGATGTAGTCCCTCATGGATTCTCTCTCTGGAACCGTAACGTTATAAATGCGGCCCTTAGGAAGTTTGGCCCCAGGAATCAAGTCTATTTTACAGTCCCATTCCCTATGAGGGGGCAGAGCTTCAGATAATTGTTTGGAGAACACGTCAGAAAACTCGGAGAGGTATTCTGGTAGGGGGCTCCCCTCGCAGGTGGAGATTCCCACCTTCACCGCACGAAGGTGGTTGGCACAGCGGGGACCCCACTTTACCAGTTCCAACGTGTCCCAATTTACTACCGGGTTGTGCTCCCGGAGCCAGGGGAGGCCTAGGACGACGTCCACAGACAAATCTCTCATCACTAGAAAGGTGCAGGTTTCCACGTGTAAGGCTCCTATAGTAAACCTTACTTCAGGGGTCACCAGATTAACCACCCCTGCTTGCAAAGGAGTGGAGTCCACTCCTGAAACCAGAATCGGAGTTTCTAAACGTAACAAAACCCCGGACAGTTGAGCAACGAAATTAAAGTTAACGAAATTAGCCGCAGCCCCCGAATCGACAAAGGCTTGCCCAGTACGGTGGAAAGCATGAAATTCTAGGGTGCAAGGCACTAACATTTTGGACAACACAGGGAGTACCTTGGCTCCTAGACAGTCCCCCCGACAACTGCCTAGGAGCGGGAGTTCTTTCTGCCGTGGCTTCTTAGCGCAGGTAGCAATGCGGTGACCCGGCTCCCCACAGTAGAAGCAGAGGTTCTTCTTCAGGCGGTGTTCCCGTCGTTGCTCGGGGTTCACGGCTCCCAGCTCCATGGCCTCGGTGGTGGGAGGGTAACAGGTCGGGTCAGTCGAAGAAGTAGACGTGGGGAGTGGGGTGGTCCGAGCGGCGTGTCTGGCCCTCAAACGTCGGTCGGCTCGAATAGCCAGCGACATGGCTTGCTCCAGGGTTTTAGGCTCTGGGTGGGCCACAAGTAGGTCCTTGAGACCCTCAGACAGACCGGTCAAAAATAAGTCTTTTAGGGCGGCATCGTTCCACCGGGATTCCGTACAATGTTGACGGAATTGGGAACAGTAGTCCTCCGCCATCTTACAACCCTGGCGCAGGGCCAGAAGTTTGGAGACTGCGTAGCCCGCCCGGTCGGGTTCGTCATAAATTTGACCCAGGGCGGAAAAAAAGGCGTCAAGGGATAGTCGGGCTGGAGAGCCAGCTGGTAGCGAGAAAGCCCAATTTTGGGGCTCTCCCCTCAGGCGGGTAATTACGATTCCCACTTTCTGGTATTCAGTACCAGAGGAGTGGGGGCGGAGATCAAAGTAGAGCTTGCAGCTCTCTCTAAATGCAAAAAACTGATCTCTCTCTCCGGAGAAGCAATCCGGAAGCGTGGCTCGAGGTTCTGACATCGTTCCTGGAGCGGACGAGGGCTGCATGGGACCTGCAGCTGCCACTTGTTCCCGTGGCTGCAAGCGGGCTGTTAGGTCCTGGGCAAGGGTCGTAAGGACCTGGACCTGGTTCGCTACAGCCGCCACGGCCTCCATCGAGGGGCTCAAAGTTGCCGGGCGGATGCAAGGGTCTGACCTTAGTTCGGCCAGTGTTACTGTCAGGACAGTGTCCGGGATATGGGGGTCCCTGAGATATCCCGCAACCCCTGTCCCTGCCTACTTGCCCCCCTGGGCTAACCCCCAGGGCGACAACTGGGCGACGGTCCCTACCCTCACTAGGGAAGCGGGACACGGGAGACAAACAGACACTGAGACAAGCAACGGTAGAATGGTCAGACAATCCGGGTCGGCAACAAGAGGGTACGCAGTACGGAGGGGTCAGGCAAAAACGTAGTCAAGTCCAAAAGCAGGTGTCAGAAAAGCCGAGGTCACAAGAGCAGTCAGGATAAACGCGGGTGCAGCTGGAGAACCAAACTAACACTGGCGAGGCCTGAGAGGAAAACACACCTATTTAAATGCTGTCAGCGCTCCCGCCCCAGAAGCTGATTGGGGCGGGGAGCCTGACAGCAGCAGGGCTAATCAGGGCGGTGCTGGGGACACGCCCCCAGTCTAGCTGCACAGACAGTTACTAGGGAAGCCAGCCTGGTAGTCAGGACACTAGAAGCACCAGCTGCCTCCCTAGTAACCCGGCGGCGACCAGTCTTACAGCGGCCCGGGGAGATCACAAGAACCGGGGTACCTCTGCGCCGCGCTCCTGCACCCCGGGTGGCCGGACCGGTGGTGCGGGCACGGCGGCCCCGAGAGTTGCCGGTTCTGACAGCATGTGCGCTTCATTCACAGGGCATTCAGAAGTGCTGCAATGGGTCCCAGTGACAGGACGTTTACCTACTCTGTAGAAAGAAGGATAGCGGTCTTTGGTAGTAAAACTTTTTTAACCCAACAGTCACATTTCGAATTTATGTGTCAGGTAAATATATTTGGCGCAGAAATTAGTCACCTAAGGGCCCTCCTAGAGAAGTCGATTTATAGTTTGAACTGGCGAATGACGTCATGGTTCTCTCGTGCAACCTGTTTATACAGGAGATTAGAGATGAGCGAGCATACTTAGTAAGGCGATATACTCGAGAGAGCATCGCCTTTTTCGAGTACTTGCTGGCTCGTCCCTGAAGATTTGTGGGGGCGGGGGGAGAGAGGGATCTCCTCCCCGCTGCCCTGCGCTGCCCCCGACCCCTTCAAATCTTCAGGGATGAGCCAGCAGGTACTCAAGAAAGGCGATGCTGTCGAGTATATCGCCTTACTGAGTATGCTCGCTCATCTCTACAGGAGATAGATTGTTGGCTTAAAGAGAATTGTTCAGTCCCTCTATAAAGCGAATGAGAAGGACCGAGCGAGCGCTGTTTAAACTGAACAAGCCAACAATGATTTTTACGCCTCCATAAAACGAACGAGTGCAAACGATTCTCGGTCACTGTCGCTCGTTTGAACGATAATTGGTCTAAAAGTGCTCTTAAATACATTTCTAACCCCTTAGTGAGAGAAGTCATTTAAGCCATAGACCAGTAGGTGGTTTCCCCTTTTGTGTTCCAGCGGTCATAACTTAGTCCTTATGTCTTCATCACTGTAGCAGTGTGTGACCTCATAGTTTGTGGGACAAGTTCTAGTTTTAAAAGGAACAACTTTTGGGACCATATAATGCATTGAACAACTTTTTTTTCCTTTTAGCTGGCGGGAAAAAGCCATTCCAACCTTGATTTTTGAGATTTAATTTTTACGCTATTGACCATGTGGTATAAGTATTACATTCACTCTATTCTGCTGGTCATTACAATGATGACAATACCAAATTTATATACATTTTTTAAGGTTTTACTACTTTTGCACAATATAAAACTTTTGTAAAAAAAAAACAAAAACCCTTGTGGCGTCACAATCTACGACCAGAGAATTTGTATTTATTTTTCTGTCCCCAGAGCTGTGTGAGGGCTTGTTTTTTTACGAGATAACTTGTAGTTTCTATTGGTAGCCTTTTAAAACGTATATACAATATTTTGATAATTTTTTTTATTCTTGTTTTGGAGAAACAAGATAAACAGAAAATCCCCAATTTTGATTTTTTTAATGGAATTTACTGCTGTATAAATAATGTAATATTTTGTAGTATGGGTTGTTATGGATGCGGTTATTGCAAGTATGTGCATTTTTTTTAGTTTTCTATATTTAAAGCTTCTTGTAAAAAGGTGAAACCCTCTCCCACCCCCCACATTTTCTGCAAAAATGTTAAAATGCCACTGTCCACAACAACTGTGCCATCTGTAGGGATAAACAGTGGAGAGAAGTTATTAGATAAGCAAGTCCTAAGCAAGGAATAAAATAGTTTTATTCCTTTTCTGGGTAAAAGCCCCCATGTATGACAAAAAGAGAGCAAATATGATTTATTATTTGGAAGAGTAGGGTAATATGAGGAAAGTACATGTGTCATACATCATGTCGTTAGCACTGGCAGAACCACAGCCGTTTGAAGTAGGACAAGCACTGTGAACCCAAAGCTATAATGTCCTTTTCTTGCAGAAGGAACAGAGCTCCTCCTAAATTGTAAGGGGGGAGGGAGGGTAACAGAGAACAGTCCTCCAAATGAAATGTAAACTTTTCTAAGTATCCCAACTCGTCTGGGGGTATACAATTCACTAACTGCAATTTTTAAGGCCACATGTTATCTTCCAATTTCTTTGAGAATAGGATATTTGGCGACATTACGTTTCATGGACCTCAGCACTTACCTATGTGCAATAGTCGCCAATTCTTCCACTGGACGACCATTCAATAAAAAATCCATTTTCACTAGACTGGCTGGCTGGTATCCTGCATCTTCATAGTCAAAGCTAAACAACAAGCACATTTCAATAAATTTCATCCACTACAAATGCTTGTATACAAGTTATCCCCGTAATGTCCTGGGCATTTGGCTTTTGTGTGGAGTGGAAATTTGGACCCAATTCCCATACATGGTGGCTGACTGCGGTTTCTTACAGCTGACACTTGCCGGCAACAGCCATGATCAGCGTGAATGCTGATTGCGGCTGTTAACCCTTTTAATGTCGCTGTCACTTTTGACAGTGGCATTTGAATCCCCCGATCGAAGTTTAGGGGGTCCAAATAGCCTACTGCAATGCGATTGTGAGGCGCTGTTTGGTTGCCTTTTGAAGGTCCCCAGCACTGCCATGGCCAATTGCCTATCAAGCCATGTCTGGTGTGGCTTGATAGAATATCTATCAGATCGCAGTATTTTTTTTTATTATATATATTTATATATATGAAATTTGGATTCCTTGTAATTGTACCAACAAAGACTAAGTTCCGCTCTTCCCCTTTTCTGCTCCATTAATTTTCAACAGGACTACTGAGATAGTAGAGCGCTAAAAGAGCAGCACCAAATGAGCGACCAATGCAGCACTGCCGGCGAGTGCAGTGAGGGGGAAAAAAAGGAGGACACAGGAAATTGGTGGAAGTGGGGGCGAAGGTCGCAGCGGTAAGACCCCACCAATCAGACTTATCTTGTGGATAGGCAATAAGAGTCAATCTTGGTACAACCCCATAACACTGCAGGATGCCCAAGAAGGTACAGGTAGTACAAAGTTCTAGGTGCATCTATATAGAAACTTGAAATATATTATTTAAAGTCCTTTGTTTTACTGTTTTTATCTCGATTCTGAGTCATTTATGGTCCTTCACTCCATTCAAATAAAAACAAAGAGTTGTATTCAAAATGCTGCTGGTTACCTTCGGAAATAAATAGTCAACTCAACTCCTAAAATGCACTGCTTTCTGGTAAACAGAAACTAGAATCATTTACATTGGAGTTGAACGTATGTGGATTTGATCAGTGCAGTGCTAATGGGTGTTCATAAGCAGAGTTCTCCTTTAAAACCAATATTGAAATTTTAAATCCCGTTGGACCCCAATAAGCGATGAGCCCGCGTCGGCCTTACCTGGCATATCCAGAAGACAGAGATTTTAAATTATCATAAAAATCCACCACAATCTCATTCAAAGGGAACAGATACTTCAGCAGGACCCGGTGTTCATCTATGTAGAGAACGCTCTTGTGCTCCGCTCGTCGGGTCTGTGGGAACATATTGGTTGATTGCATCACGTCTCATTTAGGCTCCGTTCACATTAGCATCACGACTTCTGGCTTGTGCCAAGAATGTAGACCCTTGTTCAGAAGCAGTATTAGGGCAAATGGATGTCAGAGTGGGGTCTTCTGCTTGGGACCCCACTCTATGAGCCCCACCGTAAAAGTGTCTCTGTTCTGGCAGACTTTGAGCTGTCCCTGTATTACAGGATGGCCATTTATGTGAATCATGAATTCCCCCGACAGATTGTGTAAGGCTAGTTGCAGAACCCAAAAATTTTTTTCCTATACATGTGCAGTTTTTTTTTTCTATTAGTATGCCATCTATTTTTCACGTCCTCAATAAAACTGGCATTTCAACGAGATGCGCCGGCCACTACACAGAGCGGAGACCACATCGCTCGGGACCCCAACCAATCAGCTAAGCGAGCGTATGCTGTCAGAGCCGCAAATACACAGAGATCGGAGTGGAAGTCTCTGCGCCGACCTCTGTGTAGTGGCCGGCGCTTGTAACTGCAGGCACAGCTCTCATTGAAGTCAATGCGAGCCGTGCCTGCAGTTACAAGCGCCGGCCACTACACAGAGGTCAGCGCAGAGACCTCCACTGCTTTTGCATCGACCTTTGTGTATTTGTGGTGCTATCATCATGCACCCGCTCAGCTGATCGGTCCGTGTCCCGAGTGACAGACCCCAGCCGATCAACTATTGATGACCTATCCTGATGATGTTAGGGGGAAAAAAGCGTTGTGCATGTTGAATTTCAGGAATGGCTGTCTGCTAAGCAACCGTTCAGCCGACAGCTATCTAAAGTGTATGGTCAGTCCTACTGTCTACAGTACTGGTACTGATATAAATGGAGACTTAGTAGAACAAAATAAGCCATGCAATGTGCAGTATTTACCAAATGCTCATTTATTACAACTTTTGAATATATCCTCTTTAAAAAAAAAAAACACAAACATAATAGTCTCACTGCATATCATCAAGTGAAAAAAAAACCAAAAAGTGTTCCAATTCAAACATTCAAAACATTATCACTTTATCAAAGCTCGATAAAAGCAAAATTTTGGCAAACAAACCCCATGTTTACATGCTTTTACTACGCGTTTCAAACTGTTCAGCTCAAAATGTGTGAAAGTGGGTTCCGTTTGCCAAACTTTTCCCTTTATTGGGCTTGAGTAAGCTCCTGGCATTTATTCCTCAAATTGGAATACTTTTTTCCCTACTGTTACAATACTTGAGCCAGCAGAATTCCACAGAGGATATAACTTATATGAGATAATCAACATTACTGCATCTGCAAACAAATAGGAAGTACTTTTTTTTCTGTTTCCATCTACACCAGAACCCATCTCTAATGTTTGTGATACTTCATAATAAACAGTGGTCACTGACCTGACACAGAGACATGATCTTCCCAAGATATTCATGGGGTGAAATAATGGTGCCCAATACCATAGGTTCAAGATACTCCGTCACAACCGTTCTGTCAGGAAACTCTAATGGGTTTACAATGGTAATCTCCTCTTTTCCATATTCCTATGTACATGTTAGGAGAATAGAAATGAAGTCTAAAGTGAATACTACGTAAAAAGCATGGAACAAACCTAGTCTCCACCCACCAGGCTGCGGTTCATGGGAGCCGGTATTCCATCAATGGACTCTAAACTACACAGGGCGGTATAATTATTGGGCCTGCTGGGTATTTTCCTCACACAGTTATCTTATTAAATTGCATAAAGTGGAGCTTCAAATTACATTGCATGTAAAAGCCCCAGACGCATTAGATAAAAGTCAGCCGAACAGGGAGCTGACTATTGGATATGTATGGGGGCCTTTCAACTTTCCCCTTCAACAGATGTCCTTGGGGAAAGGGATTGAGCATGTTGAATTTTAACGCCCAATGCCTTTGTTCTTCCAGAAGTTTCTGGTTGCGACTTTCTCTGCTCTCCTCAAATAAAAACACCCAAAAATTGACCAAACTGAGAATTCCTGTGTACAGGGAAGATGGGAGAAATAGCTGTCAGCTGAAAGAGTATTTAAATTATATGGACATCTTTAGTGGTCCAGAAGACTATATTTTCCCAATGTTGACCTGTGCCATCGTTCTGTGGAACAAACGAGATGACATTTTTCTTTACATTGCTCATATAATCAGGGTTCAATAATGGTAATTGGCCGTAATGACATCTGATACACATCAGCTGATATTTCCCTCCATTCATCCTGCAAACATCTGCCAAGTTCTTATAGAGAAGATGCATTGGCCCATTTACAGTGGAGCGTCATCATTGGATAGATAAGCAATCGAAAAACAAACAATCTATGGAGTGACGAATCATGCAACTCCATTTTCAAACCAGATGGACGTACCTGGGTGTGGAGGATCTTGGGGAAGGTCCTCCCGCCTGAGTGTGTTGTGCCAACAGTTAAGTACGACGGAGGTGCCATTATGGTCTGGCGATGTTTTACGCAACATGGTCTCAGTCCATTGGTTGTAGTGGCAAGAGCCATGAACACACAGATGTACTTTGACTTTCTAGATAATAATGTGCTGCAGACAATGTGGTAATATTCTAGGAATGGTCAGCAATACTTCCAACAAGACAACAGGCCTTGTCACAAATCCAATGCCGTTTTACTTTGGTTCAAGGATATGGATGCTCCAGGATTGGACTGGCCTGAACAGAGTCCCGATCTTAGCCCTACAGGAGATGTTTGCAGGATGCATGGAGGGAAATACCATCTGAAGTGCATCAGACATTAGAATGTATGCCACAGAGTGTATCTGATGTCATTAGGGTCAAAGGAGACCCTACTAAGTATTACCATATGTAAATAAATGCTACTTCTGATTTTTGCTCAGGTTTCAAATTACTTTTGGTAGGAACTGTACATAGGATATATAATATACATATATCAGATAGAAGCACTGAAACCAGATCTTCCAATGCAAGTAAAACTTGGATCTGAGAAATGGCAGTCCATGTGGATCTATGCATCCCACAATAAGCTCCTCTATCGA
Organism: Eleutherodactylus coqui; assembly: GCF_035609145.1. Classification (NCBI taxonomy): domain Eukaryota; kingdom Metazoa; phylum Chordata; class Amphibia; order Anura; family Eleutherodactylidae; genus Eleutherodactylus; species Eleutherodactylus coqui. The sequence goes on along the minus strand of NC_089843.1, from coordinate 62,451,002 downwards.
ACTGTATTATGGGCTGAAATGCACCTTACTGAACAGATGATAATACGTAATGTCAAACAGACCATACCTTAATCAGCTTTGGAGAGGACAGCACTGCTTTGTATGGGACTGTCGGGGATGTCATTATGACAGATGCATTGTATTCCTGCTCCAGTCGCTGGTTAAAAACCTCCATATGTAAAAGCCCTAAAAAACCCAACCTGTACAAACAGAATTATTGGTTATTTCATCATGTAGAACCACAGCAACAAGTATACTGAGGATGCCTTAATACAAAGCTAACTGCTCTGGGCTTGCTGGGGATTCACCACTGTAGTAAAGATGGCGCTGGAGACCATATGCATCAAACACTGTGATCCTACATTCGGGCATCAATGACAGGAAAGGTCTTTTTACACTGGTGGAACTGAACAGAGATCAACAACTTTGAAAGTCAATCTGCGCTCATTCAGCTCCATTTACATAGAGCAAGTAGTAGCGCTACTGTATGTGCCCAAACACAAGGGGACGTGCTGCTGAGAACTGAGGATTTCTGATGCCACAGAAAAAAAGGCAGTCACCCAACAAATGAGCCGATCCCCGGGCCAACTGTCAGTACGGACAACACTGTCAACATTGTAGTTGCCTCATTTACCACTACTGACACAGCTCCATTACCAAACTCCGTGGACTCAACCTGCGTTACCAAAACAGGCCGCTGCAATAAGGGCAGAGTTGTCCATTTCCAGCAGTGTCCGGACTGACAGCAGGCCCAGTGTTTAGCTCATCTATGGGATTCTGAACAACAGATCCCCACGAATCAATAATTGAGGGTCTATCCTTAAAGGGGTGGTCTCGCGAAACCAAGTGGGGGTATACACTTCCGTATGGCCATATTAATGCACTTTGTAATATACATCGTGCATTAAATATGAGCCATACAGAAGTTATTCACTTACCTGCTCCGTTGCTAGCGTCCTCGTCTCCATGGTTCCGTCTAAATTCGCTGGCAGCTTGCTTTTTTAGACGCGCTTGCGCAGTCCGGTCTTCTCCTTTCAGCACGAGCCGCTTCAGTGTGCTCCCCGCTACAGCTCTTCTGCGCATGCGCAGACGAGCTGTCACTGCTCGGGAGCGCGCTGGAGCGGCCATTCTGTACCTTCCTCTGTTAGAGGAAGGTGCAGAACCGCCCAGCTGTCCGGAGAAGCCGCCCAGCTGTCCTGCCGTCCAGCTGTCCTGCCGTCCAGGTAAGTGATGGGCCGGGGGGGGCTGCCGCTGCGCCGGAGGGAGGGAGGGGGGGGGGGGCTGGCTGGCTGGCTGTCGCCGCTGCGATGGGGGGGCTGTCGCTAGGTCGGGGGGGGCTGTCGCTGCGATGGGGGGGCTGTCGCTGCGATGGGGGGGCTGTCGCTGCGATGGGGGGGGCTGTCGCTAGGCCGGGGGGGCTGCCGCTGCGATGGGGGGGCTGTCGCTAGGCCGGGGGGGGCTGCCGCTAGGCCGGGGGGGGGGCTGTCGCTGCGATGGGGGGGCTGTCGCTAGGCCGGGGGAACTAGCGCTGGGCCAGGGGGGTAAGTGATGGGTCGGGGGTGATGTTCACTGACAGGTGAAGGCCCCGGAGCCCAGCGCTGGGCTCCGGGGCCTTCACCTGGGCTGAGGGTCTAGCGCTGGGGAGCCGGGAGCGTAGCGCTGGGGAGCCGGGGGCTAGCGCCGGTTACCTGCTGCCTGGCGGTGGGTGACTGGTCGGCGGCTGCGGGGCGACTGGTCGGCGGCTGCGGGGCGTCTGGTCGGCGGCTGCGGGGCGTCTGGTCGGCGGCTGCGGGGCGTCTGGTCGGCGGCTGCGCGGCGTCTGGTCGGCGGCTGCGCGGCGTCTGGTCGGCGGCTGCGCGGCGTCTGGTCGGCGGCTGCGCGGCGTCTGGTCGGCGGCTGCGCGGCGTCCGGTTGCCATGGAGACACAGCTGGCAACGTCTCGGGAGCGCGCACGTCGGGCTGCAGCGAGCGACGGGGAAAGAGCCGGTGGCCATCTTGGGGAAACTTTTATAAGTTGCTGAAACGCTGGAACGGTAAGTACAAACCAGCTAGAAATGTCATTTACAGGGGGGCTTAGTAATGTGTACTTAATGGGGGGGACTGGGCAAAAAAAAAAAATCACTGCTTCCTCGAGACATCTCCTTTAATGATACAGAGATACCAATTTTTACATTTCTTTAAAGTTTTTTGCTGCGAAAAATGGAGGAAGTGGTTCTTTTACTGCTGCCTGCCAGCCGAAAAATTTGCCATTGACACGCGCTGCGTCGCGGTGGGGAGGGGCAAAAAGAGGCACATCACAGTGGGGAGGAGCCAAAAACTGGGGCGGAGGTCGAACACGGCGTGATGCTCGTTCGAGTAATGAGCACCATCAAGTACGCTAATACTTGAACGAGCATTAAGCTCGGCAGAGTACGTTCGCTCAACTCTAATTAAGAGTCTTTATATTACTTATTTTTATTTATTTATTTTTCAAATCCCCATGGGGGACTTGAACTTGGAATTGTTTGATTGCTTATACGTAGAAATGAGCGAGCGCGCTCGGATAAGTCAGTTACTCGAGCGAGCCTCGCTCTTCTCGAGTAACTGCATTCTTGTCTGAGCATGCTCGAGGGGGCAGTAGGGGGGGGTAGCGGGGGAGTAGAGAGATCTCTCTCTCCCCCCCACCGCCCCCTAGACAAGAATGCAGTTACTTGAGAAGAGCGAAGCTCACTCGAGTAACTGAATTATACGAGCGTGCTCTCTCATCTTTACTTATATGGTATAATGCAGTACTATGGAATTGCATCATATTGTATTTTAACAGGCTTCCTATTAAAGACCTGCCAGGCATAACCCCAAGTAGGTTTGAGAGCTTGCTGTAACATTATCTCTTTGTTAACCAATAAAAAAGGTATCATATCTACAAGATTATTCTCTGTAAGAGAAACAAAGTTCTCAAAATCAGACATGCCAAATGCACATCTTCATAGACAAACAATCGTGACAGCCCTGGGACCTTCAGAAGGCCCCATACTGCAATAACATCTAGGCAGCACCCCTGCTATCTTATCGCGGTGGAGCTGTTCAGGACACTTAAAATTCAATGAATTTGTTATATTTAAGGCTCATTTACACGCAAAGACATGAAAATATAATGAGTCCCACCAGCAGCACAAAGTATACCCTTCCCGGGGTCAGGCCGATGAAATGCACAAGCCAGATTGGAGCCAAAAACCAGAATGGTTCCAGATATACGTCCACAGAAACAATGACTGGCAGCATAGGCGGATGTAGAAAAGTACAAAAGACTTCTTTATTGCCCCATTACATAAAAACGCGACATTTCGGGCTTACTGGCCTTCCTCAAGCTAATACATAAATCAAGAGACATACTTGATATGTCTTCTATATATAGTATGTCTCTTGATTTATGTATTAGCTTGAGGAAGGCCAGTAAAGCCGAAACGTTGCATTTTTATGTAATGGGGCAATAAAGAAGTCTTTTGTACTTTTCTGCATCCGCCTATGTTGCCAGTCATTGTTTCTGTTACACGCAAAGACAATCTTTAAACGATTGAAAGATTGACAGTATTAGCAATCATTTTGCATAAAGTGCCAATGGACACTAATACTCATTAGCACTTTATCAGTGTCATTTGCATGTAAACGAGCCTCCAGGAGCTGCTGTACGATGGTAGCATTTACACACAACGATTATCGCTCTTATGCTATTATTTTAACGAATTTCGAGCGATAATCATTGTGTGTCAATGGGGCTTTAAATGCCGCTGTCATATTTGACAGCGACATTTAACCAGTCAATAACTGCAATATCTTCGATCGCATTTGCTGCGGTCAAGTGTCAGCTGTCAAAGTCAGCAGATACCTGCCGTGTATGGAGCAGACTCAACTTCCACGCCCGCTACATACACAGCATATGCTGTGAACATTATATATCCACATAATTAAAAAAAAAAAAGAATTCAGATTTTTTGAAAGTTAAATACCGCAATGTGACCTGGATACAGGTGCCTCAATGACCCTTGAAAGGGTTAAACTACTCAACACTACAAGCAATACTTTAGATAATGACAATAGTAGACGCACCTCCAGCCAGCACCCAATGCTGCACTGCTGTCCCGACTAACTGATACGCTGGAATCATTCAAGGTCAGCTTTTCCAGCGCACTTTTCAAATTGCCGTATTCTGATTGGTCAACTGGAAACATTCCTATGAAAGCACAGAAAAAAAAAAAAAAGTTGAGGAAACCGTTAATTGTTTTGGCTTTTCTTATGCAAAGAAGCATCAGAGAGCTTCACTCAGCAAGGAGAAAAACAAACTTCAAAGAGCAAATGAGAAGAGACATTACATGCATTATTTATCAGCCTGCGTGGCGCTATCAATCCCCTTACTTCAGCACTCCCTAAATTCCTGACAATGTGGCAAAAACCTTGTCAACGTGTCCCGGCTGAGCGCTGACGAGTTCTTGTCTAACGTGAGATTTCTTCCTTACATCTCTATTAACTGATCTCTGCCCCTGTAAAATAAGCCATGTCTGCGACAGGATAAGTGAGGCTGCAGAATAAACGTTTCCGCTCATTCCTTTCCTATCTGATCAACGTTCCTACAAAGTAACCCAGACGCCACGCAGGAAAAAAAAGCCCTTTCAGTTGCTTTAGTACATTTCAAAAAGCCTGGAACTGCCTGTATGTCTATATAGAATGTGCTAGAAGCATCACTTTCTATAAGAGCCTCAGTACCTGGGACATGCAGAAATATTACAGATGGAGCTGATGGCGATGTCATCCGCAGGGGCCTTCATTGGTATCGCTATTATATTCTACTGGCCAAATATGGGTCTGTAGAAAAAGTATGCGTTACTTCAGTCCTAGCAGCGGTCCCACGGGGCTTAGAGAGATGCGGATTTCTACTTCTCACATGCTACTCCTCAATTTTGCAATTGGGTTTTACTCTCTCTCTTACAGGGGGCACAATACAAAATTCTTGGGCTGCCAGGAGTCCGTGCGCCATACCATTGTGAAGAACACCCATTGCTTCCTATTCAGTACTGAAATATAGTAGTGAATCAGTGTTTTTAACTACACCCTGTATAATATATATTTCTCGTCTGGGGGACACAGCTTGAAGACCGCGAATACAGCTAGTGTTAGCTCCCCCTGCTCTGCTGCAGGCACCAAGCTAATCAGTTTTAGTTTAGTGTCTGTAGGAGGCAGACCTATTCTTCTCGCCAGTCTTGAAGCACCGTTCTGGACTGAGAAGGGGAGGCAGACACAACAGGGAAGCAGGACTTAAATTGGAACGTGGCCCACAAGCCACAGGGTCCCTCCTCCCATGTCACCGGAATGCTCCATTTCTCATCAAAGGACAGCAAGCGCAGTGGAGGATCAGGTCAGAGAGGGGTAAGTATTGTCAAACTCTTAGGCAGGTATGCCTACTCACCTTCTATCTTGTTCTGTTACACAGGGCTCTTCGGGTCTCTTGTTTGTACATGTTTTTTAATGAAAAACTAAGATTTCTAACATTTTGCAATGGCACAAGTATTCACACCCATTGAAAACAATGGAGAAACATTCAGTGATCTTTCATCAGCCTCTGTCAGCTGCGGCGGTGGAGCGCTACTTCCCTGAAGTGATGCGAGGCAGTTTTGATATAAGAACGCCTCACATCCGTGGGGAAAAAAAAATGAAAACAAAAATAATCGCACATTCACGCTCCCCTGTTTGAAATTAGCCTTAGAATTGAGGCCATAAAGTTCAAATCTTGGTCTCCTCAGAGCAGAGGATCTTGTTTATCACAGTCTGAAAATCCTTTAGGTGCTTTTTGGCAATCTCCACGTGGGTTTTCATGTGTCTTTCACTGAGGAGAGGCTTCTTTCTGACCACTCGATCATAAGGCCCAGATTGGTGGAGTGCTGCAGTGATGGTTGACATCCTGGAAGTTTCTCCAATCTGCACACAGGATCTTTGGAGCTCAGTCAGAGTGACCATCGGGTTCTTGGTCACCTCTCTTACCGTAGCCCTTCTCCCCATTTAGTGGTGTGTCGGCAGCTCTAGGAAGACTCTTGGTTGTTTCAAACTTCTTCCATTTAGGAATTATGGAGGTCGCTGGGCTCTTGAGAATTTTCAGTGCAGAATGGTTTTAAGCCTTCTCCAGATCTGTGTCTCCACACAATCCTGTCTCTGAGCTCTACAGGCAGCTCTTTCCATCTCATGGCTTGGTTTTGGCTCTGATATGCATTGTGAGCTCAGAGACCTTTTATAGACTGCGTTGTGTCTTATATGATTAATTCCAATTAACTGAATTTACGCCAAGCGACTCCAATCAGGGTGTAGAAAAATCTCAAATATGAAGAGAAATGTGAGGCCCCCAGAGCTACATTTCAAAAGGTCTGAATACTTATGGCAATGCAATAGGTTAAAAATGAAAAAAACTAAACACATTCTATTATTACTTTTTGTTATGGTGTGATTTTGTGCAAAATTAAAAAAAAGCTATTTTTTTCCCATATTGACCATGTACAGAAAAAAATTAATAGAAAATATATTATTAGGGGATAGGTAATGAAGGGGTTAATGTGCTGCTGCACAATACTTTCAACTTCTTTCTCCTCCAATCTCATACTTCGGTGGGCTGCACATGAGTGTAGACGTATTTACACTTGAATTAGCGCTGCGTATTTGCGCAATGGGCATTGCATTTCTGCATGCGCCCTTTACTGTAAAGCATGCTCCGATTTTCAATGGGTAACTAAGTTTAATATGCTATTTTCATGCACAATACGCACAAAAATAGAACGTGGTTTTTTTTTTTTCTTTTTGAGTGACTGAAATGTGTGGCAAAAACCGCACATGTGACCGAACCAACTGAAATCAATGGGTGCTGTTCACTGCGTATTGCATGCACACATTTTGCACATGTATATAATAATACGCTTGTGTGAAGCCCTAAGGCCTCATGTCCACGGGGGAAATTAGGCCCGCCGCGGATTCTTCATGTAGAATCCGTAGCGGGTCCCTCCTGCCCCGCAGACATGAGGCTAAAAATCAGAATAAACTCAACTTTCCTTCATGGCCGGATCTTCTTTTTTCGGCCCGGCGGATGTGCTTCGCACGCCGGCGGTGTGCCGCGCACATGCGCTGGGCCGAAGAAAGAAGATCCGTCCGCGAAGAAGGAAAGAACCGCATCGTCCGGAGCAGGCGAGTTAATTCTGGTACGGGTCTCCCACGGATCCGGACGGCTTCCATAGGCTTCAATAGAAGCCTGCGGGAGCCGTCCAGCGGGAGACCCGCACGAAAATGGAGCATGTCCATTTTTTTTCCCGCATGCGGATCCGCGCCTGACAAGAAAAATGACATCCGCAGGTATTTAACTACCTGCGGGTGTCCAATGTATCCCTATGGGGCGCGGATCCACGTGCAGGAGAAACGCTGCTGATTTTAAGCCCGTGGACATGAGGCCTAAGAGTGGAGAGGGGGAGAGCAGAGGAGAGAGAAACTTTTACAGAGCCTAAATGCTAGGAAAGTTTGCTACTTTCCTGCAGGCGCTCCGCGTAACTGTCAGACAAAGACCGTGAAGGTCAAAATGTAGCTGTTTTTGTGAGTTATGGAGAATAAAAGAAGCCAAGCTTTTTGCTCCTATCTTTGCTGCCAAGCCATTTCTTTATTTGGACTATCTGTGGGGGTTGCGTGGTTTGATTTCTTCATTTGGCTGTTGCATTTCATTGGTCCAACGCAGTGAGGGTTTATTTGTGGTGCTGCTGGTGTAACCATTTATATTTGCTGTCGGTCGGATCGTGTCATCGGGACTGGATTAGTTAGCAACAGCCTGTGTTTGGGTGTTTCAGCTGCTCAGAAGTATGTGATCACCGGCGGCATGCAGAGCATTCATTTATATTTCTGATGCACAGAGCCCGGCAAGCAATCATGTAAATTTACAGTCTGCGTTTGCGAGGCGGTTAAATACAGAAACAGCCAAATTTAACTTGATTATTATTGCATTATGATAACTTTCTGTGCCACAGTCTGTTTACCCTTTCAATTGCTTTACAATTGCATTTGTTATGTTAAGATAAACAACCTTTAAATGGCTTAAAGGAGTTGTCCGGCCACACAGGGTAAAATTTTTTATAATGCTGCTGCTTCCCTTTCAGTAAGGATAGTAACACACAGCATACAGGGGCTCAAACCGGCCGGCAGATCAGCTGCAATGTCAGTTTCTTACCTTAGAATCTGATGTTCACTGCAGCTTTCAAAGATGGCGCCTCTGTGCTGCCTTCCCACAATGCTCTGCGCTCTCCCTCATCTGTGTGCGCGCTCCCGATGGTAGTAAGAGACATGAAAAGGCAGGATTTCCTGGCCTCCCTCAGCTCACATCCTAGCCCCGCCCATGACACGCCCACCTCTATTGAACTGCTCTACAGTCTCTCCCCGCCCAGGCCCCGCCCCCTGCTGCATACTATAATCAGAGGGGGTGTAGCCAGGGGACACTTATACACTCATGGTTCAGAATAAAATCCTGGCATGAATGTATAGTGAATGGAGAGGGGCTGGGGAGAGCCGAGAGAGAACTCTCCTGCAGCCCCCCACTGCAAGGCTACCTACTGCCCCCCCACCCTGCTAAAGTAAAGTAAAACAAAACATTTCTCCACACACACATGCCCTCATAGTGCCCCTCCCACAGCGACCCCCACCCCTCACAATGACCCCCCCCCCGACTTCTGTCAGCCGGGTCCCTGCACACACACACGCGCACGCACGCACGCACGCACACACACACCACTGCACCCCCCCCCCCCCCTTGCACACATCCATCCATCCATCCATCTCTCCCTCTCCACCCCCCCCCCCCCCTTCCCCCGGGACTTCTGACAGCCGGGTCTCCAGACACCACGAACACACACACACGTGACCGCACCCCCCCCCCCCCCCTTGCACACATCCATCCGTCCATCCATCTCTCCCTCTCCACCCCCCCCCCCTTCCCCCGGGACTTCTGACAGCCGGGTCTCCAGACACCACTAACACACACACACACATCACTGCACCCCCCCCCCCTTGCACACATCCAACCATCCATCCATCCATCTCTCCCTCTCCACCCCCCCCCCCCCTTCCCCCGGGACTTCCGACAGCCGGGTCTCCAGACACCACGAACACACACACACACACACATCACTGCACCCCCCCTTGCACACATCCATCCATCCTCCCCCCTCCTCCCCCCCCTTCCCCCACGAGAGCCCGCCCCTCCACTCATTCTTACCTTGGAGATGAAGAGCCAGCAGCCACGCCTCCCCTGCAGGCAGAACTGAGCTTCCCAGCGGCTGAAGTTCTTCTGCACATGCGCAGAGCTGTGCTGGAGAAGCGCGTCCCCGTCGTCCCGACAAGAAGAGGACAAGAGACTTGTCGGAACCCATGGCAACCGAGGAGCAACACGGGGGGGGGCAGCCCAAGAGGTAAGTGAATAACTTCTGTTTGCCTAATTTACAATGCACAATGTATATTACAAAGTGCATTGTATTGGGCAAACAGAAGTAATGAGACCTAATGTTTATGGCCGGACAACCCCTTTAAGATAACTTTCTGTGACAAATTATCAGTCAGGTTAAACTTGGCTACATCTGTAATAACACCGGGGTAAAGAACACTAACAAAATAACTGGAATCCCCTGACAACTCTAACTCACCTGCAAACACCATGGGCTTGGCAGGCTTGAAGCCCGGCAGAGGCTCCACGGGCTGCTTCAGTAAATGCAGGGTGTCTCCTATTTGTGCTTCCTGCACATCCTTCATTCCAGCGATCAGGTAACCTACTTGTCCGGTGCATCTGTAAAACAAGAAGCGGAACTTATGAACCACCATTAGTGCAGGTACTTAAAACTAAAAATGTAAAGCGTTCTGCAGTACTGTGCAAAAGTGTTAGGCAGGTATGGGGAGAAAATGATGCAAAGTAAGAAGGCTTTCAAAAACGGAATAGTTTATTTTGGCAATTAGCAAAATAGAACAAAACAAATCTAAATCGAAGCAGTATTTGGTGTGACCATCCTTTGCCTTCAAAACAGCATCAATACTTCTATATACATCATGGCAAGACTGAGCCCAGCTATAAGACACAAGGCAGTTATACGGCATCGGCAAGGTCTCTCCCAGATGAAGATTTCGAAGCAGCCAGGGTGTCATGATGTGCTGCCCAGGCCGTTTTCAAGAAGAAAAAAGAAACAGCAACATGAAGGACTGCAGACGCAGTTGTCGGCCAAGAAGATTTGGTGAAAGACGCATGCTTACTTTCTTTTGAAAACAGAAGATGTCCAGCAGTGCCATCTACTCAGAACTGTTAGAAATCAATGGGACCCAGGTACACCCATCTGTTTGGAGAAGTCTGGCAAGAAATGCTCTTCATGGAAGAATTACAGCCAAAAAGCCATACTTTCAATGTAGAAACAAGGCCAAGCGACTCAAATATGTACAAAAACTTAGGAACAAGGGAGCAGAAAAATGGCAGCAGGCGCTATGGACTGATGAGTCAAAATGTGAAATATTTGGCTGTGACTTAAGGCAGTTTGTTGAAGGCAGAAGTGGTGGAGAGCGGTACAATAATGAGTGTCTGCAGACAGCAGTGAAGCATGGTGGAGAGCAGTACAATAATGAGTGTCTGCAGACAGAAATGAAGCATGGTGGAGAGCGGTACAATAATGAGTCTGCAGGCAGCAGTGGAGCATGGTGGAGAGCGGTACAATAATGAGTCTGCAGGCAGCAGTGGAGCATGGTGGAGAGCGGTACAATAATGAGTGTCTGCAGACAGCAGTGGAGCATGGTGGAGAGCGGTACAATAATGAGTGTCTGCAGACAGCAGTGGAGCATGGTGGAGAGCGGTACAATAATGAGTGTCTGCAGACAGCAGTGAAGCATGGTGGAGAGCGGTACAATAATGAGTGTCTGCAGGCAGCAGTGAAGCATGGTGGAGAGCGGTACAATAATGAGTGTCTGCAGGCAGCAGTGGAGCATGGTGGAGAGCGGTACAATAATGAGTGTCTGCAGACAGCAGTGAAGCATGGTGGAGAGCGGTACAATAATGAGTGTCTGCAGGCAGCAGTGAAGCATGGTGGAGAGCGGTACAATAATGAATGTCTGCAGGCAGCAGTGGAGCATTGTGGAGAGCAGTACAATGAATGTCTGCAGGCAGCAGTGAAGTATGGCGGATATTACTTTCAAACTTGGGGCTGCATTCCAGCAAATGAAGTTGAGGATTTGGTCAGGATTATCGGTGTTCTTAATGCTGAAAAATACAGGCAGATACTTACCCATCATGCAATACCATCAGGAAGGCGTCTGATTGGATCCGAAATTGATTCTGCAGCAGAAAAACCCCAAACATCCAGCCGATGGCATTAAGAAGTATCTTCAGTATAAAGAAGAACAAGGAGTCCTGGAAGTGATGATATGGCCCCACAGAGCCCTGATCTCACATCATCCAGTCTGTCTGGGATTACATGAAGAGACAGAAGGATTTGAACAAGCCGACATCCACAGAAGATCTGTGCTTAGTTCTCCAAGATGGTTGGGACAACCTCCCTGACGAGTTCCTTCACAAACCTTGTGCAACTGTACTTACAAGAACTGATGCTGCTGTAAAGGCAAACGGTGGTCACACCAAATATTGATTTGATTTGCATTTTTCTTTTGTTCGTTTACTTTGCATCTTGTTAATTGACAATAACTATGGACACTTCTATTTTTGAAAGCAGTCTTACCTTGCAGCCCTTTTTCCACTCCTGCGTAAAACCTTTGCGCAATACTGTATGTCAGTCAAATCAAATCCAGCAGCAGGAGGTAACCGTTATGGGACCAGAACTGCGATGACATCATTACAGCTACTTCCAGCTGTCACTGGAGAAAGCTCGCCGAATACAGTTTTATACGGCTTTAATTGGGTCAAACGCTAGCTGTACACATCTATATCCAGTTACTGTGGCGCCCCCTAGCAGTGGTTACATGCAACTAAAAGTATTTCATATATCAAGTCAGAAAAACAAAAGATGTTCAATTCTAAAATAGGATGAGATTCACCAGCACAGAAAGTTGGATCGAAAAATGGAATGGAGAAAGTTACATGTGTAGTCCAATTGCCCGATGCTATCTAGAAGGACTGCTACTCATTGGAGTTCTAAGTGTACATCCACATGGGACATAAATTTCCAAAATGGACCCGCATGTATTACACGTAGATTTTTACTTCAATCCTCCTTACAAGAGCAATCCTAGCTAGGAACGGGACAAGCCCTTTAAGGGTGCCTCCACACTTGTGATAAAAATCGCACAATGTGAGAGTGGGTGAAAACACGGAATTATGAAACCAATGATTTTCAATGGTTTCATTCCGAAATCAGTGACGCTTCAAAAAAACGCCTGAACACAATTGCGATTTTGCCACGATTTTCTCACGGCACAATCATGATGGCCAGTGTGAAGAAGTCTCCATTGGGATGACAGCAAGGAAAGATTCTGAAACCCAGAATAGAACATAAAGTGACAGAACCATTGCCCAAGGAGTAGCCTTTATTTGTGGGATACAGAATAGCCCTTTAACGCGGCACGTGGCACTCTGCAGCAATGGTGCCCATAGTAGCTGTAAGCTACGTGTTTGGAGAATCTGCATTCAGCGTAATTCCAGGTTTCTGCTAAGATTTACTTGTTCACGCTTTGAAAACACGATTTGTTTCTGTTAAGATAACAGGAGCGCCATTATTGGATTGGAGCGCCATCTAGTGGCACGGGAGTAAAATTTGTCAAATCTGTGGTTTGATAAAATAGCAATATAAAACATCCCGCACAATACCTTACAGAAGGTTACCTGCACCGTTATCAAGCAAATGGCAACCAGATGTCTTCAGACTCTATACAGCAGTAGGTATTAGGAGTTTCCCTGGACAAGAGGCTGACCCGACGCCGCGGATGCACTGGGGTCCTACTAATGTACTTTTACACAGGA